>NC_056735.1:1013233932-1013251432 GCF_019279795.1 Protopterus annectens | reverse complement strand
CTGCAATTGCTAGGTTTTTTATATACCTTTAATGGAATGGACCCCATTCCTATGGTGTCTCAAAAATAATTTGACATTTCATTGCAAATTTCTCTGTATGCTATATCATTGCCTTCATCTACAGAATGCACTTAACTAGTGATTTTGGGTATAATGGCAGATGTACAAATGTGCCTTCATATACTGTGAATTGTCACATATCACTTGAAACTGTAAGGTTAGTCCATCATTCCAATGGTAAGGACACTGCATATGAGAACTATACATACCTTTTACTTCTTATGTAATGAGTACATAGTAAAGATGCATTGCAAATCAATAATGTACTTCAGATACTGAAAAAGTTGTATATAACACTCCCAATTAAAATTGACTATAATGTAAAATGTGATAAGATGACAAAGGAATGCCTGTAAAACCCTGCATGTGGTACTTATGCATGAAAGCGGCATATATTTGATCCCTATTCAATATTTAATTTCAGGTAATTCAGGCAGTAACAACAGAGTGTTCTACTACATAGTACAATTAAGTTTTTGGTAAAGAGCGGTGCTTAATTTAAACCCAGCATATATCCTGGTTCATGTTACAAGTGAAAAAAAAACATTTTACTGGATGATTATATAGGATACTTAATTCTGATATAAGAAAATTTTCGTTTAGATGTATACTAAATATGTATTGTATTCTGTACGCCGAGCAGAAGTCATATAAAGTACCATTCACAGATACCAACAGTAATACAAACAATGACAGTGAAGGCCTACGGACCTCTGTATTTATTTGCTAGGTATAACAGTTCATGTGACCATATTTCTTTAGGTTTTAATTAAGAAATCTTTAGAAATAATGAACTGATTGTCAGTTCTAAAATGTAACTAAAATTGTCATTTGTTCTTTTTGGATTTAATTGCAACCCATTTCTGAATGTGACAATACCACCTTAGATACTCCACATTATGATGTTGCAAAAGAAAACATTTCTGAAATATATTATTTTGCTTATTGTATAATGTTAGTTCAGTAAAGATTTATTTTTGCATATTTATGTATTCTTCACTGAATGGTAGTAATGAGATGAAATAAAAAGTGACTACAATGCATAATGTCAGACTGTGACAGTCTAGGCCTTGGAATGATTAACGTTAGTAGATATGGATAAAAGGTATGTCAATCAACCACTGAGATATCATTAGAAAGCATTTAGGGAGTAGCAAAATCAGGATCACCATTAAAACCATCAAAGACATATATTCTGCCTTAATGGATTTTGACATGACCACAGCTGAATTTTAATCCACAAGTTTAGCTGATTTATGCAATGGCACTTGAGCCATGCCAAGTTGCAAGTAGAAAAATCAATTTTTGGTGAAATACAAATGCTGCTTCTATCTGATGGCATAGTAAAGATTTATTTTCAGGCCAGCACAGAGGATTAAAGGGATAAAGGCCTAGTTTTGGCCCATGTAATTTTTTTTCAAGTAGTTTCTCAGGCCTATGAGGTGCTGCAGGGAGAGACAGGAGTCTTCATCCTGGGGTGCTTTCCCTGATTCCCTGTGGGGGGGTCATGATCCATAGAAGGGATAGCTCCTAGATGTAACAGGTAAACACAGGGAAGGAGTGTATATGTAAATGTAATTCATAAATAGAAAAATCTCCTTGTGGAAGCAGTCAATTTCAAGATACCCCCCACACACACACACACACACAAACACCACCATCACCAGTATGATGTCATGTTCCTCACAGGCCCTAGCCTTAGATAGGAGATAGGCTGGGGCAGTAGGAAAGTCTAGCATACACACAGAGATAGATGGAAGCACTGAGATAGCCAGAAATAATAGAGCAGAAGGGGAACAAAAATAGTGAGTAAGGATAAAGTTACAATCAGTTGCTTATCAGGGGCTAGGATCTGCCACATTATATATGCACTCACATCACTGGACCACAGTTACCAATATGACACAGTCATAGTCCATGTGGAAGTAAATGACCTGAGAAGTACCTCCCTAGAATATATGAAGATAAACATCACGGAGCTGGTATGAGCCTAGCATTGAGCAGCATTTTACCTTCTCCAAGGATGATGTCACAATGTGAACAAAAGATGATTGACTTTAATAATTGGCTTAGTTTCTGGTGTCATTCTAAGGGGGTACAATATTTGTCAGCATGGAAGGAGATGGTCAACAGACCATGCTGCTTTACCAGGGATGGTCTGCACCTCTTGGCTTTTGAATAATAGCTAAAACATTGTCTTCTCCCTTAGTGCTTTTTTAGGCAATCCCAAATTGAAAGTACTTCTGATATAGCAAATCAAAACCAAGAAAATCTAAAGGTGTTACTGCACAATGCTAGGAGTCTAAACAAAAAAACTCCAGTCCCTAGAAACTCTCTTTACCCAAGAGAATGCTGACATCTGTGCGATCACTGAGACATGGTTTAAAACCACAGAGACCAACAGTGCAAGGTTATAATGCCTTCCACACATTTAGGCCAGCTAGTTCACAGGCAGGGGCTAAACGTGGATGCCTTTTTATTAACATCAAAAATAAATACACTTCAAGGCTGTTCAAACAGGACAATGCACTTGAGCTGCTCCATGTTCGAATCACCACAGGTAAAATCCAGTACCACTTTATTGCAAGCTATATGTCTCCCCTCTATGAACCATGAAACCTATACCATGTATTTAAACTTATTAGAAACACTAACCATCCAACACAATACCATATTCATGTGTGACTTTAAGTGGGAATCCTATACAGCACCAAACATACATGCACAGAGATTCCTGGATTTCATAAACACAAACCCCCTGGACCAGATAGTCAATACAACAACCAGGGGTGCAACCATACTGGATCTGGTCCTCACTAATATGGGAGACTGCTGCACACCCCCTACTATAATGCCTTTCCTGGTAAGGTCAGACCAATAAATGGTCTCCTTTGCAGTAAAAATTAAACTCGGAGCTCCATCTAAACATGGAATATTGAGGAACTATTCTAAGACTAACCTCCTGCTATTAAGTGAGAATCTTAAACCCCGAGAACACTGCTGCCTATGCAGAACTGTTCACAGAAACCCTGTACAAGCATGTTAATAGCTGCATAGAGGCAGCTGTACCCACCAGGAAGAAGTACAGAACTAACTCAAAAAACAAGCCACCCTGGTGGAATCACAAAATCAATAGACTGTATAACAGGAGGAAGAAAATCATGGCAAAAATTACGAGGTGCTGCACTCATCTGAATAAAAGCACTCTCATCAAACTAAACAAACAACTCAGATAACAAATAAAGTCTACCAAAGCCAAATTTGAGGTAAGTTTGGCCACCCAGGCAAAGAACAACCACAAAGCATTCTTTAGCTATTTTTGCAACTTCAAAGGCAATACACAATTGTGTGCAGAGCTCATTGAAAATGAAGCCACCTATACTGAGCCAGAAGATATAGCAAACCTCCTGGCTGATAAATTCAGCTTCAACATTACCCTTCTCTCCCTCTCAAGTTTCCCTCAAGAACTATCATCAATTACAACTCCTCTACTATGACTAGGGAACAGGTCCTTAATGCTCTCTCTAAGACCAAGAATGCTGCATCAATGGGCCCAGACAATATCCCAGGATGCCTTCTAAATATCATGAAACCTGATCTATCAGGGCCTCTGGCATTACTATTTAACTGTATCCTCCAAACAAGCTACATGCTTCATGAATGGAGAAAGGCAACAGTCATATCTTTGCACAAAGGTGGGCCATCTACAGACCCTGGAAACTACAGACCCATAAGCCTCACGAGTCTTATATGTAAAGCCATGGAAAGAATTATCATGGAGATGATCAACAGAGATATAGTAAACCTCCAGACACTGGACCCAACCCAGTTTAGTTTAGTTGAGGGCAGATCATGCCTACTCAACCTGGTGGACTTCTTTGAGAAGGTCACCAAAGCAATGGATGAGGGCATAATTGTTCACACTGCCTACCTTGACCTGGCCAAGGCATTTGACACAATACCCCACTTGGGCATTGTTGACAAACTCAAGAGGTTAGGTGCAACAATGTATGTCACCTAGTGGATAACCAAATGGATCATAGACAGGATCCAGGATGTTAGAATTGAGGAGTCCATCTCTACAAAGAGGCCAGTCACAAGTGGAGTCCCTCAGGGATCAGTCCTTGTACCGCTCCTTTTTGGCATTTACTTCTCAGAAGTCAAGGCCAATGCCGATGGTCTCTGCCTGATTAAATTTGAAGATGATTGCAAATTAGGAGCTGTCGTTGAATCTTACACTGACACAGATATTATTCAGGAGAGGCTGACACAGACAAACATCTGGTGTCACAGCCATGGAATAAAACTAAATACCAAGAAATGCATAGTAATATAGTTTGGGAAGTCATGCATTCCTGGTAACTATCATATTGCCAACACAACATTTAGAGTTGACCCAGTACTCAGGGACTTAGGGACACACATAGATAGTAATCTAGCCTTTGACCATCATGTGTCTACAGTGGTGAGGAAATCATTCTACGTTGCACAGCTTATAAACAAAGATATGACATCTAAGTTCAAGGAAGTCATTGTTCCACTGTATTTGGCATTCATCAGACCTAACATTGACTACAATGCCCCCTTTTGTATGTACCTAAACAGGCATATCCAGAAATTGGAATGTCCATAGAGGTTCCTTATTAAAAGAACACAGGGCATAAGTAAAATGTCCTGTGCAGGCTGCCGCAAGCACCTATCCCTGTATTCTGTCTCCTACAGGCTTTTGAGGGGAGGTCTATGCCTGGCATACAGGGCAATGTCAGACCCCACTCTGATGGACCTCCTGCATATCCACATAACAAACAGCACCAGAGTTACCCATTCTAAAGACTTAAACCTTGCATGTGATATAAATAGGACCTGCTGGAGACATAGGTATGTATCCCACAGACTAGCCTGTCTATGGAACAAGCTCCCCATCCATGAGAAGCAGAGTACCTCCCTATCGCAATTCAAGTGCAACTTGGACTACTGGATGGGAAACCAGAAATTCATCCCTGGCTTGTAAATGATTCATCTCCCAGGCCCATGCTTACACTTATCAAATATCAGAACTTGTCAGAGATTTGTGATGCATGACTAGGCTTAAAAAGCCTCTTATGGTCGTTATATTCTGGATAATCACTAGGTTTTGCTTAAGAAACTGAAATCATATAGAACAAATTACAAAGCAAAATGTAACACTGTAACAATGAAAAGCCTATGAGCCCTATAAGCATGCATGAATAAACTTTTTCTAGTTACTTTCCAAGATTCTTGCCTGTCTGCATGGGGTATCAGATTAATTTCTAGGCTATGGTGGGGTACTGTATATTGGAGCAGAATGGCAATGTTTTTTGAAAAATCTCTGTTGGAGATGCCCAAGTTGTCTATCTGTAATGTTGTTTTATGCATTCTGGATAAATACATATACCAATAAATGCTGTATTCTCTTTTATATAGGAATACCAGAGCTTCAACCTAGATGGATAGCTGCACAAGGAAATATTAATCTTACTATGTTCTACAGTTTTTTGTATTATTTAGCATTCATTCATTGGAATTAACAGATGGTTGACAAGTCTGGATTATTCTGTGTATTGCTGGTTGTTGACTTCACAGCTGGCATATTATCCAGTGCCTCCACCATGAATATACCACTGTCTGATATTGGACACAACTAAAACTCAGACAATGCTTCCATCTCAAACTTACCAATGAATGGAGCTGTGGGCAGGAGGAAAAGTTGCACAGACTAACCATTTTGGGCATCTACTGTGGTGGGCAGTATCCTCAAGATAGGAGAAAACAAATTACAGACTGTGCGCTGTGGCAGGGCTAGCCACCAAAATGGGCATGGGTAGTTACCAATAATAAGTGGGTTGAGGATCCGGCCTATTCTGACCTATGCCAGGGAACCATGCTAATGGTAGGAGGGGTATATGCACCCATTAGCCAGTATGTGCCTGCCATAAAAAGCCCAGCAGACCCTGGATCAATAAGCTACTGGCTGGCTGTTGTCTAGTTGCCCAGCTTGGGTTAATGGGATAGCTTTGTTGAGCAAATGCTGGACGTAAAACCAATCAACCAACAAACATGAACTGAGAATTGTTACACTTAATGTAGGTTCACTGGCAGGATATAGCTTGGAAGTGGGTGACATGATGATATGGAGGAGGCTGCACATCCTATGTATCCAGGAGACAAGACGGAAGGGCAGTGCGGTGAAGCCACTTGGCTTGGAATCCAGAGTCTACTACTCAGAAGGGGGCAGGCTGGAAATGGTGTGGGAATTGTGGTGGGAAAGAGGCTTCAAAATGCATGGAGGGATATCATCATAATTACTGACAGACTCATGGAAATCAGACTCCAGTGTAATGATAGGGCAGCATTCATAATGTCAGTCTATGCTCCACAGCAGGGTTATGACAGTGAAGAAAATAATGCATTCAGAGTTGCAGCTACTAGATAAAGCAAGACAACAGGAATTGGTGATGATAATGTGTGACTTGAATGCATATATTGGGACAGACAGAATAGGATATGAGGACTTCCTGGGTCCACATGTGTGGAGCAATAGGGATAAAGAAGGACAGGCAATTCTAGACTTTTGTCTGGCAAATGGCTTGATAGTAGCCAACACACGGTTCAGAAAAAAAGACACTCACAGGATAACATACAAGAGTGGGCAACATGCAACTCAGGTAGACTTCTTCCTAGGAAGGAAAAGGCACTTGGTAGAATCACAGTGATTGCAAAATCATTCCCAGTGAAACAGTTGTCCCACAGCATAAACCACTGGTTGCCACAATCAGTTGCAAGCAGTGGTCAGAGAAGGCTCTATGGTCAATGGAGACTAGCCTGAGACCTGGAAGTTGACTGGAGAAAAAGCACAATAGTTCAAGGAATTACTCAGGGCTCTAGCACCCCAAGAAAAGGAGGAAATAAGTGGAGTTAAAGAAGAAGGGCAGCGCCTCAAAACAGCATGTGTGAGGACTACAGAGCAGATACGTGGCCAGGCCAGATATGGAAATAAAGTACATAAGGAAAGCTGGAGGTGGAATGCAGAAGTCGAGAAAGTATTCAAAACAAAGAAGGACTGCAGGAAAAAGTGGGAGATAGAAAAGACTGACCAGGCTATGAAGGAATACTGTCTGGCTAATAACGAAGATAAGAAAAGAGTTGCAAAAGCAATGAATAGGGCATCGGAGGCACTCTACCAGCTTCTGGAAAGTGACTCAGTAGGTGGCACAAAGAAACTGTATCAGGTTGCAAGGCAAAGACAGAAAGATAAAGAAGATAATGGGACACACTTCATAAGGGATACCCACAATGACCTCATCACCAATCCACAGGATATCTAAGGCAGATGGAAGGAGTATTTCCAGCAGCTTCTGAATGACGAAAACCTCACAAAAGGGGTCCATTTTATATATTCGAACGCTTAATTGTTCGAATCACTAAAGATCAAACTTTAGTGATCGAACAATTAAATGTTCGAATATATAAAAAATAAATATTTACAAAAAAAAATAAAAAGTGAAGGGTGTAAGCAGAGGGACAAGCCCCCTGCACCCACACATGGGGGGGGTTGTGCCCCCCACACCCCCCGCTACTTAAATATACCAACTCCGAGATCGCACTTCAGTGTGCTACAGTGTGGAAATGGAAAATTTCCCATTTTCTACACTGTAGCATGATCTTGGAGTTGGCATCGGGGGTATGGGGGGTGCTGCTTACACCCTTTTTTTTAAATTTTTTAAACATTTTTTTAAAAATATTTGAACATTTAAATGTTCGATCACTAAAGTTTGATCTTTAGTAAATCGAACATTTAAGCATTCAAATATATAAAATAGACCTCACAGAAGCTGTACTGCCCCAGAAATAGCCTACGAGAGAGGAAGAAGAGCCTACCCTAGAAGAAGTAAGGATAACGCTAAGGAAAATGAAGTCAGGGAAAGCAGCAGGCTCAGATGAGATCACAACAGATTTGATAAAGATGCTGGGTGAGATAAGGGAGAAATGGCTCCTAAGGATATTCATTGCAGTGTGGAGAGAAAAGCATATCCAAGATTACTGGATAATAAGCATACTCATGCCAGTGTAGAAAAACAAAGGGGACATTGACAACTTTGGGCAGTACAGAGGCATCAAACTCCTATCACATTGCATGTAGTTCTGGAGAGGGTGACTGATAAATGGATACACAGAGTAGTAGAAAGAAAGATGGGAAATGAGCAGTTTGGATTCATATCTGGATGCAGCATAACTGACCTGATGTTTGCAGTGAGACAGACAGTTGAGAAGAAGCTAGAGATGAGGAAAGAGTCCGACTGGGCATTCCTAGACTTGGAGAAAGCATATGCCAGGATCCCAAGAAAGCTGATTTGGGCAGTACTGTGGTGGTTCAAAGTCCCATAAAATAGGTAGAATTAGTGCAGACTAAGTACAAGGACAAAGCAACTCAAGTACAAATAGTGTTTTTCACCTAGGGGTTCCCAGTGGAAGATGGTGTGCACCAGGTTTCAGCTCTGAGCCCACTGCTGTTCATACTTGTGATGGATTATATTAGCAAACAGGTTGGAGGGGACAGATCAACAAATTGGTTGTATGCAGATGATGGAGCATTACAAGCAGAATCTGAGCAAGAACTTTAGCAAAGGATGAGGAAATTGAAGGCACATGGAATGAAATTAACCACAGATAAGACAGTGGTAATGGCAGCAAACTGGGGAAATCAGAAGAAGCTGAGAATTGAAATAGAAGGGAAGATAGAGCAGCAGGTAAATAGCTTCAAGTATCTGGAAAGGGTGATTGAGGAGAAGAGAAGGCTGAATAAAGAGGTCAAAGCTAGAATAAAAGGGGCTGTAGCCAACTGGCACAGAGTCTCAGGTGTAGTCTATGACTGAAGAATGCCAAAGAAGCTGAAAGGTAAGGTGTACAAGACAGTGGTTTGACCAGTACTACTGTATGATACAGAAACGTAGACAGTAAAGGCAGAACAGATGAGGAAGTTAGAGGAGATGGAAATTAAGTGCCTGAGAGGGTGGTAAGATGCACACTGTGAGAGAGATAAAGGAATGAGGACATAAGAACAGAAGCCAAAGTAGCTTCAATTGCAGAAATGATAAAACAGAACATATTATGGTGGTTCAGACACATGTGCAGAAAAACAGAAGATAATCTGATGAAGAAGATTTGAAACAGACAGGAAGAAGGTAAGAGGAAACAATGATGAACAGCAAAGAGATGGATGGATTGTGTGAATGAAGATCATTGACAGTTCGTGTCCAGCAAAGAGATGGATGGATTGTGTGAATGAAGATCTGTGACAGTGTCCAGCAAAGAGATGGATGGATTGTGTGAATGAAGATCTGTGACAGTTAGACATGAGTGTCAAAGAAGGCATGAGTATGGCATTAAATTGAGAGAGATGGTGACAGTTAGCACAACACCCTGACCCCATGTAGAAAAAAATGGGAAAAAGGGGGCTGATGATGATGATGATGAAGGTTCATCTTCTCTAACACAAACACATGCATCCCGAGTACCTACTTCCAAACACAAAAACAGATATGGTAACAGTTTTTTTTAGATAACCACCTACATTTTAAACACAAAGGAAATGTGGAAGCCAGATCTCTAACTCAATCAGTGGACACTGCCTTTTTGCCTGTGAGACCCACCCTGAAGACACAGACACTGAAGACAGAGAATTGTAGAACGGTCCAGCTGAGAAGGATGGTCTCTACCATGTGATAATTTTCTGCTTGTTTGCGACCAGCTCCACTAAGTATGAAAAGGACAGTGGAGGTCAGAATGCTAATGCCTGTAGATGCAATGAGCAATGCCCCCTTCCCCAGTTAGTTGTCTCAAAATTTTGTAAGTCAGACCCCCACCCCCAGTTAGCTGACTTAATATCTGTAATACAGCAAGTGTGCAAGGCCATCATACAGGCACAGGCTAGCAGCACCTTATTGTTTACTGAGATGGTTTGAATTTTACATGGTGTGTGACATGACCTGAGGGACTGCACATCTTCTATCTGTGACTTAATAGACATGTCCCATAGAGAGCTAGCAAAATACAGGTCTTGATCCCTGTTTGTTGTTTGCTGTGGCACCACATCTGCCATCCACTTTAAAGCATTTTCTGCTTTCATTAAGTAGAAAATTTCTATAAAATATTTTCATGCTGCTAAATCTGTACACACACACACACACACACACACACACACACACACACACACACACACACACACACACACACACACACACACACACACACACACACACACACACACACACACAAATACACACACACACACACGTACACACACACACACACACACACACACACACACACAAACACACACACAAGATCTGCTTATCGCTTTATAAACTGCCATTCAGTTATTATACTTGACAAGAGTTGCAATTATTTTTCACTTTAACAGTCCTGTTTAGTAAAGATCAGCGTGAAATAAGAATTTTTTTAGTATTATGTAGTGAATGACAACTTGGATTTTGCTGTACAGCAGGATGTAAAACTGGTGAACTACTAATTTAACATGTGGTGTTGGTGTAGCATGCCTATCAACTTCTATGCTTAAGATTCGGAAGAAAGTAAAAAAAAAAATGGGTCGACAAAGACCCCAAATTAGGAAAAATTTCGAACACTTTAAAAGTTACTCGAACAATATGGTTTACATCAAAGTGCATTTTTTAAACAACAAGAAATATGGTGCTACATTGTCTGGCATTATTCACTGATTATAATCCTTAGATATTTACCAGCAAATTGACAAATTTTACAAAAGATGGGAAATATATGATGCAAAATCAGGGAAGTGCTGCACCGAAAGCAACAGTTGACAGGTATATGGGCTTATCAGTGCAATGAGTTGTTACTGCTTGTAAGTTTCAGGTGTTATTGGCCATCCCACCATCATAAGTGTATATAGGTGCACGCAGAGATATGTGTATGAGATTAAAAACTCACAATGTTGAAAAAACAAAATTTTAAAAACATTTTTAATGCAGGGGGAAGTCTGGATACACCTCCCACACCCCCTGATAATTATATATACCAACTCAAAGATCGTATAAAGGGCAATTTCCCATTTGCAATATTTTGTGTTTTCAACATTTTTGATTTTTCAACATTTTGAGATTTTGATCAAATGAACAGGACCCATGTACAGGCATGCACATGCAGGTGCACACACACACATGCACACACACACACACACACACACACACACACACACACACACACACACATATACACAGACACACGCACACACACACACACACACACACACACACACACACACACACACACACACACACACAAACATATATATACACAGACACACACACACACATAAACACACACACACACATATATACACAGACACAGACACAGACACACACACACACACACACACACACACACACACACACACACACACACACACACACACACACACACACACACAGGCATACATTGTAGGAAAAGATTTGATATGACAATCTATGTGTACTTTTAGAGCAGTAAGAGCAGTACAAAAAAGGGAGGAAATAGGAACAGTAAAGTGGAAATATCTGATAATTTTTCTTTTCCCTTCTACAGTGTAGAAAATGTAAGATCTGTATAAACTGCATGCCATAGTCTTAGTGTATAAATTATTTTTTCACTAGGATCTTATTATTTGTATTTCTAAGGGTCTTCTGCAGTTACTGTGTTTTCTGACTACTATGATGTTCTTCATATTGATCATTGCTGCAGTAGCTTTAGCTATATGGGGTTATATCTAGCATAGGACATGACGGCCCACCAGCTTTCATAGCTTCAGGGCACCTTCTATACACCCAAACCATTAGTTGGCTCAAACTGAGCTTAACTGAGCTTGCTAAAATGACAAGTCTGGGAGTCAAGTCTTTCAGAGCTTTCATGGCAAATGAGAGATGGAGGCAAAGCCCTGGCAGGACACAAGTATCAAAAAATATATAAATCTCCACACTCTGGCATAAAAAACACACAAAAACAAGTGGGATTGAGGGACAGTTTGACTACTATAACAGTGATCATTTGAACATCTGCTATTAAGCTAGGTTTACTTATACTGCTATGCTATATTCTTCATACTGATCACTGCTGCAGTAGCTTTAGCGATATGGGCAGAGTATATAGCTTAAAATAACTGCGAGATGAAAAGGGGAGGATCCAGGAACCCTTGCAGAATGGTTATAGCAAAATCTCTCCTTCACCTGGAGAAGGCATCTTGTTTATTGAGCTTTATAAAAGTATGTACAAAGGATCATGTTGCTGCTTTTAGAATATTTCTATAATCCAAACATTTCCAAAAAGCCATAGATAAGGCCAAGACCCCAAGGCCCTGATGGAGTAGCCTTGATTCTGCCTGGAATAGTTTTGTTGTGGTGGAATAACAAAAGGTGATGGTCTGATACAACAATTTGGAAATAGTCTGGGGTGATACAGATCATTTCTTCGTCTTACTTTTTCAAGAACTGAAGAACTGCTCATACATTATAAAAGATTTTGTTCTGTTAAAATAGTACCACGGTTGTCTGTGGACATCCAAGGTATGAAGTATATTTTCTCTCTGCTATACATGCTGCAGCAATCATTTGAACATCTGCAGTTATGGTAAGGTTATTTACACAGCTGTACTTGTTTTGTTTTGTGCATAATGAGTCTGCTTAATAGTTTAATGAGATCTTCTAGTTAATAGAAAATAATCTGATGCTATCATAAGTAGACTACAGTAATACTTATTGTCTGATTGACAAGTGTTCCTGTTCATCTTGCATGACAACTATTTGAACAACATAATCTTTATTTAAAATGACTTAGCTTGTTCACTGACAAACTGTGCACAGCAACATTTCAAATGTCTACTTCTACTCTCCCTGGCACAACTAATCCAGTTCTTTTTCTTAACCTTTATGGACCTTGCTCTCAACAACACACCTTCATTCTTGAAATCTATAATATTCTCAGTTCGTTTCCAAACTATCTCTATATAATAGGTGGTGATTGGAACGCTGTAATTAACCCTAACTTAGACCGCACCAGTAACTCGTTATCATATAACTTTCAAGCCTCGGTAGCTTTAGAAGAACTTATTTCAGACTTTTACCTTATCGACACTATTGCTTTTAGTAACATCTTAACTAAGGACAATCTATACACCTTTTACTCTAACTGCCACAAATCTTGGTCACGTCTTGACTTTTTTCTAGTCTCCAATTTTTTCTCTAAGTTTAACAACACTTTCAGTAGTGAACCGAGATTCCTCTCTGACCATGCAAGAATTTCCTTTAAAACTATCTTTACGCGCACTGCTTTTTCCTACTCTAACTGGTCTCTTAATAACAATCTTTTACATAGCAAGGAGATTCTAAACAAAATTAACAATACACTCACTGACCTTTATTCTAATCTTGAAAATTCCAACATAACACCAGATAAACAATGGGCAGCGTGCAAGGCAGAACTAAGAGGATTTCTAATCAGTAAAGCCTCATTCTTCAAAAAACTCAGTAAAAAAAAGAATCTGCCCTACTCATTACCCTGGCATCTCTTGAAAAAAAACAGAGAACACACCCTGACTCAAAATTAGAAGATTTAATTAAAACAACACGTAAAGAATTACTTGATTTACACTCTCATAACTACTCCCTTCACGAACAAAGACTTATTGCTACTTATTCTGAATGGGCACAAATTCCCTCGAGAACTTTAGCTAGAATACTTAAAAATAACAATGGTGCTGCCAAAATCTCTATCCTTCTATATAAGGATAAACTTTACAAATCTGATTCTGAAATAATTCAACTTTTCCATGATCTTTATTCTGATATCTATAGCAAAAACGACCAAAATTCCTTAAACCCCCAAATAGAAATCTTTCTCAACTCAATTGCTGCCCCTTCCCTTAATTCAGATCAGGTGTCCTTACTATCCGCTCCGTTTAATATTCAAGAGATTCAAAATGTCATTAATAATCTCAAATTAGGCAAATCTCCTGGCCCAGATGGGTTTACCACTAACTTCTTTAAAACCTTTAGCTTAAAGATCGCCCCTATTCTTCTTAAGATATTCAACTTTATTATAAGAAATGGAATTACCGACCTGCACTGGAATATATCTAAAACGATTTTAATTTTAAAAAATAATCATGACAAAACAGACCCTCACAGTTACAGACCCATCTCGCTTATCAATGTAGATATTAAAATATTTGCAGCTGTTCTGGCCAACAGACTCAAACAGATAATGCCATATATAATTTCTCAGGATCAAGCTGGTTTCATGAGCAACAGACATACATGGGATAATACTTTAACTCTAGACTCACTAATACATTTTACTAAAAGAGATAAAAATCCTTTGTACGCCTTGACTCTTGATGCCTCAAAAGCGTTCGACAGAGTAAACTGGGTCTTCTTATTCTCCACCATGACTCACTTCAATATCCCTAAAACCTTTATAGATATGATCAGAATTCTTTATACAAACTCTTATACTTCCTTATATATTAATAAAAAAAGCTCTAACACGATTATGATTACTAATGGAACAAGACAAGGATGCCCACTTTCTCCTTTCCTGTTTAATATATTTATTGAACCTTTCTTCTTATATATTGTTCAGAATACACATCACACCATCCCTAGAATTCTGAATACACAAGTTGCCCTATCGGCCTTCGCCGATGATCTAAATTTATACTTTCAGTATCCCAATTCTGACCTACCAAAAATTATAAATGCAATTAACAACTTCTCTAGTGTCTCTAGCCTTCAAATCAATAAGAAAAAATCATTTATTCTCCCAATTAACCCCGACGCTCATAAACCTTTTTTTTCCCAGAATCCTCCTTTCATATCTCATATAGTATCAAATATCTCGGCATTAATTTTGAACACAACCAAGCCTCTGCTCTTCAAAACAATTTACTAAAATCCTGGGCTACTATTTGCCAAGACCTACAAAGATGGAAACTTCTTAATCTAGCTTTTCTTTCTAAAGTAGCCATTGTAAAGATGAATATTCTACCGAGACTTCTTTATCAATTTAATGCTACCAATATAATGATATCAAATAATCTCTTCCTTAAATTTAACAATAACATCGCAAAATTTCTCTGGTTTCCCAAGAGAGTCAGGATCTCGTACTCTAAACTTACTCTCCCCAAAGAGAAAGGAGGAGTGGGCCTTCCAAATTTTCATTTATATTACACGATTATCTGCTCAAACAGATTACTGTCCATTTCATACATGGATCCTAATCCACTCAGCCATACTCCTGCCTGGTTGAAGATATGGCACCGTCATGTCACCTCCAACAAAATCAACCCGAAAGCTATCCCATTTCTTTCCCATTCCTCTCTATATGACTCCAAATTACTCCCCTTATTGAAGCATAAAATTAGGTTATTTCAAAAATTGATCAAGGACATTAACCTTGAAAACATTCTCCCCCTTCTACAACCACTACACCTGAATCCAAATCTTAAAATTAACAACAATATGTTTGATCTCTCTAAGTTCTCTCTTATTAAGGACTTTACAGTTTGGGACCTCCTTAAACATAAGTCCCTATCGATCACAGAACTACGTGCATCCCTCAAGGCCAATAACAAATACACAGTTATCCTTCGTCAACTACGTGAAACCATTTCCTCTCAAGTTGTCTACACTACACCTGATTCTTTGGGAATCAATAAAATATCTGAAATTATCTCTACACTTTTAAATCCCAAAAAAACTGTCTCTTCCTCTTACAATATACTTAAACCATTATTAGATAATAATAATTGCCTTTTCTCCACCTTCTGGGACAATATAGGTTCTCCCATTACGGAAGATCAAAAACTTTTAGCCATAAAAACCACCCTTGAACTTGCTCCCTTCAAAAAATTATTATATACCCAATTGATGTTAAATAACAATGCGTATCATTCACCTGTAATACTCAACAAATTTAATCCTAACAACTCCGCTGCTTGCTCTTGTTGCCCTTGCTTGAGAGCAGATCTTCTTCATATTATGTGGCACTGTAATCATTCCTATAAACTATGGTGTTCTCTCAAAGTGCGACTAAAAAAGATGGGTTACTATAACTCCACTCCCTCTTGGCAAACAGCCATACTGAATATTCCCCTTTCCAAAATGCCTAAACTTCACCTTCACATTCTCATCACTCTCTGCTCTTTAATCAAACTCTACATCACTTATAACTGGATAGATCGCACAAAATTGTCATGGCAGGGTTTCAAAGAGATGGCATTAAAATATATATCAGCTCAAAAATTCATTATCAATGGTCCTAGAAAGAAAGCCTACTTCGCCAATCTATGGAATTGCCTACTAGATGTAATTCTAGGTGACTAATACCTTGTTCATTTCATATGTGACATTCCTTTGCAATTTCTTGTTCTATCTATCTTCCACTACTAATTTTTACCTAACGGGGTGTTTATATCTTTCTTCGTCTTACCTCTTTAATTCTCTCTTTTGATACTGCTCTTATACATTTAGGTAGCATGGGGTTTCTATTTTTGTTTTTGTAAATAATGTATCTTTTTTTTTTTTTTTTTTTCTCTTTTTAGTGGTCTTCAATGCCTCCAGTAGCTTTATATTTCTCCTAATGCCTCTTATTTTAGAATTGTATTCTTGTACTGTTTGTAATTCTTTATTCAGGTTCATCCACATGGTTTTCAACCTAGAATGTTTTGTATTTCTATTCTGTCTGCATTGAATTTATTTTGAAAACAATAAAAAATTATTTGAAAAAAAAAAAAACATTTCAAATGTCAATGAAAATACCGGGAGTGCAGTACACAACAATTAACAATACAAATAGAAGCAGGCTATTTGTATAAACTGCATCCCATAGTCTTAGTGATATGCCAATGAATTAATTATGGATTGACAAATTCAGATGTTAATCCATTGCAGATTGGAATGGTGTTTTGGTAGGATACAACCAGGATAACATTTAATGGTATGCATAATGATAACCAGAAAGATCCAGTATATGAAAATGGGTGTTTTATTGAGTGAAAATGAAGACTGAGAACTTGGAATAGAATCTATTAATAAGAAATGTGTGCTCTATGTGTTTTATTAGTGAGCTTTTTCCTGGTATTTCTAACAATCATTTTTTTAAGTATTGCTTATATTTTCAAAATATTGTTGGCCTACAATCATGTAGCTAAAACATCTTTTTTTGTTGAGTATGGCATGTTATATTACTTGAATGTAGTCTAAGTCAAGTAATTTTGTGATGCAAGCTTCAACCAGTCTCTAGCTTTTTGAGACTAGACATAAATCATTGAAAAGTATTTTAATGTATAATAGTTACAGTCTGCCACTTGGATTCCACTTAGCTTTACTAATGCATACCTCCAAGTTGCAATGTT
>NC_056735.1:1013063932-1013228932 GCF_019279795.1 Protopterus annectens | reverse complement strand
GGGATTTATAGGTTTGTTGAGCTGCAAATCTAGCTATCTTGGGATAGGTCGACTCAAGCTTAGTAGGTAGGGTAGAGTTGAGATTAGTAAGTATTTGGGAACAATATGCTAAGCACGGGAGAAAATAAGCATGTGTGAGTGTAATCCTGGCTTCAGTGGTGAGAATTGTTTTATTTCTATACAGTAGTCCTAGTTTCTGATGAGTTTTTCTAATGCGGTTATTTATGTGGAGGTCATATGTCAGCTGATCATCAATGGTAATGCAAGGAGTTTTGTGCTAGATTCTACTTCAATAAGAGTGTGAAGGAAGATTTGAAGCGATTAGCTTTTTTGGGGAGAAAGACTAAGATTTTTGTTTTTTTAGGGTTGAAGATGAGCTGATTATTGGAGCCATGTCTCAACTGAGTTGAAGGATGACTGAGTGGCTGTTAGAAGTTCAGAAGGAGAGGTGGCAATGGTGATGGCTGTAGAGTCATCTGCGTATTGGACTATGGAAGATGGTGTGCAAGAAGAATAGAGAAAGTTGGCAAAGGTATTAAAAAGTAGTTGTCCAACAATGGAGCCTTGGGGGACACCCATTTTTACTGGAAGGGAAGTAGATAGTGTAGAGTGTCATCTCACTGATTACAGCCTCTCAGAGAGATAGCTGGATAACCATGCAACTGTATCTGGGGAGAAGTTGAGGTCAAACAGTTTGTTCAGTAGTAGAGAGTAGAAAACAGTGTCAAAAGCCTTTGAGAGGTCAAGAAATAGACAGAAGATAAGTTTGTTATCATCTCTTGTTAAGGAAATAGTGTTGAGAAAGGATAGTAGAGTTGTGGCGGTACTATGTTTATGTCGGAATCCATGTTGTGAAGGAGTGGGTAGTTTTTCCTGTATGATATATTGCATAATTGCGTATGCATGCATTTCTCTAAGACTTTTGATAGAGGGGAGAGAATAGCAATAGGTCTGAAATTTGAGATTTCAGAGGAATTACCTTCTTTATGAATAGGTAGAGTGTAGAATTGTTTCCAGACTAATGGAACTTTATATTCACAGATGGAGTGATTGATTATGATAAATATAGGCAGAGCAAGAGAGTGGGCAGCTATATGGAGAAAATATGAAGGGATATTATCAGCAGATACAGAGCATGGTTTAACTTGGAGAGTAGAGTCTTAATGTAGGTAGTGGGAACAGGTTTAAGGGAGAAACTGTTAGTGGAGTTGGTAATAAGAGAGGGTTCAGAGCAGCTAGGAGGATTGGTATTGGAGGAGCTGGGTTGGGGTTAAATAGCTTGGATATTGATTCAACAAAATAGGTATCGAAGGTGTTAGCTGTCACTTCAGGTGATTTATCTGGGCATGGATTGGGAGAAGTAGGGTTATCAGTGTGTAGTATTTGGTTTATGGCATTCCAGAATTTTTGGGGTCAGATTTCAGAGTTGTTAGGGGGTTGTAGTAAAAATCTTTTTTGTCTTTATTGAGGAGTTTTTTAGTCTGGTTTCCAAGTTCTTTATACATTTGCAGGTTGGCAGGAAGTTTAGACTGTATCCATGTTTTCCAAGCCATATCTCTTTTTTTCATAAGAGAGTGAGTAATTTTAGATAGCCAGGGGGATATATTATTTTTTATCCATATTTTCTGGAATGAGGCAAGTGAGTTTAAGATGTTAAGGTAAGTTGAGTTGAAGGCTTGGACTGCTTCATCCAGTGGGAGCTGGGTTAAGAAGTTCCAATTAATTTGAGAGAGGAGGGTATTAAATGTTTCTGGGTTGAAGTTGGAGAGTTTATAACATGAGATGAATCTGTGTGATTTAGATAGATGGTGAGTATAGCTGAGCACTTTAATTAGTGAGTGGTCACTCAGGGTGTCAGGGAGTGTTTCTAGACTGTGGTATTTGGAGGGATTTGAGAAAAGTATCCGATCTATGTGGGTGCTTGGAGAGTGAGAGTTATCTGTATGGGTATGTGAGTTATTTGTACTTAACTGGTGTTATATGCATGCAAGTGGAATATGATGCCTTATTTACAGGGCAGCCTAATGCATCTGCAAGTTAGTAGTGAAATGAAAAAATTCTGCCATAAAGTATAATATGGTGCTGAACCTAATATCTTTTGAGACCTCTGACTTTGTTAACAGAAATACTATGTTTGAGTCATTGGTTTTCTTTACTAACCACAATTTATTCCTGTCAGATTTTCATTATACTCCATTAGTTTCGTCATCTGTAGGTTGTAGATCAGCAGTTCAAAAATCTGCTTTCCATCTTGACCCTTTCCAAGGGAGACCTAAAGTCATTGTGTTAGTTTATGAGTATAAGGTTGTTAGATTAGGAAATCTCTTACATGCGTCTGCCATTATCTTTAACAGGAGTTAAAAGGATAGATAGACAGATAGATTGACTGATAGATAAGTAGCTTGACAGATAGGTGATATGCTAAGATATATAAACAGAGTGGATAGGGAGATAAACTATTTAGTGAGGATAGAAAGTGCTATACACTGATAAAACCTCCATGAAGGTTTGCCATCAGAAGATAGATGAGTGCTCTGTCAAAGACAAATGCACAGAAAAACACAGCACCAAATACAAACAACCCTGAAAATATACCTATTCGTGAAACTCCCTAACATGGCAGACACAGTAACAGCAGCCATCATGAGTCCTGTGGGGGTGGGTAGGTCCTGGTTTTGATACTGTGAGTTTTGACATGTTTTTATTTTCATGCTCATTTCTCATGATTACATGTTTTGATGGAGCACTCATCGCTCTTCTGATTTTAAATCCTCCACGAATGTTACAGATAACAGCAACTGTCAGAACATAAGCCGTGTGTTACCCTTTCAATGTGTACATAGCACTACAGCTCAGTAGTTAGTATTTGACTGGAGGATTTGTCTATCATTTCCTTTAGAAGAGGTATCCCATCCATAGCCTTCTGCAATGGATTTGATATCCAGAGGCCTCAAGTAAAATTTAACTCAAGTAGAGCTTCCTGAATTACTCCATTAATTATTGCTTATCTCTTTTACAAGGCTCCAAACTAAAACAAATCTAAGACAGAACGTCACAGCAGCAACTTTTTTACCTGGTAAAACACTTAAAACCAAAACAAAAAATGACATATATATATTAAGCGCTTTTGTCCCTTGTCGGAACTTCATCAGAATACAAGACCAATAACATTACAAAACTTTTATACACACATCCATGTGTGATGACAACACTTCCTTTGATGTTCAAGAGGAAGTTTCTCCAACCATTCCTTGGCAAAGTAGTATCACAATGCCATCTAGTGATAGGAAGATTTAAGTGCACATAATCTTGACAGTGTGTAATCTAGCAAGCCAGCTAGAAAACTGTAAGCTTTTTGCATTGAACAGATTCGTTTTTTTATATATTAGTTTCTGTGAAAAATGTTTAAATAAAAAAATAAAAATCATATTAAAATGAGAAATGTGTAATCCTTTAACCATGTAAAACATAACTATGTTAAAATCGTATACATAAAAATTGCTGCAAAAAAAAACAAGTACCTAAAAATAACTCAGCATTCAATGCATGCAATGAGATGATAAAAAATATAAAAAACAATTGTGATGGGCAATAGGGGCATTCAATTAAAGAGTATATAAAATGTATGTCATGCATCATATCCTTGGAGGAGCTTGAATAGGAGGAAAAATGTGTGTTAAATATAAAGCTCACATAAAGTGCTCTAATTGTTAGTGTGTTGTGCATTTAAAATATAAAAAGGGTGCTCAAAGTGCGAACCCATAGCAAAGGAGCCAGAGGTATTCTTGTACCATTCACCCCACCTCTGTTTGATGTATGCTAAAAATCCCTAAATTCCTTCTACTCCACCCCTCAATAAAATAAAAATATTATTCAGGTAACATGTGTAAATCTTAGGTCTATCCTTGTACTCTGGATGATCTAAAACATCTTGTACTCTCATTGAGCCATCATTACAATGTTCCACCACAAGGGGAACCCATAGCTACCAAATTTTTCTGAAGATAAAAATCACCATTAAAAAACAAAATATTGTTGTTCAACACCAGCTCTAACAGATCCTGACATAGGTTGATGCCATGTTGTGGGACCCCTTTTCTGTGTAAATAACCAACCAACAGCAGTAGCAATTTTTTGAAATTTACATATGAATTCAACAGTGAGACAATATCTTACCTGGATGTCCTCCTCAGTAAGGACAAGCATAAACACAGATTTATAGTTACGATTTTTAGAAAACCCCTTATTCAAATTCCTTTCTCCGATTTTGACAGCTGCATCCCCTTCCATCATAAGAAATCTGTGGTGGAAGGGTGATACATCTAAAGAAAACATGCACTGGATATGTCATATGAAGAAATGTGGGTTCTGTTTCCAATGTAAATTCATTCTAATGTGTGACAGGTTTCTTACTAAAGGCAATGAATTCAAAGTTAGGTCAGATTTTGACTGTAATTCTAGGAGGGCAGTCTACACTGCATTATGTAGGGCAATTTTCAATTGCATCTTTTCTGTTGCATTTGTTACTGCTTGTTTAAAGCCTGTTTAAACTGTAAGTGTTATTGTAAGCCACTTAGTTTTGGTTTAAGTAATTGGGCTTTAGGCTAACCCCTTAGCTCTCCCAGGCCTTTTCTGTCAGATTCTGAAAAATATAGATGGACAATTTCCTACAGTTTATCCTGCCAGTCTGGTTGATATGGGCATCCTGAAACTGTAGCAACTGCATTATGTACACGGACAACCACCTACTACTACCACCTAGGAACACAATTTGCGAGAGATGCAGTTACATTAGGAACCTAGTGTACAAGCTCTCACCCTCAAAAGCCAGCATATCTGGCACTGTGACAGTTGTCAATACAATTACTACACCTCAAACACCACCCACATCTACACAACACACACCCACATATGTGGAGGTCCTCAACAAAAACATATAAAACAGAGGAGGCCTCGAAGGCAAAAACCTACATAGCAAATACACACACAATCTCCACATCCCTCCACAACACATACTGTGCAAAATTCACTCACCTGTGTCTCACAACCATTAAGGCTTAACCATAAACTCAAAATATTAGTCATAGGTGACTCCATTTTGAGGCACACAGATGTGCTTCTCACTAGGATGGATAAGGAGAAAGTCACTGTTAGTTGTCTGTCAGGGGCCAGAATCCACCATATCACACACTCACTCATGTCTCACAACAGCAGGTACTGTTATGACTCTGTCATAGTCCATGTTGGTATGAATGACTTGAGACACACTTCCCTGGATTATATAAAGAGAGACATGATTGAATTCGTTGAATATGTGTCCCAGGCAGGTATGTCCCTAGCTTTAAGCAGCATTCTATCATTACCCAGAATGATGCTTGAATGAAAACAGAAAATGATTGACTTTAATAATTGGCTTAGTTTCTGGTGTCATTACAGAGGAATGCAGTACCTGACAGCCTGGGAAGATATGATCGACAGACCATGATGCTTTGCCAGAGATGACCTGCATCTGTCTCACCTGGGCTTCAGGATACTGACAAAGGCTCTTGCCTCCCCTATAGTGCCTTTTTTAGGAAAAGTAATGAGGTTAAAACTACCAAAATAAAATTTTCAACAAAACACAAATTAAAGGTCATGCTGCTAAACGCTTGGAGTCTAAACATGAAACTGCACTCATTGCAAGCATTCCTAACCCTGGAAAATGCTGACATATGTGTGGTCACAGAAACCTGGTTCAAAGCTGCGGAAAGCACCTCAGCCTTACCTGGTCACTCATCCTATCACACATTCAGACCCCAAACTGTGGGTAGTAAAGCCAAAGGATGTGGAGTTTCAACATATATTAAAGACATACACACCTCCAGGCTGGTCAAATAGTATGATGCACAGGAGACACTCCAGGTGCAGTTAACTGGTGACAACACCCCTATACAAATCATAGCTAGCTACCAGCCCCCAAATCTGACCCAAGATGTCCAAACTGCCTATATAGACTTCTTAGAATCTATCAAGATTCAACCCTTTACTCTGATCCTGGGTAACTTTAACTACCCAAACATAGACAGGAAGAACTACTCTTGCCAGAACACAAATCCCCAGAGATTCCTTGAATTTGTCAATGCAAATGCTTTGGAACAGCTAGTTGAAACCCCCACATGAGGTGGAAATATCTTAAATTTGGTATTAACCAACATGAGTAGCCACTGCTGCATCCCTGCAGTATCATCCTCTCTTTGAAAGATCCAACTATAAAGCGGTCACGTTTGAAGTCACTATTTCCTCTGATCCCCCCTCTCTAGCTAGGGTCAATCAAAAAGCCTTCTCCAAAGTTGATTACAGCCTCCTGAGGGATGGTATAAACAGCTTCACAGTCCCCTCCCCCTCTCTTGGAACTGGCACCAGTACCCAAAACTATACCAAATTACTATGCGAACATTTATATAGATGCATGGAATCAGGAATACCTGACAGGACTAACTCATCCTCTGCAAGGAAGAGTAAACATGTCTGGTGGACATCAGCAATAAATAAACTCTATAACAATAGAAACAAATTGCTGACCAGGTCCAAGAAGGAGCAGGTGCCCAACTGGAAAAAATCTTTCCTTAGCCTAAACAAGCAAATAAGAGCACTAGTGAAATCCTCCAAAGCAAACTTCGAGTCCAGATTGGCCACATCTACTAGAGACAAGCATAAGACCTTCTTCACATACGTCCATAATCTCAAAGGTAGCACCCAGATCTGTTCAGAACTGATGGTCAAGGACCACATATACAAATGCCATAGATATAGCAAACTTGCTGGCTGACAGATTCAGCAAAAATTTCACCCCTCTGCCCCCCAATCAGTAAATCAGGACATTCCCAGTACCTGCCCCCTTCCCCTTATATCTAGGGATCAGGTCATCACTGCTCTCTCAAAGGCAAAATATACAGCCTTCATGGGACCTGATAACATCACAGGCTGCATCCTACATGAACTCAGGTAGGAACTGGCAGCACCATTAGGCACCCTACTCAACCAAAGCCTGAGTAACGGTTTTGTCCCAGCTGAGTGGAAGACAGCCATTGTCATCCCTTTACACAAAGATGGAGCATCCATTGATCTCGGAAATTACAGACCCATCAGCCTAATTAGCCTGATCTGAAAGGCCATGGAACGGATTATCATGGACCTCATTAAGAAGGACATTGTCAACCTCCAAACACTTGATCCCACACAGTTTGACTTTATCAAGGGGAGGTCATATCTTAAATTTGTTCAACTTTTTTTAGACAATCACCAAAGCCATTGATGAGGGGAAGACAGTGCATACTGCCTACCTTGACCTGGCCAAAGCATTCAAAACTATTCCCCATTCAGGCATGATAGATAAACTGTCTCAACTAAGCAACAATCTGTATGCTACCAGATAGGTAGCCGACTGGCTCACTGATAGAACCCACCTAGTCAAAATAGGGGAAACCACCTCAAACAGTAGACCCATATTGAGTGGCTTACCCCAGGGTTCGGTCTTGGGGTCTCTGTTATTTGGGATATACTTTTCTGAGGTACAGGCCAAAACCAGCGGGCTATGGCTGACCATGTTTGCAGATGACTGCAAGTTGGGAGCTATCATCAATTCCCCTAGTGACGTGCACATCCTCCAAGAGGGTCTCACCCAAACAAATGACTGGTGCCAGACACATGGCTTCAAGCTGAATACAAAAAAAAAAATGCACCATTATCCCCTGTGGGGAGACAGATGTCCTCACAAAGTATCTGCTTGCGACCTTCTCCCTTGGATTTGTTTTAGGTTGGAGCCTTTTGGATTTTGTGTTTTTCCAGTTTATGTTTTACAACTCATGTTATATCGATTGCTAGCTTTTTTTTTCTTTTGCGTGTGGGGGCATGTTAACACATTACATGATAAATGTTCTAAAATGAAGATGTTTACTATTATTGCTCTATGTTTTTTTTTTTTTTTTTTTTTTTTTTTTTGTTATAGCCTCCTTTTCAGTGAATATATATATATTTTTTAATATGAAGATTTTAGTACATATAATTGTTACTTGATGTTCCTTTACAACAATATCTGTTCTGTACACCATATGTGTATTCTAGAATAATATTTAACTTTGGCAGGTTTGTTCTGGATAGAGTCAACCTTTTGAATGCAACAATTTCTCAAAAATATTAATATCTATTATTTACAGATATCAGTCTGAATCTGTCCATTCAATTACTGATTTACATTTTGTAATTGTGAGTTTCCCACTGAGAAGTCCCTGTTTCAGTGAAGTACATAAAATCAGCAAACATCAATGCTTTTGAGATATTGAGACATACCTCTCAGCTGTACAGATTTACGCAGAATGTCCAGATTTTTGCCAAATATTTTTAGACTGTTTTTTTTATAAAATTGTGGTTTTATGGCAAATTAGTGGCAAATCATTAAAGACTGAAGTTAGAAAATAATGATAAACATTTGAGTTTCATACTTCATAACCTTCAGAAAATGAATGTTAATGCAAAACCTGTTATTCTATTAAGTTTCTAAGTTTGTAAGAGCAGTATTTAAAACATGCCGCTATCTTTGGGCCTTTGTCCCACTTTTATTCATGGCTTTCTCCAGTTTTCTTTCTTTAAGAGGTTGAGAGGTATGATTGAGAGGTAGCATGCAATATGTTTCATTGTGCAAAGTGACACAGTAATAATAAATACATCCAGAGACAGAAAAAGATAATCAGAAATTTGCTTGAGGGTTCTCCTGGTCCCAAAGAAGAAAAACAGTGGAGATCTGTGTTAAATGTGTGAATCATACAGAGCTTTAAAAAAGCAAAATTGTTCAAGAAGACAACCATTTTCTTCTGCACAAACACAACACCGACCTTCACATCACTGTTTTTAAGTTAACACAAGACATTTCTGAAGCACAGTTTTAACAGCATCCATTTGTCTTATCATTAAGCCTTTTACTGGACCCAGGTTTCTTGAAATATCTAACTTCCCATCATGACAGGATTAACATGATTAAAACTGTTCACCTCGCCATAAAACAAAACCATTTAATGTCTAAGATGTTAAAGAAAATGCTGTGATAGATGAATCCTCTTCTGTACTACTAGTTTTTCTGTCAAGACTCTACATGACAAAAAATCCAGTGGTATGTAAGGAATTTGTGAAACTGGTAATAACCAGTAGTTTTCATCTTTCCTCTACTGTCATCTTTAATCTTGGAGTCGGATTTCATCTTTCTTTTTCTGTTATCCTTGATTAAGGATTTACAGTTCAGAACTCAGCAACTGGCCTGGACATAGATGTTTCTCATTTCTTCTTCTACTTCTGCCAAATGTGACATTAATTAAATGAATCAAATTATGCTAGAGGGTAAGTCAGTTCAAGCACATCAATTACAGGGAGTTTTTAGTTTTCATTCCATAGCAAGAAGCACATAAATATAATATAGATTTTTAAAGTAATTCTGGCACTGACATTCTTTCAAACAGTCCTCAGCCAGGTGCCTTTCAGGTAGCAACAAATAGTGATATGATGAAGTGGTTACAGAAACAACAGAAGGATACTAATTGTTTCCATCTGTGAAGGTTAGTGATAAAAATTTGTGAGGAGGCAATGGAGATAAACATGGTTCTCTGAGCAATTTACCATGTGTATCAACAGAATAAACTAAAAGAAACTAAACAGGATGTCAGGGTGTAATGAATGGACTCATGGCAGATCTGTGTTGTAGGACTTAGTGAGGCTATAAACATGTCTATACCAAGTCCCTTTTGCCTTAAACATATACAATCAAAAATTTGAGTAACAGAGTCTTTGGCATTACCTCTCAGCAGAAACCTTCTCTCCATTAAGAGAAAAAATATTCCACCAATGCCATCTCTAACATACTTCTGCTCAAATAAGGTTTATCTATTCATTTCTTTATTATTTTTTCCTTTTGATGATTGCTATTTCTAGTAGGCTCTTGGCTTATTTTTAGGAAAGACTCAAGAAGGGGTGCTAAAACAGGTGGCATCTTACTAGGACTCTGGGGACATCACCTAGTGCTCCCTGGGTCGGTGCTACTTGCTACATTCAGTGTAGCAGTGGAGGAGGTTGCCTATGAAATAAAAAGCAGTAGCCAGTAGACTGCTACAATTTAAAGAAATGTTTAATGGGATGTGCTTGTGTTATTTGAGGATGTTTGCCACAGATGCTCTTTCCAATTCAAAAGCAAAAGATTTGGAGATCCTATTGCCATTTGTAATGGAGCACTTAAAAAAGGTGTAAACAGAAATGCTAACAAACAAAACTTTAAATTATATTGATAGTGCTGAAGTAGCATGTATAACTGAAAAACAATGTAATAATGCAAGATGTCAAGTGAGCATTCCAGGCAGAAGGATAGAAGTTGGGAAAAGCAAGCATGAATTACTTCTACTTCGGAGATTAGTAATAAAAAAGGGAATGTTGAAAGTGTGATGGAGCAACATCATAATCATGGGATATCATAGCACATCCACCATTGAACAAATATATTTTGTGGCTGAAGGTCATAAAACATTTGGGGATAACAGTCAATTTGACAAAATAATCTATATGACACTGCTTTCAAAACACAGGGGAAATACTTTTTGAGGGGGCAAAAGCCAATAAAGAAAGAAGGGTGTCTATGAACATATTATTAGCATTTTGTAGTTTAACTATTAATAAAATTGTGTCAGTTTATACTAGATAAAAAGTCACTCAGAATGCTAAGAGATTAACCAAAGACGCTCACTGAATTACTATGCAATAAAGTAATTTTAAAATGCTGTTTGTCTAGAAGGTTACACAAAGCAATCCGGGAAGAACAAAGATTTGAATACATGATCTCTTACAGTCAAAGCAAGAATCATAATGATTGGTTGATCTCACACATGCATGCATGCACAGGCAAACACACACTCACACACACACACACACACACACACACACACACACACACACACACACACACACACACACACACACACAAACACACACACACACACAACCTACTATTTATTTACTTTTGCGGAGTGGAGGATAATTGTTATCTGTGTCTTTTTTTCTTTTCAGCAATTCTGTTTCCTGAGTTAAACTTTTCTCATGCCCCATCCCTTCTGCAATATGGACAGCCTGCTAGTCTAATGTACTTTTTAAACATTGTTATTTTTTTCTATGTTGTTTTGGTCTCATGCCAATCATCGATCCCCCTTCCCAATGAATATGGCCCATTCATTTCCTATACACTACAACCCCTACTCAGGTGCCAGGAGTGAGAAACAATGGAAGAGCTGTCATTCAAGCAGCCATGGCAATTTCTTGTGCCCTCACCAGCATCCCAGCAGTTGAAGACATTTTTTAATGGTCCACTCAGCACTCCAGATAGGAAGGAATTAAAGTCTTCATAACTATTGAGGCCAGTTTTCATCTTTGCTCCTTCCTCCAGACTTTCTCTTGTAATATCTAATGTTTTCTTTAGTTATCACCATCTCTCTCCTATGACTGTCTCTTCCCTGTTAATTGACATTATGTGGGAAGTTGCTGGTAATGAGCAAGATGTGTGGATCAGTGTATTTTATCAACCTTGCAAGGTGAATGCATTGCCAATAATGTATTGCCCTTAATGCCAACAAAACTAAGATCCTCCTCTCCCCCACTCCAAATCCTCATCTCTTGATAAAAACTCTTTCCATATTACCAGCCTTACCAACTCCACTATTGAGATAGTAACCTCCACCAAACATATTGGTGTTACAATTGATGATCAGCTGAAATCCAACACTCATATCCAGCTAAACATAAAAAAAAACACACATAAAACTTGGCTTATTGTATAGAAACAATCCCATTCTGCCTCCTTCCACTAAGCTAACCCTTGCCTCTACTTACCTCCTTCCCTCTCTACTATATGGCGCTCCTCTTCTCACTAATCTATCATCTACCCTTACCTCCAAATTGGAACAATGCTACAACAAAATATCCAAATTTGCAACTAATGCCAAATCCTCCACTCATCACTGCTCCTCCCTTCACTCTCTAAACTGGCTTGAACTCCCCAATCATCTTACCTTTCTCCACCTCACCACAGCTCATAAATTAGTGTTCCATCCAACTAACTGTCCTGCTCTTTCCAATATTTTTCTACTCTATACCCCCCTTAGATCTTCTCATCAAAACCTGATCACAGTACAAAAACCCAAGTGCCCAGCTGGCCAGCTGCTCTTATCCTTTACCCTAGATAAAAAATTGAATGCCCTACCCTCCTCTCTAAAAACCTGCAACAACCTAGAATACTTCAAAACCCAACTTCATTCCCACCTCTTCCTAAATAGAATATGCAACTGCACTCTTCAACCTACACCTTTCAAACTATCCTCCTCCTTCTCTCCTAGCTAACCTCTATGCTTAACTAACCTCTTCTAGCCCCTCCAAATATACTAGCTGTATAAGCTACTAATACATTTTTGCACTATATGCAGAAGCTTCTAAGCCACTCTAGGCTGACCTCCTTTACTCTTCACCTCTTCTAAAATACTAATTGCATAAGCTACTAAACAGTAAATTCTTCTTTTTTTTACAATATCCCATATTTTTTTTTCTTTTTTTCCTGCTGAAATTAACTGAAACTGTTAATACTTTGGCTATTTTTTACCATCTGATATTGGTAATTGTGGACTATTTGTAGCTACCTGTTAATTCTAATGTACTTTTTTGGCTAAACTCTTTTTTGTAATTAATATTGTTGTTTTTGTGGAGCTTTTCTCACTGGGCCTCCACTGAAAATGGGCCCCCAAGCCCAGCGGACCTCCCTGGTAATCAAACTGAAATAAATAAATAAATAAATAAATAAATAATGGATGCAATGTGCAGCAAAGTTCTACATTTCATCTCTGAGTCATTTTAGACTGAATTGGTGTTCTTCAATGACCTTGCTTAGTTTTCTTTTCTTTTTACTTATTCATTTATTTATTTTTTAATTGCATTCATTTCTCTCTTTAGACTTTGTATCAATAGCTGTGAAGAAAGAAAAGCTAAAAGTGTTTAGATCTGGTAAAATTGTTACTGTCCCAGTGATGCCTGATAACTGAGGAATATGACTGAGGTCACAAAGGTCACACAAAAGGATTGTAAATGTAGAGGCAATAGAAGAAATGTTGTTGTAATTGGCAAAACTAATATGTCAGCAGAAAGCAAACATTTTATAATTGGCTTTGTTATCTTTGTCAAAGTCTAACATATTTAGCTGAATATAGAGTGGGCAGTTTTAACACCGCCCCATAAACTATCACAAATTAATATACTAGAATGAATCTCAGAATAAATGCTTTTACTATCCCCCATTCTCTAAATATACAATTTCTAAGATTGCAGTAAATCATTGAAAAGGGAATGAATGTATTTGCCCTTTCCTTAGAGGTGGAACATTCTTCGGAATTGTGAAATCTCAAAATCTGTAAATGGAGATCGCCATACAGTGCAGAATGGGAACATAAACATTCTCTTCACTGTAGTGCAATATCGGAGTTAGTATATTTAAGTTGCAGGGGGGTGTAGGGGGTACAGGGGGTCTTGCCCCTCTGCAAAATTGCTTTTTTGATGTATTCTTGATTTTATTTTATTTATTTTTTTGTTATTTTGAGATTTCACAATCTCGATGTTCTGAGCATCAATATTTCGAACGTTGGGATTGTGAAATTTTTAAATTCCATAGTGGGCATATATATATATATATATATATATATATATATATATATATATATATATATATATACAAATAGGCAGGTGTAGTTACATGAAAATGCTTTTCACAGAAGCAGCATTTGTATGCCTGTTGTGCCTGTCGTACTACAGTGCGGATAAGGGAAAACTCCCTTTTTCCCACTGTAGTGCGATTTCAGAGTGAGAATATTAAAGTAGGGGGTGGGGGCGCAGCCCCCCAAATGAGGGGGTAGAGGGGGGCTTGCCCACTCTGCGTAAAAGTAGATTTCATGATTTTTTGTTTTGTTAACACACTTTAGCAAAAGTGCTTTTTTGGTGAAAGCGCTTTTGTTAAAAGTGTGTTCTGTAATAATGGATTTGGACTGTTGAACTTCCGTTTAACAATCCTAGATCCATATATATATATATATATATATATATATATATATATATATATATATATATGATCTTATGAGCATACGTAAAACAGCAATCATTTCAAAGTGAATCTAAAATCATTGCAATTAAACAAAACCAACAGCTATTTTTTTGCAAGGGGGCCAATTATAAATAATTAGCAGGAGGTGCAGGGGGGCTTGCTCCCCAGCAAATAGCAATGTTATTTATCAGTTACTCAGTGCATACCTTTTTGTCAGTTTAGCTGTCATTTTATTGAATCTGGTACAGCTTCTGTATTTGATTGTGTTTCAGCAAATCAGAATGTAGCTACTTGATATTAGTCAAGAGATATTTCAGGTAGAGAGGAGTTCAGATATATTAGTCTGCAGATCATATTAGATAATATTTGGTTCAGAATCATGAAATATATAATGAGATGAATCCAGAGAGGTAGGAAAGAAAGAAGGAAGGAAGGATGACTTAGGCATCTTAGGCCATGATGAGCTATATTCACAATGGCAGTCAAGGTGTTTCAAAGTTGTCCAGCTGCAATACAGAGGACAGAAGCTAAATGAGAAATTGTCAAGCTTTTGTTAGCTATTTGAACTACCTGAAAATTGTGTGTACAACAAAGCTAAAGATGAGCAAACTAGAAATAAAGTTTTGATTGGATTGGATGATAATGAAGTATCAAAAACTTACAGGTAGAAAAGAAATTAACTTTGGAAAAAGCAATACAGATTGCCTGTGAGGTGAACTATTAGAAGCAAAATACTAATAGGACTATAGAAAATGATGTCTGTGAGGTAAAGTGCAATGAAAATGCTAGAGTAAGCTTGTGCAGAAGAGTCAGAAGTCTCAGACTGAACAGAAGCTTGGCAAATGAATGAGGTGTAACCATTTTTATATTGAGTCAGAGCAGTGTCCCCGTGTGTTGCTATCATTTGTAACACTGAATTAGTTAAAGAAGTGACTACTGAATAAAACTGAGGATAGTCCTCAGAAAGCAATTCTCCTCTGTTCATTGACTGCTGTGATAAACATTCAATCAGAATTATGTGCATCCAATGCAGCTATAGATCCGGTAAGTATACAGGGTCTCTTTGGTTGTATGCTGGGTAGTCTCAGTGAAAAGTGTATCTTAATAAAAGTACCTAATTCTGCAGTGTACACTGTGTCACATTCTACATCATTCAGGTATATACTGATATAACCTACACTTTGTCTAGTTTCTTTCTGAGACTCCCTGGAATTCAGCAAGCTCTGCACAGCATGCAGGAATAGTGCAAGAGCTGCAGCACGCAATATGGCTGACGAGCGATCCAGGAATGAGATCCCAGGATGTGCACGAGGGCTCCTACACAATTCATGCATGGGCACAGCTCCTGTATGCTAATTACCCCATTTGCATGGGAAAACCATGAGGTGAATTAGTGATCCAGGAAGCAGGCAGGCATCTGTGCAGGAATAGTGCAAACTGCAGAAATGTATTCGGCTACTAACCGAATACAATTCTGCAAATTACAAAATGGAGGCATGACAGCTCTAATGAAAGCATGTGTTCAATGTAGTAGGCATGCCAATGGCCAAATATATGGCCATTTGCATGGTAAATAGTTGCAAAATTATAAAAAATAACTTTTATTTTTTTTGGCCGATATCAGCCATTTAAGCATAGGGCAGCGGTGCGCAAACAGGATCGTGCCGAAAATAAGAAAAACAGTTGGAAATAAGCTTTTAAATCAAAATCAGAATTCTGGCATAATAGTCAATGGCATGCATAAGACAACAATACCATGGAATAGTGGTTGCTAAGGGGGAAGGCCGAGTGTCAGTTTTGTAACCATGCATTAGCAGTCAGTTTTATGCAAATGAGGAGAATGATACTGAATCACAGATTTCCCCTCACTGTTAGCTTGCACCCAACCATGTAGGTGCAGCAACACCATGGTATAAGCCTAAGAGATAGATGACCTCATAAGGGGGAGAGTCATGCATTCTGTATGCTTATTGGAGCTCTTTGGCCTGTGTTTGCCCTTAGCTAAGCACAGCTAAGGAATGGGGCCGTGTATGAGGCTGCCTAGCAGTGTTTACATTGCCTAAATGGGTGTGCGTGCCATGCACCAGGTTTTAAACAAACAAACAAAAAGAAAAATTACAAGGAAATAGCAGCTCTGTTCATATCTGAGCACTGGGTATGCACAACGCACCTCGGGGCTTAAACAGGAAGGCAGTGGGAAGGGAAAACAGCAGTAGGAAGGCAATCAAGGAGAACTAGCATAGCTGGTAGGTGAAATGTATCAGAATCAGCCAATTACACAGGCAGCAGCCCAGCCGAGTCAAGCCCAGCACTCTACTATAAACTATGCAAACACCTTTCACTCTGTTTTTTCCCATAAACTCTACACCACCGGTGTACACAGACAGGGAAATTTTACCTGACAAAGCTAACAAAATGATAGGGACTGCTGTCGCTCTCATACATCAATATGTGAAAGGGGCTGAGGGTAGTGAGGATGAGAATGCTGACAACTAACCCACAGTGAGGAGAAGGAGAAGAGTGTACAGACCCAGGGTAACCTACCAGGGGCTACATGAGCTGAAGATATTGGAGTACTATAGGGTGGACAGGGACATCTTACAGCAAATTGTTGAGCTGTGCTGGCCACGCCTCACACACAGAACCCACAGAGGGGACTGCATCGGAGTGGATACCAAGGTATGTGTAGGTTTAAGAATATTAGACACAGGTACCTTCCAAAGGCCAACTGGGGATAGCATGGGGATCTCACAGTACGCCAAGCTTTGACAAAGAGGCAATGCATAGCACATGCACTGACACGGTCGGAACCCAGGGAATGACACCTCTCTCTGACTCACACATACAGTAAAAGGGATGCCAAACATGATACTACCTGTGCTTTACCATGTATAGGGAGTGTACTATGTGGATCCAACATAGTCAGCCCTCCAGCCCCATCCTCAATACTTGCAAAGCCACAAGGTAAGTCACTCTTCCTATCAATTGCTGAATGGAGTAGTTTGTTCTGCTATTTGTATCTATGGTATGGATGTGAGCATGCAAGGGAATCGGGTGGCTGAATGGGATGGCAGCAGATAGTGGACACCTATATGGGCAGCATGAACCCCATAACAAATACTGGTGTCCACAAAGTAGGCAGTACTAGACAAGGTGACATATTCCACTGCAGTACATGTGGTGGACCAAATGTGTGTCCATAGGACACACACATGCATGTCAGTGAGGCTCATATACCTATCAACAGCCTCAGCCAGGAGGACAGGTGTAGACAACCATAAAGAAAGGCTGTGCTAAGGCCTCCAATTGATGGCAATGGAGAACAGCCCCCCTTTAGACCTACACAGACAGACTACAACAGGTTAGGCAGTTGTATGTTAGTTCTGAAGGGTAAGAAGTCTGAAACTAAAATGTAGGTCAATAAAACCTAAGATCTGTACTCTACTGATGTGCCTCTAGTCTGCATGATAGGTCAGAATACAAAATGAAATGGAAGCCAACATAGTACCTGAAATACCAGTACAGTCATAGCAAATGTTTACAGTTGTCAGATGTGCCCCCCCACCCCACAATCCTATGTAGAAATACAGTAACATGTATGTGTGGGTTTAATAACAGTGGAGCACAGATTACCTGTGCTGGCCCAATTTACAGGATAGATTGTTGCATGTGTACAATATGCAGGGCTCTGTGTGTTAGGCTGTTGTGTGTTGTATATTGTGTGGAAGTGGTCAGCCTGTAGGCATGGAGGGTTGTGTCCTGGTGGCCTATGGCCAGTACTCTCGATGATAGAGCAATGTTTATGACAACTGCAGTGCCAACCACAATGCATCCCAGCAAGACCCAATTCAGCAGGCATCCATACTCATTGTTCAGATGTCAATATCTGTCACCATCTGAAAGATGGACATGCCATGAATGTGAGCCCAGACATACACACAGTACACAGATAGAAGTTCCCTAGACAGATTACATAAAATGTAACTGTCAAATGGACACACCTTTGGAACTGTACATGCAGGTTAGCAACACACTAGTTGTCTCTGAAGTATGGAATACTGATATAGTCTGATCCATCATTGGCAGACCACAAAAGGCACAGTTATGAAGTAATGAGAGACTGCCTATGTTCCCTCACAAGGCAGCATAAGGGGAATATCCCAGGTATATCTCTGAGTCAGCTGCAAGTAACTTCCATATCAAACATGCACTCAGCTCACCCCACCATCAGACACAGGTTTATCACAAGTTGCTGTTGGGAATGAGTACAGTATGACCCCCAACTTCTGTATGGGAATACCTACAGAATTCAGCATGCTGAAGAGGTGTCCCATGCAGGTGTGTCCCTAGCTGTAAACAGCACCCTGCCAGCATCCAGAACAATGGATTAATATGGACAGGAACTATTGCCATTAACACCTCGCACACTTACCCTGTCACCCCAGGGGAATCCAGTTGCTTGCCACCTGGGACTGCAGGAGTGACAGAATGCATTGGCCTACTACAGATGGCCTGCATCACTACCAAATGCCATACAGTCCTCTGTCAAAGGCCTGTGCCTCACCCATACTGCCAATATATGTTATCTCAAGGGGTCTCAGCAAACAACATAACAGTCCACAGAACACAAATGCAAGGCCATGTCAACAAATCCTAATAGCATGCACACCATGTCCTACTGCATGAACTGTGGACCAACCCCTAAATACCGCAAGGATGAAGGGACAACTATATGGATACTTCTCAGTATAGCTCGTATAATGTTAGGAAGAGGATAGAATAAAAGAGTGGGGGGTGTAGAAGCATGGGTGCCATGGAGTGTGTGAAGTCTGAAACTCTGATGTGTGACCATACTACCCCTGCCTACAAACCCAGTAATGGATGGCTACAAACCTGCTTGTAAACCACAATGTGAAGGGGAATTGACCAGATATATGAGCCCTGCCTCTGGGTAACCTGGGTGAATCTGTACAGCTGAGAGGTATGGCCACAGTAGGATATGACCATTCTGTTACATTGATAGATGTATAAGCAGGGGATCCTCAGCCACCACAGTACCAAGGTGCCGGACCATTTACACAAACACATCAGCAAGTGTCTGCAGCTACCCCTCCAGAATGGCATGACTGTGCAAGAATATGTAGGCTGCAGACCACAATACTGGCCACAGCTTCATTCATCTTGTATTTCCCAGTAAATAACTGTGAGCCAATAAGTATATCTGTCAGTAGTTGAATTAATACATCACAGTCTAAAACAGTACATATGTCTGAATATCTCTGCTAACACCAACCATGTAACACAAGCAGCACAGACACAATAGTTACAGTATCCCACTATCTTTCACCCATTGTGACTCCATATTCTCAGCCTAGCTACAGATATCCTGCAAAAACAGGTTGCTAGCTGTAGGTGTAGAACACAAAATCCTGTAATGAAATACAACCTACCTGGAATGGATTTGCACACTCAATACAGAAGGTCATACTGGGCATGCTCCTACACTTAGAGAAATGAAGCCCATGTCTGACAACAGCAGTGGATTATACATATCTGTCAGTCGCAGATGTCTGTGGACACACACCACATTGCACACCATTCATGCTTTGCACACACATTGGATAGGAATACTCACACATATCCAAGGCCAACACACTATAATAGGTCAAACATACACACGCACACACACACAGATGTGGGGAAGAGAGAGGCAGATAGTGACAAAGAGATTGCCATTATGAGGCCTGTCCCACCCACCACACATCCAATTGGCCAATATCACATGATAAGCCAATGACAATGACTGTAGACCTTTGCTTTTGGTAGCCCTCAACCCTACAGTGTCTGTTGTGCTTGTGATAACTGTGTAACATGATAGTACAAATCAGTATTCATCTAGTATTTGTATACCCAGTCCTATCAAATGTAAAGTTGTGTGTGACTGCGTGTTGTGCGTGTTTCCAGAGGAATGGTTTATGGCCCATTCACACACACTGTACTTCCCATTGCCCATGAAAGCACTCATGCTGATGTCAGTCACCTTGAAATAGCCCTCTGTCCAACTCTTAACCCCATAAGCTCCGTGGTGTGTGTGCTAACTGTGCAATGCTATAGTTTAACATACTAGTTAGGTAGGAGTTCTAATCCCAGACATGTCAACTGTGAAACTATGTGTGTGCGTGTGTGTGTGTGTGTGTGTGTGTGTGTGTGTGTGTGTGTGTGTAGAGATTAATTACTTTGAGGCCATTCACAGCCACTACACCTCCCATTGCCCTGCTTTAGCAAGCCTGCTGATTTCAGTCACCTTGAAATACCCCTTTGGATAAAGGCCAGCCCTATAACCTCTCTGGCACCTGCGATAACTGCGTAATGTTATAGTGTAACATACGAGTTCTGTAGGAATTCTAATCTCAGATATGGCAACTGTGAAACTCATTTTGTGTGTGTGTGTGTGTGTGTGTGTGTGTGTGTGTGTGTGTGTGTGTGTGTGTGTGTGTGTAGAGATTAATGATTTTGACACCATTCACAGTCAATACACATCCCATTGCCATACTTTAGCAAGCCTGTTGTTGTCAGTCACCTTGAAATACCCCTTTGGACAAGTGCCAGCCCTATAAGCTCTGTGGCATGTGCGATAACTGCGTAATACTATAGTGTAACATACTAGTTAGGTAGGAGGTCTATTCCCAGACATGGCAACTGTAAAGTGCTGTGTGTTTGTGTGTAGAGATTAATGATTTTGAGGCCATTCACAGTCACTACACCTCCTATTGCCCTACTTTAGCAAGCCTGCTGATGTCAGTCACCTTGAAATATCCCTTTGGACAATAGAAAGCCTTATAAGCAATGTGGCATGTGTGATAACTGTGTAATGCTGTAGTGTAACATACCAGTTATGTAAGAGTTCTAATCCAAGACATTGCAACTGTAAAGCTCTATGTGTGTGTGTGTGTGTGTGTGTGTGTGTGTGTGTGTGTGTGTGTGTGTGTTTGTGTGTAGAGATTAATGATTTTGAGGCCATTCACAGTCACTACACCTCCCATTGCCCTACTTTAGCAAGCTTGTTTATGTCAGTCACCTTGAAATACCCCTTTGAACAATGACCAGCCCTATAAGCTCTGTGGTGCGTGTGATAACTGCATAATGCTATAGTGGGACATACTAGTTAGGCAGGAGTTCTAATCACAGATATGACAACTGTGAAACTGTGTTTGTGTGTGTGTGTGTGTGGGGGGATTAGATGCCATTCACAGTCACTGCACCTCCCATTGCCCTACTTTAGCAAGCCTGCTGATGTCAGTTACCTTGAAATACCCCTTTGGAGAAAGGCCAGCCTTATAAGCTCTGTGGTGCATGCAATAACTGCATAATGTTAAAGTGTAACATATTAGTTAGGTAGTAATTCTAATCCCAGACATGACAACTATGAAACTCTTTGTGTGTGTGTAGATATTAATCATTTTGAGGCCATTCACAGTCATTACACCTCTCATTGCCCTACTTTAGCAAGCCAGCTGATGTCAGTCATCTTGAAATAGCCCTTTGGACAAGGGCTAGTCTATAAGCTCCATGCCATGGTGCTCCAGTTTATGGTACCCTATCAGCGTACATATTTGTAGGGCCAGACTGACACACATCCCATACAACTGTTAGGCATCAGACTACACTGTGTATTGGCCTAGTATATGCAGTGTTACTGTGTGAGTGGCACATATGAGGATTGTTTTGTTCACACAGTCCATATACTGTAATATTAATTAGCCTTACCATAATGTGACTGTGACTGTGCTCAGATTGGTTGTGGGTATACACTTTCACACTGGTGTCTGTTACTCCATGCTATTACATGCCTGTAGTGCCTGCTATATTTGCAAGAACATGTGTATTCCCCCACAGGAAACATGGGACAGTGTTTTGGCAGTCTGTCTGTAGTTTGCACAGTGCTTTGTGACATGCCTAGCAGCTCAGTGTATTTACCTCGTGTGATGTTATCTCCAGATATTTGTCAGATGTACTATTGCCTGGCTACCATAGCTGTTGTGTATTTCTGACAAAGCAGTGGGATGCTGTAAAGTTGTATGTCACTAAGTAGTGGGAAGTATGTGGGTTTTGGACCTGTGCTCCTCTGGTTAATATGTGTTAGGACAGACAGGACTGCGTAAATGCATCAACTGTGTGAGCTTATCTATTCCAGTATTTTTGTGATATCCCCATTTACATGGCTGTAAACATCCACATTTTCAGGCTTGGTCCACATGTCTTGCACTAAGGAGTTCTGTGTATACCTCTGGACAGAACAGATTGTGTCAGACTGTCCACGTTTATTGGTTATATCTCTGCTGTATTCCATAGGATCATTACTGTGATTTATGTGGTACTTCACTATGATGATCTTATGATGTCTGTCGGTAACTGATGGCATGGCATACATGTTAGTATCAGAAGTGACTTGTGTGTGTGTATATATATATATATATATATATATATATATATATATATATATATATATATGTATATCCGCTGTACAGATGTGCAGATGCCAGGTATCCATCTTGGCTGCTTACAGGCAATCTATGCTTGACCGACACTGACATGTCTGCCCAGCTGTGGTATGAATGACACAGCTAGGAAACCCCACCCTGTATGCACCACATGCCATGGATACCTCAACTAGACTACCACAGTCAACAGAACATGCTTGGTTATAGGTCTTCAACCCAGACACTGGCCATGTTATGTAATATATGTTTCATACATGTCCATTGGAGCATGTCACTGGCCCTCTGCAAGAGACAACAAAATGATTGGATGTTGCATTTAACTGTCACCCTGAGGATTACTCATGTGGCATCACTTGATAAATGGCCTGCTGACAAATGTCAGGGGGCATGATACCACTGTACCCACGTACCCTACTCTTCTCATCTCTCCATGGACAATATCCTGGTATGCACCTGTGGACCCCAGTACTGACAAATGTGTCAGTATGCATTACTGAGAATAACAATGTCTGTGTGTTTGTAAACATGTAGTTGATAATACCCTGAGGGTCTTCTCACCCACTACACCCCCCATTGCCATAGTTAGAAATGACTGCTGCTGTAATGGACATTAAATGTACCTTGTTACACTCTTCACCTTATGGGCTACCTGGAGCTTACAGCACCAGCACAACATTGTTGTACAAATGGGTAGATAGACATGGGTTACCCTCTGAGTCCTTGTAACTGTGTGTATGTGTGCAAGTGTGTATATTTGTAGGATATACAATTCTGAGGCCACATTCTCCAAATACACTACACCTTGCCATACAGTATAAGGGATAGTGATGTTGCTGACATTTGGAGAGCCATGATAAACCATTACGCTGCTATCCCTGTGGCATGTGTAATAAATGCATATCCCTGTACTAGCACTGATGAGATCACATTACAGACTGATGAAATAGCAGGGTAATGACATCTTTAATAACTGTATTTAATTCCATGTACATAACATACTTCTATGTGCTGTTATTACAGTAGCAAAGGGTGTGAGTATACTGTATGGGACACCCAAGTATATATGGCTAGTACAACAATCTTTACAACAAGGGGTTGTATTGCAGTCCTGGTCAATGTGTAATTGTGGGCATGTCAGAGTATTATCATGGGTTTCAGTGAGTGAAATATCCAATGTGAGGTGTGAGTGCTGGGTATAATCTCTTTACACCATGATACCCCCAGTACATTTCCCAAGGTCCACTGTTTGAGGACAACTGTCACCATCAACCATGCAGGTAACTGTTTATACTATCCAGCCCAATGATGCATGTGTTGTGTGCAAATTATCTGTAACAGAATTGACTCACTGACAACATAGTTAGCACTGATTAACCCAGGTCTCTCAGATGTGTCTATGACTGTTATGTGTTTGTCAATGTGTATATGACAGTATGTCATACTATGTATTGTTCATTAATACCCAGTACATCACCCATTACCATACCGCACAAGGCCCGGTGATGTTCTTCAATTAACAAGAAACTCGGGACACACCTCATCCTAAAACCTGTGTGGTGTGTGCAATTAAGGCCAGACACATTAGTAGCAATAAGTACCTAGGTATGGGTTCTAGTCTCAATGTTGCCAAGTAAGTGTGAGTGTATGTGAAGGGGTCTACTGCAATTTGCATAAAATACATGTCCCAGGAGGTTATCTGTCTGAGAACTGACTGGCAAATGCTAACATTTCAAAGGATCATCTTTTGGAAATTCATTCCATCAAAACTTGTAGTAGATGTATAAATGCCCTCTTCCCCACTGTATAGCTGTACAGGGATACTGCAGTTGGTATATATAGTTGGGTGTGGATGTTGTGGACACAGACACCCTCAATGGGGATATTGTTGTGTGTATCCTCCCACTTAGTCTTCAGCAATACTGTACAGTTTATGTTAACAGGTTAAGTATTTGCCAATCACACTATGTGTGGCTCTACACCACCCCACACCCTCCAAAGTGGAGGGATATGCCACCCACACCAACACACCTATGCTTACCAACTCCAGGATTGCACTACAATGGGGAAGTAGACATATACCCTGCAACTATCATTGTCATTGACATTAAACTGGCAGACTGATTATTTACTGATGTGATGTTTTGCCTATTTTGTCTTGGTAGAATTACATAGGCTAAAATGGGCTCACTTCAAAATTAAGTACACCCATGTGCACAGTATTCTGTGTATTGCATCAACACCAAAGCCTCTATGTGTGTGTTATACATAAACATGTGGTGTGTGCCACCCAGTACACTTACCATTGTCCACTGTAGAAGGGCTGCTGACATCAGCTGCCATGCACTCACCTGTATACATCCCTCAGACCTATCAGCCATGTGGCACATGCAGTAACTGTTATACAGACCTGTTACTTGTGTTCAGCTATACCCAGGATATGACACAGTCAATGTGTCACTACAGTGCCATACCCCTTGTAAGAAACAACAGCAGATCAACATCCAGCTGACACATAGACACTTACAACACAAACTGAATACATTATGGAGACCACAATCAGTCAGTATTAATAATACCTATAATGCATCATGGCTGGACAGCTACACATCCTGACATGTAAGCATTAAGCTTTCCTGCTGAAAACATGTTAAATTGCTACATCTTAGTACATTCACCCTGTGCATCAGAACCATATTAGCCTGTCCCTGCATCGATGGTATGGATGACAGGGATGTGGCACAGGTATCATCATATGTATTGGGTGTGTTGTGGGTTTGCCAGAGACCTAGGCTGAGCTATTTGGTTGACATCATGTGTGTGTGTTAGGGGGTTTTGTTATTAACTGGGCTGTGCAGATGTGGTGTAGGTATGGAGGTGCCCTAGCTGTGTTGGTGATGCGTGTGTGTGTGTGTGTGTGTGTGTGTGTGTGAGTATGCACACAATTCTGCCATATGGCTGCCTTATACAGGGGTTTGTTAGACAGCTGCAGACCATACATGGCAGGTTGTGCAGTTCACCATCTCTGGCCATGGACAGGAGAACTGTACCTGACAGGGGTTCCATGGGCACTACCAGGTAAAAGCCCAGATATGGTGCTCTCCCCTGATGATGACAAATGTCCGCTAGATCCTGGTCCCTGTTGGGACCAGCCAGGACCACATGCACATGGCCTGCTGTGTTGTGATATGGACAGCAACCCCCCTGCAGTGCTGATGCTGGTACTGCCACTACGGGAGAGGCTGTGACTTGTTGCACATCCACGTAGACCTCCACCTGTTGGTGTTGCTGAATTCTGTCCACGTGGCTGTCACCCTACTCCTACCATATGCTCTAACCTAGGCATTGCACAGTCGAGGATTTCCACCATCTCATCCAACTATCTATCCAGGACCTCTGCAAAATAATGGTGAGCACCTGCAAGATCACGGATGCTGTCAATAACAGCAGAATGAGTATCCTTTTCGAGCCTCACACTCTGTCTGGTATAACATTCCATATGTGCCTGTGCCTCCATGATGTCCCAAAACATGCATCTGGTGACAACTGCTGTGGCACTTCTGCCAGGGTCATGATGGCCAGCAGCCCTCCTATAAGCACTCCTGTATATCTGCCTGTGTTGTACTTCATTGACACACTTGCCACAGTCACCACACTGTCCTGTCCCATGCCACCACCCACCAACTGTCCCTCATCTATGGCCACTGGTGATGGGGTATGTATTGGCAATGTGACTGTGTGTGGGGATGGGGTGGATAACAGTGGGATGTCAACCGATGGCACAGCTTCAGCCCCTGACAACCCCACCTGTGCCTCACCATACCTATTATCATTGTCAGAGCCTGTATGGACACTAACATAAGTTTGCCTGCAGGAGGTACCCTGACCCACCTCACCACCTGTGAGGGGAAAACAAAAATGTAATTTAAGTCCTGTACGTCATTGCTTGCCTTGACACACACACACACACACACACACACACACACACACACACACACACACACACACACACACACACACACATTTACAGGTGAACAGGTGAGGTGGCACAAAGATATTACATAGACCTTTCATTACCCAACTGTCAATATGCATGACATATGGCACTCAACAGCATGCACTGCAGCTATACTCAATCCTTGTTACCAGCATTATACATCTCTGTGATGCATGAGTTGTGTTAGTAGGTGATGCCCCTTCCCCTTGGAACACACTGCACCCATGTACACAGTACTGCTGTGTAACTGTTCAGCACCCTGGCATGTACTGTGCACCATACCTCACGAGTGTACACACCATTGCTGAATGTGTATATGTGTGGCAGTTATGTTTGCTCTGTTGCTCACAGCCCTTATGTGTTTGTCTCACACATACCTGGGATGATATGAGGACAGATGTCAGTAGTGAATGCCTGACCTCTGATTTGCAGATCTCATCATCAGCAGTGCATATATGAACAATAAAATCCAATTACACTGAGAACATTCAAAGGTTACTGTGGCTATGAGGAGTGTACACATGCTTATTTACATGCCAACCTCTTCCCTGATATGCCATGGGGATACAATACCGCATATGTTAACATTGCACACACCTGATATGTGACATATGGCTTGTGCAATCAAATGCAGTATCAAAAAAATGTGTTAGTTGTGCAGATGCTGATTGTGATGCATACAATATGTAGGTTGCATAAGTTTGCACACCCTTAACATGATGGTTTGTTGCAGCACCTGTTAAGTGATCTACAGCAGTCTCTATTTCTGGAAGGGGTATACTAGCATGGCCCATCTGCACTTGCCATTATTTGGTCACTCTGACCTACATATGTCCCTCTACTCTGCCAGATTGCAAGGTCAGCTCATGTGCACAGCTTATGGAGGTCACCCAGTGCCTTCACTATTGCTGTGGACTCAGGGTTATGTCTACAAAATTCATGACCTTGACTGTGTTCAGATACAGCCATTCTTAGTGAGCTTTGGATGTAGGCTTCAGTTCACTGTTGTGTTTCAGGATGATACCCCTTCCCATCCTCAGCCTTTTTGCAGATGCATGACAACTATGGGCCACACATGAGTGTTATTTTGCAGTGTCCCAAATTCAAAACACCATGTCTACTGGCCTAGTTCCTGCTAATGAACAGCAAACCTAAAGGTGTACACTGGCACCAGCAAGGTACAGATGGGGATGGTGGGCCTGAGGTGGAGTGAGGTGTTGCTTGTGCAGCACATGTACCTTTATTAATACTGTCTGTAGGTTTCAGCCTTGGTCTCAGTACACCATTACACATTGCAGCACATGCCTTTGGGAGACTTGATGTTATGTATATGCTACCTGTAGACAACCCTGGATGATGTTTCCTGTGAAACAACCTTCCTATCTGATTACCCAAACCCATAGGCCACATTTACGCAGTGTCCAGGCAATTGTTGACACAGGTACTGCACAGGCAGTACTTGCTGGACATTATTGTAAGTCCCTCAGTGTTGCTGCATGTTTCTGGCCAGCCTCCATGACCAGTTTGCAAAATGTGTTGTCATCTGTTTTGGATGGGCATCTGTTTATTTTCTATATTAATATTGTCCTATTCTTTATAGTCACATACATGACTGCACTGTTTGCCATGGTATATGCAATGGTGAGGTAAGGCTACGTCTCCCACTACTGAGTGCTACCTTTTGGTTATGGGATCCATTCCATGGTTTGTAAGATGTATGTAAGCCACGGCTGCCTCTGTTGCTGGTGAGTGGGCAAATGTCATGGACATACTTCTTGGACAGCAGACCATTACTTGGTGTGACATTGAGGACCTGTACTTGATGGAAGGTGTGTACTCAAGAAGAGTGAATGTTGTCAGTACCTCAAAAGCTGCTTCCACAATATGTTATTTGGAGTGTGTGCACACATATGCTTCCAGTGTTTATTAAGGTATGTATTCCCCATATTTGTTGTACTAACATAGGATTCCATATTACACATTCATTGCTCATGTTAGGATCAAATTACAGGTTGTAAAAGTTGTGGAATGTGGTATTGTGATATGCCACTGTGTAGATCTGTAACAGTTGCCATTGTAATAGTGGTATATACACTGTTGTAGCCACTGTATAAGAGTAATGTTTCAGACATGTCCCTACTGTAGGCCATTTGTCCCACCATTATGTTCATCTCTGTCCACACATCTTGCACTGACAGGTTGTTAGTTATACAGAAGGAATCTTATATACACTTCAGATATGCCACCATGGTGACCACTGTGATGCAGTGCAGTTAACAGCAACAATAAGCGAACATGTACAGCATGCATTATGGGTAGGTGTCATAAATGTGTGCATGGCAACTACCATGGCCATAACATGGCCGGTGTATTGGTAAACCTGAACAAAAAACTCCATACTCACCAGCTATAGGCTGCTACGACAGAGGTATATCAGAGGGACCTACATAGTTGTGTGAGAGATGTAATGTCAGAAGCCACACCTGTGACATTGGTACAGGGTGGGAGCAGCATTTCATTACATCAACAGTACAAACCCACAATACTAGAGATTATGCACATCTGTTCATTACTACACTTCAGCAACATATGTTATCTGACATATGCATGAAGATACTTTACAGATGAAGATGGTCTACTAATGTGCCCTGTGGCCTTACCTGCATGCTCCTCATCCATTGTGTGGGTAAAACCCACCTCCACAATGCTATCTTCAGGTTCTTGACTTGGCTGGCAGGCAGGTGCCCCAAGGCTGTTGAGGAGCTCCTCAGCATTTGTCAGTGGGGGCTGGATGACTTGACCCCCACCTGTGCCTAGCTGGTCCCACTTAACTGCAGAAACGCACTGATGGATGAGGAGGATGAGGTCAGTGCAATGATGTCACACCTGCTCATAACTGCGGTTATACAGGCCAACATCATTTACCCTGTGGACAAGCTCATTCCACAGGAGTCCTCTCCTGCAGATCATGGGCTGTATGCCCAAAGAGGCTTCTGTGGTGATGCATGAGGTAGTTGATTAGTATTTCATTCTTCTGTGTAGTATAAGCAGGGAGATGCTCCCGTGACATGGTACCTGGAAGACATAAACAGGGGAAAAAAGTCTGAGGACCTCATACTGCAAGTATATAATAGTTGTTAATTGACATCTCTCTCTTCCCCTACCATATCTGCAACAATAATCTGAACACAAAAATAAATGGATATGTTTACACGAAACCTACTGCTGGGATATATATCCTATTGTGCAGCAAATATTGAAATGTGTTTCTATTCATGTTCCATGTTGAAACATTATCATTGGTGGCCTGTTGTTAACAGTGCAACCTGCCTGCCATTGTAATGACCACTGTAGTTCCATATATGCAAATATTATGTTTGCTATGCAATTGTTCTAAATCTGGTCTTTTTGGGTTAATGGGAATATCTATGCATGCTGTTATAACTAATCCTAGATTATGTTGACTATTACTACCCACATATGTTCTAAAACTGCAACACAATAGCATGTTTGGGAAGGCTGTTCCCAGCAGAACCACCTCTCCCACCTCATCTGGTCATGGCACCAGACCACAGAACATCTGGGACCCAACCCGGGACCTCCTCATCTGCTGGTCCTGAACTACCTTCAGGTGGAACCACCTCAGGGGATGGTGCTCACCCTCCCTGGGGACGTGCACAGACAGGATACTGTCACGTGAAGTCAGATCCAGGCTCTGGTGCATACGGAGTTCTGCAATAAATTGGGGGATCTGCTACGCCACCTTGAAGCCCTCATGACTCAATTAGAGGGTCAGCCTGCCCCATTTGCTCAGCCCCCAGCACAGCCACCTTCAGGACCATGAAGTTGCAGTGGTGACTGTCCATGGGTGGGGACCTCAGTCATACTGTTTCCATTTGGGGGCTCATGGGCTTCCAATTTCAAAACATCCCTCCCCGTCCAAGGTGTTTACCCACCATGTGTGTCAAATACCACCCCTGTATGCTGTCTTATCTATCTTGTCTGTCTTCTGACCCAACCTACCTCCCCAAATATATCTACTATCCTTCCCCAACATCCCACTCTCACCTTAAGAAAAACTGGTCAATCTGTTCCCAACACAAATTTCACACCACACATAACCATCCATTTCACACCCACTTACAACTGCTTACAGGTGCCTTAATCACTCTGTATCCAGCAGCCCTTGTTCTGGCCAGCAAATAAATTATTAGCCCTTGCAAGTGTGTCAATTTACCAACCAAGCCATCTGAGCTCCAGATATGTGTGATGTTTTCTCAAACATATCATGCAGCACAGTCATTCAACAGTAGTGAATATATATATATATATATATATATATATATATATATATATATATATATATATATATATATATATATATATATATATATATATATATATATATATATATATATATATATATATATATATATATATATATATAGAGTGCATTCAGACATCGAGTCCACACTCTGAACCTCCTTCCTCCACAGCTGGACTGTTCTGCCTTGCTACGAAACAGAGTGTGACATGTGGACACAGCCTAACATCGGGGGGGGGGGGTATAGGGATAGATTGTAGATAAGCCTATTAAAACCAACATTATGATGGCTTAAATCTTGTCATTCTGTGCAGATCTGCACAGTTGACAGGTATGACCCACTGCCAACAGGGCCAGATGCTATATCCATAGCAGTTGTTCAGCAGGACATCATTACAGCAACAAATCTTGATGGCACATCTAAATCTTTCAACATCATCTATCTCATTATAAACATACCTGTTTTATTATTGTGCTGTCTTCTATGTACCACTTGGATAACATCCTTGTTTTGTTTTGTTTAGTCTCTCTCTCTCTCACTCTCTCTCTCTCTCTCTCTCTCTTTTGTAGGTGATGATCATGATCAGTTGATGGCCTCTGTACCAATTGGTGTTCCCCACTTGCTAATTGCATGCAGCCAGCTGTGTAGTACTTCCAATAGCCAATGTCATAGCAACCCACTACTATAAATGACTACATCATGTGGGCATTGTCCCTTTACCTTTCCTGGAAGACATCCTTCCTGTGTGTGGGCAGCAGTGTTAAAGACAGCAGGTAGCAATATTTCTTACAACAGGACTTGTGGACACAGGCCAACTACATGTTTGTAGAAGGTTTCAGACCTATGGACAGTGTGAGCATTGCTGGTATATGCTTTGAATAGTGCTTGTTTTACAGGGTTTGTGTCTATATGCTAGTTTTGCATGGAATGCAATCTGTCTGCATAGCTCTCCACTGTGGGCCTATCCACATGATGGTCAGAGGGTTGGCTATGTTTTGTCTCTTGATCACACAGGTCTTGTCTCTGACATATCAGTAGCATTCTGTCTGTTGATTGCTATCAGTACATGGCAACATCCATTTGTGTTTCTGACTTCATATTCCTGTCTACCGGTATGTTGCAAATAATCCTGTAACACCAGCAACTTTCACAGTGTATAACAGTAATATTGTAAATATGGCCCTGTGTTTCAGCCTCTGTCCTCCACATATATTCAGGTATTGTCTTGATGTCATGCATTAAGAAGTTGTTAGATAATGGCCTATCATTATTTAGTGCTGGCATTCCTGTTATCATTCCAGTGATGTGGTATAGGGTCCATATATTTGAGGACTACAGCTAGACAAAACATGTATGACCTTGTACAGTCCACAAGTCAGTGCATGGAAAACACTGTTATATGCCCTTGTAAGACATTTATGGGGAGGGGTATTAAATGTTTTTAACCTAAGCTGTAAAAACATGTGAGAGATATCAGTAGTAAGAAACATTAAGGTATATGGCTGTACATTTTCATACATTTAACCATGGGAACAGTGGTGTGCTACAGCTTACTGTCTTACACACAGTTCTGTTTGTCAGTGTGATAGTGACATTTTAAGTTAAGCATTGTTATGTAACAGATAGATTTACATTGTGACAACTAATACGTTTCTCCAGGAGTTGAGTACAGAGTGTAATTGGAGGCTGCTGAACTACATCTGTAATTAAGTGCTGATTGGTTCTTTTCTTCAAGGCAAGTGTTTTTTTATTTACTGTTGCACTACTTGAAAGCCTTAGCCTGGATAGCAAAGTATGTAATGTTTTTCAGATTACTGTATCAAATGTTTTGTTTGAGAGTTACATTAATCAGTTATGTATTTCAAACAGCTAACTGCTATAAGAAATGAGATAAACAACTGTATTAGTACACAAATAAACATGTTTATGTAGGCAAACGTGTGTGGTGTCATGTCCTTTACATTGTGTGTGGGTATATGTTTCATGCAATAATTCTCATTTGTAGGAAAAAATCAAACACTAGCCATTTTAAAAGATGGCAATTGTAGGAATACATTTTCTCTACTGTTGAATGACTGTGCTGCATGAGATGTTTGAGAAAATGTCACATTTTTGTACAGCTCAAAATGGCTTAGTGGTAAATTATTGTGGCAGTGGTGGCCAGGGTCCTGGGTTCAAGACTTGCAAGGGCTGATAATTTTGTTGCTGGGCTGAACAAGGGCTGTTGGATACAGAGTGATTAAGGCATTTTTACGGGGTTGTAAGCGGGTTTGCGAGGTTTGTGCGGCAGTAAGCAATGATAACTTCAGGTTAAATATGCCTACAGACAGTTAGCCTGACAGTGCTTAATCTGTGTATCCATTGCTTGCCGCCATGCAAACAGACTTAAACCTGCTTACTACTGCTTAAAAGTGCTTACTCCCACTTACCCCTGTGCTAATTTCTTTAAAAGAAAATAAAAAAATGAGTGATAGGAAAGTGGTGAAAAAGAGGGCATACAGAGGAAAACCAACAGGGAAAGTAGCTAGGGATGTGTAGGACGAGTGTAGGGAAGGTCCATAGCTGTCCATTTCTTCTACAGCAACAGCTGTGCATATGTGTTGAATTGAAGATAGATTTGGACACTCAAACCCCTGACAGAGGGGTGAGGACAACAATAATGTGTTGTGAAGCCAATTAGACTAGATTACACGGGTCCAGTGGACACGTGTGAAATGGACAGCTTTGTATGGGGTGAATTTTTTTTTTTGGGAACATATTTCCCCTTTTTTTAAGGTGAGAGTGGGTTGTTGGGGAAGGATAGTAGGTATATTTGGAGAGGTAAGTTGGGTAGGAAGACAGACAAGACAGCATACAGAAACAGTATATGACTCATGTGGGGGTAAACACCTTTGATAGGGAGGGGTGTTTGGAAATTGGAAGCCCATGAGCCCCCAAATGGAGACAGTAGGACTGAGGTCCCCACCCATGGGCAGGCTGAGCAGGAGGGTAAGGCTGACTCTTTAAATGCACCATGCGGCCCTCAAGCTTGTATAGCAGATCTCCTAACTCCCTTCAGAGCTCACTATGCACCAATCCCCGGACCTGACTTTGGCTGACAGATCCTGTCCACACCCACTCACGGGGGGGGCAAGCCCCATCCCCTGAGCCAGTTCCACCCGAAGGTGGTGCAGGACCAGTGGATGAGGAGGTCTTCGTGCGGGTCCCAGGTGTGCTGGGGACAAGTGCCATGGCCAGATGAGGTGGGACAGGTGGGTCTGCTGGGACTGGCCTTCCCATACGTGCTATGGTGTTGCAGTTTTAAAACATATGTGGGTTAGTAATAGTAAACACAATCCAGGATTAGTTATAACAGCATGCATAGATATTCCCATTAACCCAAAACACCAGATTTGGAACAGTTGCATAGCAAATAGAACACATGCATATATGGAACCACAGTGGCCATTACTATGGCATGCAGGTTACATTGATAGCAACAGGCCACCAATGATAGTATTTCAATATGGAACATTAATAGATACACATTTCAATATTTATTGAACAATAGGACATATGTACCAACAGTAAACCTGGTGTAAACATATCCATTGATTTGTGTATTTAGATTATTGTTGCAGATATGGTGGGGGGGGAGAGATGACAATTAACAACTTATACATCCTTGTAGTACTCACAACTTTAATGATCATTGTTCTAATCATTAAGGTACAGGTATTATTACAATACCCTATGGCCTTGGTTTGGGCAGTGGTATGTTTGTACACAGTGTATACTTCAACTGTCTTATAGCTAAATCCTTACATCTCTTACCTGATAGACCTGTGAAGGGAATGTTTGTTAACACCACCTGACTGTTTCTACTCATATTTCCAGATTCAAAGTTAATATTTTGCACATACCTCTTAATCTCTTAATGCACACACTCTGGACAAAGCTTGACAACATGGGGGTACAAATAGGGACATGTCTTGAATATTGCTGTCATAAAATTGGAGAGTTGCATGAGTGACAGGATTTGTTTAATATACAATTTCTGAAGGTTTTGAGGTCTGAAAATTAAATGTATATCATTATTTCATGACTACAGTTCTGAGATCATCTCACTGATTTGCCAGGGGGACAGAGGAACAGGCAAAAAATATGAGCCAATTAACTGGACATTCTGAATAATCTGTACAGTTGAGAGGTATGATTATGCATATAGCTTACTACCACTCTCAGGATTCGAGCCATGGCTGTGTCTGCTAAAAATATAACAATTTAAGTCACAGTAGAGTGTGCTATTTGGAGATTGCTGTCTATCTCTTCAGTGTTTTCTCTCTAAGTCTCTCTTGGTTGTACATTCTGACCTTGCAATTACAACAGTCTTACACAGACATTCCTTTGCATATTTTTATGTAGCTCAGTGTGAGAAACAGTGGTTGACACAACAGTACTATTCTGGTATCAGATGTTACTGAATTCTACATGTCAGGCCATACTATACCAGAGTAAACACTACCAGTCCAGGATTTAAATCTTTATTTACAGGCACAGTTTTCCTATCTAACAGACCTGTGGAGGGATTGTTTAACACTACCTGACAGTTTCTACACATATTCCCAGATTCCAGTTAATATTATGCACATACCTCTCAATCTCTTAAGGCACACACTCTGGACAAAGCTTGACAACATAGGGGTACAAATAGGGACATGTTTTGAATATTGATGTCATAAACTTGGAGAGTTGCATGAGTGACAGGAATTGTTTTAATATACATTTTCTGAAGGTTTTGAGGTCTGAAAATCAAATGTATGTCATTATTTTGTGAGTACAGTTCTGAGATCATCCCACTGATTTGCCAAGGGGACAGAGGAACACGCAGAAAACATGAGCCAATTATCTGGATATTCTGAAAAATCTGCACAGTTGAGAGGTATTATTATGCATACAGCTTAATACCACTCCCAGGATTTGAACCATGGCTGTGTCTGGTAAAAGTACAACAATTTAAGTCACAGTAGAGTGTGTGATTTGGATACTGCTGTCTATCTCTTTAGTGGTTTCTGTCTAAGTCTCTCTTGGTTGTACAATCTGATTTTGTACTTACAACAGTCTTATACAGACATTCCTACACATTTTTTATGTAGCACAGTGTGGGTAACAGTGGTTAATACAACATTACTATTCAGAGAATGCAACAATAAATGCCATACAATACCAGAGTAAACACAACCAGTCCAGGATTTAGAGCTTTATTGCCAGGCAGTTACAGTTTTATTTAAATATGACCTATATGGGACTATTACTGTCATATTGTCTGGTTTATTCAGGACAACACATACAAACGTTTTTAAACTGCCAGATGATTTTCTACTACTTTATATTTATTTTGCATGACTACTATAAGCAGGATTTTTACTCACAAGCCTCACGCCACAGCTTCTGCAGCCTACTTTTATGGGCTTCCTGATTCATAGCCCACTCAGCTGCAGCTGTAAAGGAAATAGAGACATATTTAGGCATACCTATCCAGTACATACACATGTTGAACTTTAGTAAACAGTAATGGTATGACTACTTCCACACTGCTGGGACATTAGCCCTCTGCCTTGCTTCTTGGATCCATTTGTCCAAGACCTCCCTCTTTCTCCACTTCAAGTCGGCATAGTGGTGCCTGACCTGCACACCTGTCCGAGGGATACCAGTGGCACTGGTGAGACCACAGGTAAGATGGTGCCAGGCTTCCGCTTTATATTTGGAGCCCTGGTACTGGCCCTGCAGCAGTCTCTCATCATGATTTTTTACCAGGAGTCCAACCATGAGCTTGGACTCCTGTATGCCACAGTGCTGCGCCCGGAAGCGCAATCCCTCTCCAACTCCATCCATCCTGCCTACAGTAGGAAACTGCAACCAGTTATGAGCTGTATTCCCACCTGTGGGGTTTAAATACTGCCGATTTCCCACACCTTGCCATGATTGGACAGTCTTGAATATGCTGAGCTAAGCTAAGCCACAGGCAAACCTGCTTAGCTAATGTTGGCATTGCTTAAAGGGACAAGTTCAGCACTGCTTCCCAATGGGAAAATTCACTTAGCTGGGCTACTCATTGCTTAGTAGTCATATTTGCAGAATGCTTACACCTGGTAAACAGAGCTGTGCAATGCTTAGCATTGCTTATTTTTCATTTTGTAGAAATTTTGCTGTATGGCATTCATAATTCATTACATATTATAAATTTGTTTACTGTCCCTGACATCCCCCAATGTGCTTTCATTACATTTATTCATGTGTGACTATACTGTATGGGGCACTTGTGTTTATATGAGGATTTCACAACTTTATTAAACTGACATCTCATGTCTGGACCTAATGTAGTACTCTGTCTAACAAATATATGTTATTTAGTAGGTAATACTAAAAAATATTGTTTATGTACTACTTGCAAATGTAAAATGCAACATGGTTATAGTGGGGATAAAACCAGGAATAGCTGCTCTTACAAAGCATACATTCTAATCACTACACTATTGCAATACTGCTTATGTTGGATGTCTCTTGCTATTAACTTCTTGTGCTGTTTAAGCTGGACTAAGCATACCTAAGCCACAGGCACACCCATGCAGCTACGTTTAAACTTTATTGCATTTATAAAAATAAAGTGTTGATGTGTTATTTTATCTATACTCTTCAGAATATCCTTGCTAATTCTAAACCTGTTATTTTATCAGCTTTCTGCTTTGTGGGACAATTGTCCATTTTGGCTTTGCCCACATTACTTACTCTGATGGGTTGGGAGGTGTGTGCTATGTGCTTATGCTGCCTGTGTTATCCTAATAACTTTTGGCTTAGTAGCACACCTCTCAGCTTCTTTGGGCAAAATATCTGGACAAAACTTACAATGATGGGGGGACAAATAGGGGTGGATTTTAAATATTGCTCTTTTAAACTTAAAAAGTTGATAGAATAACAGGTTTTACATTCACATGAATTTTCTGATGGATGTGTGAAGTCTTAAACTCAAATGTTTTGTCATTATTTAATGACTTCAATCCTCAGCTATTTGCCAGACAGGTACACATTTCAGGGGGAGCACCATAAATATAAGGCAAACATCTGGGCATTCTGTGAAAATCTGTACAGTTGAGAGGTATGCTTGGTAGGGATGAGTGTACCTTTTGCCTTTGACCATTTTTGTTTTCCTGATGGGTTGGGGGTGTTACGAGCATTCTTGCTCATTTTTAATTGCCAAAAGACAATTCTGAAGTGCAGGGGCATGTGCATTGTGAGAGCTCTGCTCTCAGAAACACCCCTTGCACTCATACACAGCTCCATGTCAGTTTTACAGTAAAGGCAGTGGGCTTTCATGAATATGCAAGGCGCACTACTGTACTGTATGGGAACGGTCCCTGCCATGCAGGAATAACTTATTCCTACACGGCTGCTTGCTGAATCCTGGAGATTGTTTTCTCATGTATGGCTTGACAGTACCATCCTGCTATGTGATAAATCAGTAAATAAGTAAACAAAGAAATAATCCTGTCAGTTCATATATATTTATAACCAACAATCAGACAAGATAGGAATTTTACATAGAAGCTTAGAAGTAATTGGATTAAAGTAACCTCCATAAAAATCATTGTCAGTCTTAGAGCTGCTGTACATTGTCTATTCAGTACTGGCCCTGATCCAAATGTTGTCTCCTTTGTCCTGTGTGTTTTCTCTATCACTGATAAGATAGTGTTGCATGACACTATACCTAAGAGTGCTGTGCTGATATTCCTTATGATTATGCAATGCCACCAGTCCCTATTTTCCTGTTGTGTTTATATAGCATCAGTACATCCTTACAGCTTAGATATTTCCAAATATCTATGCTCATTTAAATAGTCTTCTAACTTATATAGGCTAAAAAGTGTCCTCCAGTTGTGCAAGTTGCAGACCTCATCTGTCTTTCATCTCTGTATTCTAGTACTCGTGATGCATGAATGCATGCCACTGTGCTGTCCACATCCTATGTCAAATTGTTATGGTTCCTTTTCTAAGAAGTTAACCATTTAGTGAACTCTACAGGAGGATTATGATTATCCACACAAAGTTACATCAAAGATTGAAACTATCATCTTAGGTGATTTCAATATTGACTGGCAATCCTGTGCTGGCAACAATCCAACCCATCATGTACACCTTCATGGCTTCACCCAACTAGTCCAGTCACCAACCAGGATAAATAAAAACTCCAGCAAGCACACTACCCTGGATTGGATACTAGTCAGTAAGAGCCCCCAGTCATATATAATAAGCAGTTTATCAGATAGCCTCAGTGATCACTCCCCAACATTCCTACTCAAAAAATACCTATACCAAGCTAAACCTATCATCTACCGTCAAATACGTAAAAAACTAAACTTTAACCCACTCACATTCATCTCATCCCTCAAAGAATGTAACTGGCATCCTCTAAAGTACCTCAGTCTAGATGACGCAGTTGAGTTTTTTAATACTACCTTCCTGAACATCCTTAATTACCATGCCCCCATAAGATTTTCCAGAACCAAAGCACAACCCTTCCCATGGCTACAGAAAACCACTAAGTCAGAAATGAAAAACAGGAATAAAGCCTGGGAGCACTGGCACAAAACCAAAACCCCATCAGCTAGACAGAAATTCCTAGAACTACGCAATAGAGTCAAAAAGCTAATAAAACAGGACAAATTACAATACTACCAGTCTGCCCATGACTCCTCACAACACAGCCCCAAACAATTCTGGTCCTCCATAAACTCCATCCTCCACCCAGGTAAAGTCAGTACCCCTCCTCCTAACATCCCTCACTCCTCAGAAAATATTGCTACCTCATTCAACACACACTTCACGCAAACCATACTATCACTAGTTAAACAACACAACCCCCCTCCCCTCCAACCCACACCTTCAACTAGTAATCTCCTCACTGCCTTCTCTTTTTCTCCTGTACCTATCTCCAACATAAAAAAATTCTTAACTAAACTTAAACCCACCAAATTAGCAGCAGACAACCTCCCAAGTGAATACCTACAAATCGCAGCTGATGCTCTGGCCTACCCAGTATCCATCTTGATTAACCGATCTCTGTCAGAAAGTTATGTTCCCACACTGTGGAAAGTATCACATATAATTCTCCTCCACAAAGGCGGACCCTCCGCAGAACTAACCAATTACCGCCCCATAGCTATTCTCTCTCCATTCTCCAAAATACTAGAGAGATGCATACACTCTCAGGTCTCAGACTACCTCCTTACTAACAACCTCCTTTCCAGTACTCAGCATGGTTTCTGACCAAACCATAGCACCACCACTGCCTTACTCTCCTTTACTAACACTATCCTTCAGCATAAAAACAATGGCTATCTCTCCTCTGCTACTTTCCTAGACCTATCTAAAGCATCTGACATGGCCCACACAAACAACTTATCTCTGTCCTCAATAACCTATCCTTCTCACAATCAGTCACCAACTGGTTTCAGAGTTACCTGCCTGACCGCCTACAATCTGTTGTATGGCAGAATGACATATCTCCCCAACTACCTGTCTCCATAGGGGTTCCCCAAGGATCTATCCTTGGACCCCTACTCTTCTCTGTTTACACCAATAATCTAGCCTCTGCCACCAAACATGGCACACTCATACAATACGCAGATGACTCAACCATCATCTGCTCAGCCCAGTCCCTACCAAAACTGCAAAAAGTCAAACAGGAAGCCTTTTCCTCTGTTGAAACATGGTTATCTGATGCCCAATTAATACTCAACCCAAACAAATCTAAACTACTCATCTTCCAACCCACCAAACATACTCAAAACAATTCTCACTTTAACATCACAGCAAAAGACACCACCACCATATACCCAACTGAACACACCAATTTGCTAGGAGTGGAAATAGACAATAAACTAAAATTTGACATTCACATATCCATGACCATAAAAAAAGTCCACAAAAAACTAGGAGCATTATACAGAAATAAGCAATTTCTCACCAAAGCTGCAAAGATTTCTACAGCAAATTCCCACCTTATCTCCACCCTTCTTTATCCCTCTCCAATATATACCAACCTAAGGCAATGTGATCTAAACAAGCTAGAGACCTGCTACAACAAAATCGCCAAATTTGCCACAGGGGCATCCTACCGTAGTCACCACTGTCTCTCACTTGCTGAACTGGGCTGGCTTGAACTCCCCCACCTCCTTCAGTGGTATCAACTCTCACTCGCCCACAAACTAGTAAACCATCCACTAAATGTCCCATCCCTCCAGAATCTACTCCAACCCTATCGCACCACCAGACCACTAAGATCCAGCAACAAAAATCACTTGCAGATCACTAAAGCCAATAACTCTGCTGGTGAAGCACTATTCTCTTGTGCCATAGCCAAATTATGAAACTCTCTCCCACCCACAATTACCTCCGTAACATCATCCACCAACTTCAAAACTTTACTAAAAGCGCACCTAAAAACATGCTGGCTATGCCCTTGCAACTCCCACTCTAATATCATCCACCCCATCCAACCACTACCTTTCTTTCCACTCCACTAACTACCTTGATTATAGCAAGCTCAGATGCTCATAAGCCTAGTACTTATTATACAGCAGGGACTTCTCATTGTAGCATTTGTTAATGTCTGTTATGCACTTCACAGATAAAGATTCTAGTTGTCTACTGATGTACTATGTTCTTCATCCGTAAATATGTTGTAAGTAATTGCTATGCTAAATTGTTAATCGCTATGAAATCCAATGTAACTACTGTCTGTTTATTTTACTGTGGAGCTTTTCTCCCCGGGCCTCCACTGAAAATGGACCTACGTCCAGTCGGACACTCCCGGTCAACAAATTTAAATAAATAAATAAAATAAATAAATAAATAAAATAAAAATAAATAAAATTGAGTGACAGCATCTATCTCTTCAAAAGAAGAGTGCATTACCTTTGTTATGAACTGTAATTTTTGAGGTTAAAGTAACACTAGTGCCAGTATTCACAGTTATTATGTAAATGCATTAAGGCTGCGAGGGACATATGTGGACAAGCACAGTTGAGCTGTGATTCATAGATGCCATTTATGCCAACACACGGTGACCTTGAAGATACTTACACAAATAGGCAAATAATGAGATGGAAATGAGGAGTGATGTAAATCATTGTATTCTAATTAAGTGTATTAAACACCATTTGCAATTCATAGTAAGTTTTTCCCTCTGTTTTTGAGATGGTCACAGATGCATTATAAAAAGAGAAGCATTGCTAGATCTGTCATAGTTGAAATCAGTGAAAATGCTTTCTTTTGTGGTGATCTTTGCTTTATCTAGTTCAGAGTTGCTTATCTTGACCAGACCATCACTGCTTGCACCCAGCAGTGCTTGTCCACCAAGAAGGTGAACATATAAGCAAAAAATTACTCATTAAAACTTTGATAATAAAGAAATCCTTGATAGGTAAGAGTGCACAAGGGCATTATAAGGGTATTATGGGCATGTTTCACTCCTATAGGGAATCTGAAGGAATGTGTGGACCTATTCCTGTGGACACCAGAGTATGGATAGCTCTTACTATACTTGCTATAGGATCCTTCAAGAGACAGAATGGGGACACGCTGGGATCTCACAAACTTCTGCCTTGAGACATACTCTTGCCACATGTGCAATAGTTCATCTATTTCCCAGTGTCACCTCAGGACCAAGCCAAAACTATACAAGCCTTTGACACATTTCCCTTAGGGACTCGGTGTGATAGATTGCACCAATGTTGCAATTAGGGCCCATTCTTCTCCACAGGGGGAGTGGTACCCCAGTAGAAAGGGTTACCATTCTATTAACTGCCAGGTATTGAGTGATGCATGGGGGTGCGTCACCAATGTCTCTGCCTAAAATCCTGGCACTGCACATGATTCTCATAGCTGGCACACTAGCTCACTGTACTACCTTTTTCTGCAAGGTAAGATGTTCAGTAATAATCTTGTTGGAAAGTTATTTATTTTTATGTTATTATTAAAGAAGTTATTCATGTTAAACTTTATTACAGTATAGTAATGGTTGCTTTCCTGTTTTGCCTCTCCTTCTCTATCTCTCTCTCTCTTTTTCTGTTTAAGTGGATGCCAGTTATCCACTGGAGCCATAACTCATAACTCCCATGAAAAATCCTTCTGGAGCTGCAGAGGAGACATATGACACATCCCTGTCCCAGATCTGTATTATTACTGAGAAGGTATTTGGCCTCTTAAGAGCTGTTTCAAGTCCCTGGATGAGTATAGGAATGCTCTCCACTATGACCAAATTATTGCTTTCAGGATGTTTACTCACCATTACATTCTGCATAATATGATCATGCACCATAGTGGTGCTGAAGTGACCCATGTTGTCAAAGCAGCTCCCAGCTCTAGTCCCATTTTGAATAATGAAGTCCAGCAAGGACCAACAGTAAGGTCCCCCAGTATGGCAGGCTTGTGCATGGCATGCAGCCATACCTTTCAACTGTACAGATTTTCTCAGAATGTCCAGATTTTTGACTCATGTTTCTGGTCTATTTCTCATAAAATTTGTGATTTTCTGGCAAACTAGTGGGATGATCTGAGGACTGTAGTCATTAAATAATGACATACATTTGAATGTCAAACTTCAAAACCTTCAGAAAATGTATGCTAACACAAACCCTATTACTCTAGCAACGTTCTAAGTTCATAAGAGCAAAATTAAAATATGTCCCTATTTTTGGGCCTTTATACCTCCATTTTGTCAGATTTCTTGCACTAAGAGGTTGAGAGGTATGCATGCAGCTGCGGGGTATAGACTAAGAGGTAGAAGTGTTTCCTTTTTTGTAAAAAAAACACATAGAGTATAACTGATGCAAACTGTGATATTTTGGGGCTATGCTGTGTGATGCATGACCTGCTGTCACTGTTCCTCTTTCATCTTAAAATAGTTTTGTAGTATTAACTGCTTGTCTGTATGATTCCTGTCTAGTGATGCCGAAAGGTGTCAAATCAATAAATAAATCAACAGTTGCACCTTCTGTACAAAATACATTTTGCTTTAATTATTAATTCAATAAAATATTCAGTCATGTACATCATTTCTGTTTACTGTATTCTGTTGTACTGCACACCAGATTGTGTTTTAGTGTCATACAAAATAAATCTGACTTTAGAGACTGTCATGTATGCAGTGAGGAGGGTATAGTGGCAGCAGTTTAGTTTACTGCTGTGATGTTTTATGTGACTGCCTCCAAAAGGAGCATTAGTCCTTGTATCGATGTTTTTTTGTCCAATGTTCATTCATGTACTTAACAGATGCACACAGACTTCCCTCCTCTCCACAATCACATTCCAGTTAAACAGAATGTTTGGTAAATTATATGAATTCACAGTATGGTGTTACTAATAGCTGTAAAAGGAATAATTAAATATATACATCTATATATTATTACATCTATATATTATTATTAAAACAAAAGAAGCCAAAACCCAAACTATAAAAACAAAAACAAAGGTGGAAAGGTAAAACCACACAAACAATTTATTGTGAGAGCTTTCGTACAAAAATTCTTATGTACTTCTTCAGACATTATTATCCAGCTATCAATGCCTTAAAAAGACTACATAATTGAACCAATTTAAGCAATAAATTAGTCATTGACTTAATCAATCACGAACAGGACACTGTTTAAAGAAACATTCTCAAAATCCCATTCAATGCATAATAGGAAAGCCATCCAATTACAAACATAAACGTTCGAATAAAAATGAGAACAACTAATAATATGTAGAAAATTCACTTCATCCCAATCTTGTAACATAAAAATAATTTCAGCTATTTTTATGTATGTCTGTATATATATTTTCCACATATTCAAAAGCTTTTTAAAAACTTTTTTAAAATATACTTTAATCATGTTTCACCTATCTAATGCCTTTAATTTTAACAGGCATTTGATGGAACATGCTTCATTTAATCCAGGATAAATATATGCTTTAGTCTGCAATTGCCATATTAATTCACATTCCTCGAGTTTAAGCTGCCATGGGCCACCTCGAAGATTTTTTGTACGAAAGCACCCACAATAAATTGTTTGTGTGGTTTTGCCTTTCCGCCTTTGTTTTTGTTTTTATATATTATTATTACTTTATTCACATTAACCCAAATTGCCTTCAATACAGTGGAAAAATGGCTCTCCAATCAACATCTAATCCTAAACCCCAACAAAACTAAGTAGCTCCTCTTCTCCCCCACATGCAGGACCCCCCTGCCAGCCATCAACATAACTGCTAACAATGGCACTATCATCTCCCCAGAAGCCCAAACTAAACTACTGGGTGTCATAGTTGATAACAACCTGAAGTTTGATGTGCATATCAATCAAACTATCAAAACCATTAATAAAAAAACTTGGCTCTCTTTACAGAATCAGACCACTCCTTACCCCACTTGCTAGAACTGCAATTACCTGTTCCCATCTGCTATCAACTCTTCTCTATGCCTCACCTCTACTCTCTAGCTTAAACAAACAGATCTTAATAAACTATCATCCTGCTATAACCACATTGCCAGATTTGCTACTGGCACAGCCTACCATTCACACCACTGTCACGACCTAAATTGCCTAGGATGGCTTGAACTGCCAAGCCTACTGCAGTTCAACCAGCTAGTAGTGGCACATAAAGTCCTTTACCAACCAGAAAATACACCTGCACTAAAAAATATTATCAACCCCTACACCTGCACCCGGCCACTGCAATCATCCACTTGACTCCTAGTTCAAACATACAAATCCAACTACTCAGCTGGGGACTCTCTGTTTGCCAACTCTTTTGGAAAAATATGGAACAGACACCCAGCTGACTTGACCCTAAAACCCTCACTAACTCAATTCAAAAACAATCTCAAGAAATACTTCAAAACTCATTGGTTATGTCCTTGCACTAACACCGACTAGTGACCTATTTCTTAGGTGCCTTACCTTCAACTACTTCTAACTTTATTCCACCACTCCATTTCAGGAAGGGTCAATCGTATAACTGCTGCTCAGTGTGTCTTAAACCTGAATGTAATGTTATGTATGTTTAACTTTGAAAATAATGTTATGTCTTGTAAAGTGTTTTATAATAAGTACTATATGTGCTAAATGCTGGTAGTGCATATGACTGTAATCTGCTTGAAACTAGCATTTACTAAATGTTCAATGTGTATTATTATCTTGGAGCTTTTCTCTCCCGACCTCCGCTGAAAATGGACATGTATCCAGTCAGACTATCCTGGTCAACAAATGTAAAATAAATAAAATAAAATAATAAATATATATATATATATATATATATATATATATATATATATATACACATCTAACCCCTAACCCCAAACAATACCATATTCCAACTAAACAGTAATTAAAGATCAAATGAGTCATCTCATCTCCTATTGATAGGCCTAGTGATGGTACAACTGATCTGGAGGATGAGTTACCATGAAAAATGTAATGTAAGTTAGTCTAATGATATGATCAAGAGAAGGAAGGTGATCCTGCTGTCATTGACCTAACAGTGATGTATTACTGTGCCCTGGAACATGAGGGTCTCCTAGGTGTAGATGACTGCTGTCATGGCTTGTGTGAAATGTGTTGTGACTGTGTACTGTGAGTACTGAGAAGCAGCTGTAGTATCATGCGATTTTTACCCATGTGACTGGACAGCATACATGCACACTGTGCATCAAAATGTATTGCAGATGACCCTTAAATTAAAATTAAAGTAATATTTATATTGTCTATTACTAAATAATAAATATTGTATAGGTTCATAGGTTCATAGGTTGGTACTAGGCTATCTGCCTGAAGGCATATATTAGCCCAGCCATGTTGTGTGGTATTCACCACTCCATTAGTAGTTCCTTAGACCCTTGTACTGGCAGCTAGTACCCTTGGACCCTATCTAGTAGTGCTGTTGGTGTGATCCCCAGTGTGAACTTTCTGTTACCCATCCACTAATCAAGGTTCCTCTTGAAGAGTGATAGTGAGATGCTCTGTCTTATGTAGATCAGGTCCCTGTTCCATAGTAAGGGAAGTCTCTGCGAAGGGAATTCATCCAGCATGTTCTATTCATTGTTGTGTTAAGGTTTATATCTGTAACCCGAGTAGATTTGGTTTTGCTAAGAAGGAGCATGTTCAACAATTCTGGGTTGGACATGGCTCTCTACGTTAGACAGAGATCACCTCTGAGAAAGCGGTATGCAACAGAGAACAGTCTTAGCTTTTTCAATCGTGCTGCATAGGGCAACTATTTGAGGCCAGTAATCCTCTTGGTTAGGTACCTCTGTGGTCTCTCCAGCTGCTGGAGATGTCTAGCCAGGTACATTCCAATTGGTGCATTGTACTCAATAATGGGTCTGATGAGGGAAGAATAGAGGGGCACCATTACATCCTTAGATCTTGATGTGAACCCTTTCGTGATCAGATGGGTCACATAGAAGGATTTTCTAACCACTTTGGCAACATGGTTATCAAAGGAAAGCTGACTATCTACTTGGGTCCCTAGATCCCTTATTTCTTCTTCAGATTTCAGGGGATTACCTCCTATGTTGTAGTTTTCAGGTGCTCTGTTTTTTACAAAGGGGATTACTACGCATTTTTTTGCATTTAGTTTGAGACCATGGCTTTGACACCATGCATCAGTCTCATTTAGGCCCTTCTGGAGGATCTCCATCTCAGCCAGAGACTCTATTATAGCACCCAGTTTGCAGTTGTCTGCAAACTTAGTCAGCCACAGCCCTTCTGTGCTTGCCTGTACTTCTGAGAAGTATATAGCAAACAGGAGGGCCCCCAGGACAGAGCCCTGAGGCACACCACTTGTTACTCGTCTGGATTTGGACATAGATCCTGCTACTCTTACTTTATGGGATCTGTCTGAGAGCCAGTTTGCGATCCATCTTGTGATGTAAGGGTTTATGCCCAGGCTGGTGAGCTTATCAATAATACCTGAATGGGGAATGGTGTCAAATGCTTTAGCAAGGTCAAGGTAAGATGTGTGTACCTCCTTTCCCTTATCTATAGCCTGAGTAACTGTCTCAAAGAAATCCACCAGGCTCAGGAGGCATGATCTGCCCTTGATGAAGCCGAACTGCGTGGGGTCCAGCGACTGGAGGTTCCCAATCTCTCCATTTATGAGTTCCATAATGATTCGCTCCATAGCCTTACAGATCAGACTGGTCAGGCTTATTGGTTGGTAGTTCCCAGGGTCAGTTGTGGCCCCACCCTTGTGTAGCGGGACCACCATTGCCGTGCGCCATTCTATGGGCACATATCCTGTGGAGAGGCTGAGACTGAACAGGGTATTAAGATGCGGGGTTAATTCCTTTTGGAGCTCGCATATGACACAGCCTGGGACACCATCTGGTCCCATGGAGGCAGTGTTTTCAGCTTTAGATAGAGCCTTGTTAACCAACGTATCAGTAATAATTGGACTTACACAATCCCCTGGAATGGTAACAGGCCCTATAGGTGGTGAGGGGGTGGGGGGAGAAATTTGCACTGAACCTGTCAGCCAAGATGTTGGCAATGTCAGAAGGGTCAGTGTATTTTTTTCCATTTTGTACTAGCTCAGAACAGACCTGAGCATTACCATTTAGGTTTTTGATCTAGCCATAGAAGGCATTATGGTTATCCTTGGCATCCTTGGCAACTTTCTTTTCAAAATTAGCTTTAGTTGACTTGATGAGGGCCCTCAATTTCTTACTAATGCTGATCAGGGATGATTTTTCTACTTGAGATTTTGCCTTTTTTTGTATGAGTCTCCTCCTTTTATTGTAAAGTTTGCTTATGGCCAGGGTCCACCAGACTGGTTTCTTCTTGCTTGAGGAAGGAGTCTTGGTTTTATTTGGGATAGCATGGTCCATGCAATCCTGAAGATGCATATAGAGTGCCTTGGTGTAGAATTCTGGATCCTGGATATCATTATCCTTCTGCAAGGGAATAGTGAAGCTTTCCACTTTGGATGCAAGTAGTTTGAAGTTTGCTTTGGAAAGGTTTTTGACTATGGTTTCTTTGACTGGGGGAGGTGGAGGGGTGAGGATGTCCAGGGTTATCAGTTTGTGGCCGGATCTGACCAAGGAGGGAGTGATAACAGGTGTGGTACAATGGGCGCCCATATTTGTAATGATTAAATCCAATATGTTGTCCTCTCTAGTGGGGGAACATACTAGTTGTTCAAGGGCATTTGAATTTATAAATTCTATGAATCGCTGAGCATAGGAATTGGAACATTATAAAGTTTTCTTTACTTTTTGATCTCTACAAAATCATAAGACATTTGCTGCTTATCTCAGCTATTTGCGAATTAATCGGTGGCAGCGTTATTACCTCACAGCAAGAGGTTCTCCCGTTCGATTCTTGGCTTGGCTTGGGAGTGCCTTCTGTGTGGAGTCTGCATGTCCTCCCCACAGTTGGGTAGCGTTCGAAAGACATGCGTGCGTAAATGGGCATGCCTTCATTGAAGGATGGGCGTCGAGCTGGCACCTCGGCATTTCGTAAAAAATCTACTGCCAGTCATTAGTGGACCAGAGTTCCGCTGTGGTGACCCCTTACCGGGAAAAAGCCGAAAGTCAAACAACAACTCAAGCTATTCCTACATTCAGGGTGATTTACTTCTGTGTTATAGAAATTAAGCTAATTTAATCTCGAAAGAAGAAAGAAAAGTGTATCTGCTTTTTGTCATTTACTGTTTTGCCTGGATGTAAAAATAAATAAAAATTATTGAAAAAAAAAAAAAGAAATTAAGCTAATTTAGATGCATGCGTATGAATCATACTGTTACACTAAGGTGTTCCAAGGTATACTGCATCTGTGTATTTTGACATTATGATGATTGTGAAGGTATTGCCAACAGTACATGAAGGTATTTAAAAAAATGCATGGAGATCCTGTGGGTTTTTGTAAACTCTGCAGAAATGCACAGCAAGGCCAAGCAGTCCACAGAGGAGGGCTGTTTGCCCTAAACTAGCCAAAATAAGAATATAGCTGTAAACTTCAAAATAGAGTCATCTAAATATCATGTTGAAAGCAATGTGAAGGTTAACCCTTGCACTTCCAAGATTGTCTGTCACACCCAAACAATTGATAAAGTCATAAAAATAATTGTTCACATTCCTGTTGACATTTCCTTTTGCCAACCTTAATAAAAAAAAAAAAAAAAAAAAAACACTTCTCTGCATGAAACATATTGCTGCTTGGAAAAATTTACTTTCAACAATAAGCATTAATAATGACAGGTTTTAGTCATGTATTTAAAAATAATTTATGAAACATAGAAAGAACAGGTAAATGTTTTCTTTTAACAAAAATCAGTATGTGACTAAGCACTTTTGGTTGTGCCAAACTTGCCAATAGTATCAGTACTTGCTCCAATGAGCATGCTAGCAGAAAGGGCTTGGTCAAGGTAGTCTCACACCCAACAGGGAATGGTTCTAACTCTGTTTAATGCATCCATCAACTTACGTTCCTTATTCTGTTCCTGGGTCTTTGAATGATGGCAGCAACTGTGAAGGCATGAGGCCATGCTCCTAGCTGGCCTCAGAAAGAGGCCTTAATCATGTTCTACCTTTTGCATAATTTGTACCTGGAGAAGATCCAGGAGTGCTTGCATCACAGTACGTGGAAAAAAAAAATATTATCTGGCAGGATTGGGGTGACCACCAGTCAAATCTGACAAGTATACCTCACTCTGGTCAGCAGTACAATCATATGTATGATGATTTATAAAGGAACAGTGCTGACCAGCTGGCTGAGTGAGTTGACAAGGTAATAAAGAAAAGGACAGCATGTTATTGTAAGTATTTTTGTCCTTAATTCATATACACCTATATAAATAGATAGATATATAGTGATATATATATATATATATATATATATATATATATATATATATATATAGATAGATAGATAATTAGATATATAGATATAAAGAGGTGATTAAAAATTGCATGACTACATGTATTTGCAGACACAGATATGTATACCTGAAAATATTTAGTTGTACTGATATTAAAAAATCAACAAAAATGAGAAAGAGGAATACTAGTACTTTATTAACAGGTTACAATAATAAAAATTGTCAGTAAAGAATATTAAAATAATTATTTGTATAGACAACTGTGTAAATCTTTTACTACTGTTCAGTTATCATTACTGTTGACTCGATATAGAAAGTTATGAAATAAGAGTTGCATTTACAGATTTATCTAGAGGCTCCTTTAGCTGTTTAAAACTTTCATTTAATGGCTCACTGCTGCTTTTCTGCTGTGAGAAACATTTCTGCAGTTTCTTTCCCACCCTCCCTCTCTATTGGTATGCTGTTCTTATAGTTGGTGGCTTTGCAGTTGCCCGCCCCTATTGTAAATTTGATCTGGGACCCTCCTCCCAGTCTAGTGTCATTACCTCATTCTACCTAATACAGGGAGAACATTTGAGAAGGCCAATCAGCTTAGTTTCTGCTCCTCCTTTCTCTATTTCCACTTAAAAACAAAACAAACAAAAAAATCTAAGCTTGTTTCCTGCCTTTCTTGTGGGTAGTCTAGTCTGGATACAGACTTGCTATGTTCAGGACTATTTGTGGGCTTCTAAGCCCCCAAGCCTTTTTGTGTTGGAGGGAAGCCTTCTAGCTTAATTTTGTTTCTTAGAACTAGCCAGTTGTTTTGTTTCAGCACTCAAGTCTGTTTCTTTGAGCTCAGCACTTGTTCAGAACTTATTGTAAGCACTAAATAAGCTACAAATTACTGCAGCACCCAATTTTCCTCACTGTCTAGAGGAAAACAGTTTCTAGTACTTAACAAATAAGCACCTATCCAAGCATGTCTAAGGGTTAGCTCCTGGTGTTTTCTCCTGTCTACTTGATGAATCTGGGCGTCTTGGGGCAATGCAGCAATTGCCTCATGTGCACAGACAACCCTCTCCTACTACGACCCAACATTAAAACCCATGAGAGATGCACTTATATAGCCAAACTGGATGCAAAGCTCTCTTCACCTAAGACTGGACTAGACAGTCAAGAGGAGAAGGTAAACACTTGCACCACACCATACACAGCACATAGTCGCTCAAAACTTACACCACCAAAACACACACATAGAAACACAAAGCACACACCTACATTCACGGAGGCTCTCAGTAAAAACCTGACCAAGCAACAGGGACCTCCAAAGCAGAAACTCAATCAACCTCCACCCCCCAACACAACCCAAATGACACATAGCCCACAAACTCAGTGTGCCACTCAACCACAGCCCATAAGGCAAAACAATGTAACCAACACTCTAGTCATAGGTGACTCTATAGTCAGGCACACTGATGTTCCACTCACCAGGCTAATCAAGAAGAAAGTTGCCTGTCGGGTGTTAGGATCTGCCACATAATGCATGCACTCAGGTCACTCCACAACAAGTACAAATATGACTCTGTCATTGTCTATGTTGGTGTGAATGACCTGAGACGTACCTCCATGTACTACATGAAAAGGGACATGGTTGAGCTGTCTGATCTTGTAGCCCAGGCAGGTATGACCCTAGCCCTTAGTAGCATCCTGCCATCACCCAAAATGATACCTTAGTACAAGGACAAAATGATTGACTTCAACAATTGGCTAAGCTTCTGGTGTCATTATAAGGGGATCCAGGATCTGTCTGCCTGGGATGACATGATCAACAAACCACTATGCTTTGCCAGAGATGGCCTGCACCTGTTGCCCCTGGGATTCCGGACACTGGCTAAGGCTCTAGCCACCCCTATAGTGCCTTTTTTAGGCAAGGTTCAAATGACAAATTCACCACCGTAATAGGTACAGGCAAGAAGAATCTGACGGTATTGCTACTCAGTGCTAAAGGTCTAAACCTCAAAATGCACTCACTCGAGGTACTCTTTAAAATGGAGAACATCGACATCTGTGCATTGACAGAAACCTGGTTCAAGGCTCCAGAGAGTACCCCTGCATTATCAGGCTATAATTCATACCACACCTTTCGGCCACCTAACCTGGACCGAAACACTAAAGTCAGAGGCGTGTCCATATTCATTAAGGACATCCACACCTCCAGGCTAGATGCTCTGCATAATGCATCCGAGATTATCCAAATGTAACTAACTCTGGGCAAGACTGCAGTCCAAATTGTAGCTTGATACAGATCCCCCACCATGCCCCAGGATTCCCACTCCTCATTTCTTGATACACTGGAAAATATTATGGTATAACCTAACACCCTAATAATGAGCAATTTCAACTACCCTACCATTAACTGGGAAAACTACTCATGTACCAACTCTTGTGCTAAACATTTTCTGGAATTCATAAATTCCAAAGCCTTGGATCAACTTATCCACACCTGCACCAGAGGCAGCAATATCCTAGACCTGATTATTACCAAAATGGACAACCGGTGCTCCACACCAGAGGTCAATTCCTTGTTGGTCAGATCTGACCACAAGCTAATCACCCTAGACATCCACATCCCTCCCCCACCCCCATTAGGGAAACCACAGTAAAAAAATTCTCCAAAGCTAACTTCACGCTTCTTAAGACCGAAGTGGCAAACTTCATGACACCCATGCTGATGGACAATAGAGGTATGACTGCTGAATCCTACACAAATGCACTTTATAAGCACTTACATGAGTGCATGGATCGTGCAATCCCTAACAGAACCAAGATGCTATCCTCCAAAAAAAGGAAGCCAATCTGGTGGTCCCCTGCCATAAACAAACTCTACAACAGAAGAAAGAAACTGTTGCAAAAAAGAGTAAAATCCCATGATTGGAGAAACTCCCTGGTCGGCCTCAGTAAGAAGCTGAGATCCCTCATAAAATCCTCCAAATCTAGTTATGAAAACAAAATTGCCACTGACTCTAAAGACAACCACAAAGCATTCTACAGCTATGTCAAGAATCTCAATGGCAACACTCAGATCTGCTCTGAGTTCCAGCACAATGGCACTAAATATACAGAACCACCTGATATTACCAACATCCTGGCAGATAGGTCCAGTGCTAACTTTACCCCCCTCTCATTCCCTAAAGGGCCCATCTCTATAACAGAAGAATGCAAAGTTCCTGTAATCACGGCTGCACAGGTAAAAAACACACTATCCAAAGCCAAGAACACAGCATCCATGGGACCTGACATCATCCCAGGCTGTGTTGTACATGAACTACAGAACGAACTGGCACCCCACCTAAGTACCATGTTCAATCATAGTCTCACCTCAGGCTATGTGCCCACTGAATGGCGCACACCAACAGTTATCCCACTCCACAAAGGGGGAGCCACCACAGACCCCGGAAACTACCGCCCCTTTAGCCTAACGAGTCTGGTCTGCAAGGCTATGGAACGTATCATCATGGAACTTATAAACAATGACATTGGTAATCTCCAAACTCAGGACCCCACCCAGTTCGGGTTTGTAAAAGGCAGATAATGTCTCCTAAACCTGATAGACTTCTTTGAAGCAGTCACCAAAGCCATAGATGAGGGTAAGGTGGTTCACACAGCCTATCTAGATCTCGCTAAGGCTTTTGACACCATCCCCCTCTTTGGAATTATAGATAAACTCACTAAACTAGGTATAAATCCCTATGTCACAAGTTGGGTTGCCAACTGGCTCACTGACAGAACCCACACTGTGAAAGTAGCAGACTCCAAATCTAACTTCAGACTAGTGACAAGTGGAGTACCACAGGGTTCAGTCCTGGGTCCTCTCCTGTTTGGTATCTACTTCTCTGAAGTACAGGCTAATACAGAAGGTCTTTGGCTAACGATGTTTGTAGATGACTGCAACCAAAAGATGTGTACATCCTACAAAAGGGCCTCACTGAGATAGATGCCTGGTGTCAAAGCCATGGCCTCAAGCTCAATGCCAAAAAGTGCATTGTCATCCCTTTTGGTAAAAACTCTGTACCCATGAACTACCACATAGGCGGTAGTCTACTTAACACTGAAAGTGTGATAAGAGGCCTTGGGACACAGGTGGACAGTAGTCTCTCCTTTGATAATCACATTGCCACAGTAGTCAGGAAATCCTTCTATGTGGCACGACTCATCACAAAAGGTTTCTCATCCAGGAAAAAAGAGGTCATTGTTCCCCTCTACTACTTCACTCATTAGACCCATTATAGGGTACAATGCCCCTTTTGGTATGTACCTCACAAGACATCTCTGACCTCAAACAGATGCCCTATGCAGACCGTCTAAAAAAAACGCAGCTTTACTCCGTCGCATATCGCCTACTCAGAGGCGATCTCTGCCTAACACACAAAGCTATGTCAAACCCAGAGCTTTTAGACATGCTCCACTTAAAGAAATCCCAATCCCTATGAGCTACATCCTCTAGGGAACTAAACCGTGTCACCACAATAAACAGAACATGCTGGAGGGATAGATTCCTGTCCCAGAGACTTCCCATACTCTGGAACAAACTACCTATCTATATCAATCAAAGCTCCTCATTAGCACTCTTCAAGAACAATCTTGATGATTGGATGGGAGATAGGAAATTCACCCCGGGGATCACTTCTTTGTCTCTGCTCGACAGTAGCACAGGAAAATAATTTTCTTGGGTGGCAAAAGCCAGGGTACCTTTTGGCTAGGCTTGAATAGGCCCTAGGGCCAATAGCCTATTACCTACCTATGACCCTATACACCTATAATTATTCACTATTGCAGGGAAAAAGTTGTAAGCCAGTTTTGTATAAAATGTATAAATCTAAGAACAATTGCTTAACTTAGTTGGTTGTTCATAAATATGTGTAGTTGCACATACAACATTGCTGAAATTACACTAATCATTCCCAAGTTAGGCTGCAGGTGGGAGTTACTTTGCTAAGAGAATGACCAGCACAGAAGTTTCAGAGAACATGCTGTTTTACTTCAGTATTATTTACTATAAATCGGACACAATTTTGCAGAAAAGGAAATTCTAACTTCCTTGAACTAATACATTTCAGCCTTTGTACTTCAGCTATAGAATAAGAAAAGTGTTACGGGCATTTTGAAAACAAAACTCGACTCATTTCAAATTGCTCTACTATCTGACTGAATAAAAGGAATAGTAGTGAACTATTGTAGTAATTCATACATACATATATGCATATTACAGCTAAAATGGAAACAAATAAATGTTTAGAGAGGATATATGACATATTTATGTTTATATGTGGAAGAAAGTCGAATACAGATAAACAAGATTATCCTGCTCTCGTTTACTGATAGCTGAGGAAGAATTCTAGTATAATCGCCATCAAGATAACAGAAGACTGCATTGTCTGTTTTAGTCTTTTGGTAAGTATAACAGGTTTCAAAAATATCTTGCTTTTTAACAGTGCATACTAAAAATTATTACTCCTGTAGCTGTTATAGCTTTGCAGCTGAAAAAAAAATGCAACTAAAGACTTAGGAGATAAAGGGAGATGTTTTATAATCCGATTTGTTTAACCCGAGTAACTGCAATAATTACTGATTTATTGTTTGTATGTTTTTTATGTACAGTATTCTGTGCATTGAAAGCACATGGTGCTTAAGCACTACTCTTAATTCTTTCCAAGTACAGAAACACATCCCAAATCACTACCCCCACCTATAACCATAAGCACATTACATGCACAAGTTTTAGTTCAATAAAGATTTTACTGCAGTAGTACAATATTGCGATGTTAAATTGCATTAAAACAGTGCTGTGTGGATTTTTATCCTTTTTCTGTTTTGTCTCTCCCTACCTTTGCTCTTATTTTACTTATGCATTTCTTTCTCCTTCTGTTTTGCTTGCTTCCTATTTTATCCTTTTTATACAGGTTCATATCTCTGGGGAGCAGACCAGGCATGTACCTCCCAGGCTAGGGAATGATAACCCTCTGCCTGTATTGGGACGTCCTTGCAGGGTCAGAGTAGCGGTACAGGTCCTGCAGGCACTCCAGCAAACAAATGGCAGCCTGACAAGCCTCACAGAAAGGGTGATTCAGACATATAGGTAGAGGTAGTGGGCAGGAGAATATGGCCAGTCAAAGGATCTCTATAGTGTGTAGAAGACACATTCTCTCAGTTGCTGCTAACCACTCTGCCAACACAGGCCCCTACCACCTCAACATTGGGGTCCTCCACTGCAACACCATCTGACAGTATACATGTTTGAGGGTGTGTGGGCTGGGATTCCTTTGGCACTTCCTCAGCTGTTCTTCCCTTACCATTTCTCCTCCACCCCCTCCCCTATTTGCCACCCACACTACCCTCTTATAACAAAAAAAAAAACAAAAAAACAAAACAAAATAGGGGGTTCTATCCCCCAACAAAACCATAGTGCCCATCTTCTCCCACCTCCTCCAACACAAGCCCTTAGTTGTTTCCCTTGGGTGTTCACCTCTTTGTTTTATTTCCCCTTTTTTCAATCTGTCCTATCTTCTTCTTTCTATTCTTCAATGAAATCATCAGTATGTCTACAAAAGGATACCCAATATATAAAAACGATTATAAACATCTTTTCCTTTAAAAAAAAAAATCCCTCTTATTTGCTGTGCAGTCCACAGCTTATCTAAAATGCTTTGAGCATGACTATGGTCAGCCTAGCTTGCCTACAATATACAAAACCATATACAACTTATGATTATGTGGAGTAATTCACAATTTTTTAATGAAAAAGTGGGCATATTTTTAAAAAATTGGTTCACTTTTTCATATTCATCACAGATGCATTTCACTGACCTTATATGCATACCCGTGTTGTGCCACTGTTCACACATAACTGTTACACATTTGTGAAGCCCCATCTATGAATACTGGCCTAAGGGTCCATAGAGGAACAACTTTTTGCAGGAGGTCGACTTCACATTTTACAAACTTTCAGTGAGGTAGACTAAATCATTTCTCTGTTACAGTATTGAACATCTTTTTCTTGCTAACCTTGTATCTCCTTGCCATGCTAGTACTGACTTTTCTTCCTTTTATATCTCTCTTATTGCACTTCCTTATTGTGTGCAGATGGTTTCTTATTTTTAATTCTGGTTTCTTATGTTTAATTCAGAGGTGCCGTGCATTTTGCATGATCATATAATTTTCTTAATTGTTATCCAACATGCATATTTTGTAGTATGTCAATTCATTTTATACCTGTATCTTTAATTCACTAGAAAAATGAACCCTTCTCTCTCATGGTTCATTTCAAATTAAGTCTTTGCTCAACGCAGCATAGCAGTGCCTGTATACCATTCATGTTGAGAAAATTAGATGAATTTTGACCAAGATCAAGCTGCCAAGCAACTTTAATGTGCTGAGAAACGTAATCTTTCACTCAGTACTTCAATCTTTTATACAGTGCATAATTTGTCATAATTAAGTGCATGACATCAGAAGATACACTAACAAAATTTCACTGAATAATGAAAATATGAAGGCCTCAGCTTCAGATAAGCTATAACCCAAGGTACAGACAGTAATTCTTATCCCCAAAGAATTTAGTTTATCCTGCAATTATTCACACCAGTAGTGACCTGATGGAATTATCCCTACCAGTAATTGCTAGTAAAGCTTAAATTTTACTAAAAACTTGGATTTTGCCTTTATCTCTCTGATGTTAGAATTCCCATTTAATTTTCTTATGCACTCAAGGTATGACTTATTTTACCAGTTTCTAAATCAATATTTTGATCCAACTGCAAAATGGCTGAATTGGGTTCACTATTTGTGTCTCACTCAAGCTGCAAATGATTATTTGACCCAAACATCTAAAACCTTAGGAGACTGTCATGGACACTCTAGAGGCTGCAAAACACACATGCAAAAATGCAATTTTTGCAGGGGTCAAGCCTTCTCCGTCCCACCTTCTGTAGGGACAAGCCTCCTCAATTCCAATGCTGTAGACACACACACATGCGCACGAGCACACACACACACACACACACACACACACACACACACGCACACACGCACACACGCACACACGCACACACACACACACACACAAAACACACCACACGTATGCACACGCGCACACACGCACAAACATACACACAGCAGGGAAAGAAGTAGGCAAAATTCAACACACACATTGTCACTCAACTCTGGCATGGTAGTACACAAACAGTCTTCTAGGTCTGATGCTCTTAGCATTGACCAACTAGATGATGGAAAGTAGTCGGGATCCCATATGAATTACAGAGCTGTTGATTTTAACTGTTCAGATATGTCGTATTATCAGTGTCCAAATCAATATTAAGAGCAACATGTAATAAATGTAACTTATGGAAATGTTTATTTTAATAATCCAGATATATAACTGGTGCATTGGGGCATTTCATTTAATGAAATATGTATCAGTTCCTTAATTTTACAAATATTTCATCTATTTGTTACAGTTCTACTGCAATGTTTTATATAATAAACGTTACTGGATTTTTATTGAGTAAGACTCATTTTGTATGCATTATGATTCATTACTTATTGCCAAGTATCTTGTAATAGACAACAAAGAGTTATAGCAAAGCTCACACCTCCTACGTACATTTCATCATGTCACTGGACTAACTAGATTTCAAAACTGCACTCATGAACAATATGTAGCAATTACAAGCACTTTGACTTTACAGGCAAATTTGTATTTCTTTTCTGAGAAAAATGGCAGACTAACATCACTGTATATTATTTTACTGTGTTCAACAGCAACTGTAAGTTCATGTGACAGGCCACAGCAATTTGATGACTAAATAATTAAATGCAAACTTACTTGTCTGATGAATACTTTAAGTAATTATTTCTCCTTGTATCCTTTTTTATTTTAATTTTTCTGTCATTACAAAAGGATTCAAAATAATGTCTTAGTAAAACAGATAATAATACTGTAGTCTGACTCACTTGGGTAGACAGATTAAAGTAGAAAGTTAATTAAGCAATCTGTGAATTTCTTAAATTGTATGCACAAGTCTATATTCAGCAATATGATTCACCAGTAATCTGCTACTTAAAAATGACTGTATAATGTCATATTTCTTATATTAAGATTTTGCTTAGTCCACTGTGATTTAAAAATATCCTTCTAACTCACTTGGTCAGTCAAGGTAAATACTTTTATCAGTTTTAAAATCAATATTCTAAGCGATCTACAATTAATACTAAATATGTAAATGGATGTTAAAATTATTCAGTTTCATCATAGTATTTCTGGAGGACTGAATTTTGTTAATAAAACATATAAGATTTACTTCTCCAATAAAATATTAAAGGATAATTTTAGTATTTTATGTAACAAGTTTTACAGGATTCTTACATCATAAGTCTCAATTTTGTATGTATTATGATTCTTATGAAAATGATTTAGTCACCTGCATGTCCTGAAGTATGTTTCACAAATCATTCAACATCTGGAAAGCTGCAATAACTGTATTGACACAGCTGGGCTGCACACACACACACACACACACACACACACACACACACACACACACACACACACACACACACACACACACGCACACGCACACATGCACATACACACACACAAACACACACACACACACACACTCACACACGCACACACGCACACCTTCTTCTTCTTTTGGCTGCTGCCGTTAGGGGTTGCCACAGTGGATTAACTGTTTCCATTTCTTCCTGTCCTCTGCATCTTGCTCTGTCACACCAACTACCTGTACGTCCTCTCTCTCCACAACTATAAACCTTATCTTAGGCCTTCCTCTTTTCCTGTTACCTGGCAGCTTCATCCTTATCATCTTTTTCCCAATATACTCTGCATCCCTCCTCAGCACATGCCAAACCAACATAATCTTGCCTCTCTGGCTTTGTCTCCAAACCTTCCAACCTGGGCTAACCCTCTAATATACTTATTCCTAATCCTGTCCATCCTTGTCACACCCAGTGCAAATCTTAACATCTTCAACTCTGCCACGTCAAGCTCTGACTCCTGCCTTTTTGTCAATGCCACTATCTCCAACCCATTTAACATAGCTGGTCTCATTACCCTCTTGTAGACCTTCCCTTTCACTCTTACTGGAACTTGTCTGTCACAAATCACTCCTGACACTCTTCTCCACCCACTCCATCCTGCCTGTACTCTCTTCTTCACATCTCTTCCACACTCACCATTACTCGGAACTGTTGATCCCAAGTATTTAAACTCATCCACCTTCACCACCTCTACTCCCTGCATCCTCACCATTCTTCTATCCTCCCCTCTCATTCACACACACATATTCTGTTTTAGTCCTGCTGACCTTCATTCCTCTTCTCTCTAGAGCATATCTCCACCTCTCCAGGGTCTCCTCCACCTGTTCCCTACTCTCACTACAGATCACAATGTCATCTGCAAACATCATAGTCCACGGGGACTCCTGTCTGATCTCGTCTGTCAACCTGTCCATCACCTTTGCAAATAAGAAAGGGCTCAGAGCTGATTCTCTATGTAATCCCACCTCCACCTTAAATGCATCCATCACTCCCACCGCAGACCTCACCACTGTCATACTACCCTTGTACATATCCTGTACCACTCTTACATACTTCTCTGACACTCACCACTTCCTCATACAATACAACTCCTCTCTAGGCACCCTGTCATATGCTTTCTCTAAGTCCACAAAGACACAATGCAACTCCTTATGACCTTATCTGTACTTCTCCATCAACACTCTCAGAGCAAACATCACATCTGTAGTGCCCTTTCCTGGCATGAAACCATACTGCTGATCACTAATTACCAACTCCCTTCTTAACCTAGTTTCCACTACTCTTTCCCATAACATCATCCTGTGACTGATCAATTTAATCCCTCTGTAGTTACTACAGCTCTGCACATCACCCTTAGTCTTAAAAATTGGTACCAAAACACTTTTTCTCCATTCCTCAGGCATCTTCTCACTTTCCAAGATTTCATTAAACAATCTAGTTAAAAACTCCACTGCTATTTCACCTAAACACCTCCATGCTTCCACAGGTATATCATCTTGACCAACAGCCTTTCCATTCTTCATCCTCTTCAAGGTATCCTTACTTGCTCCTTGCTAATCCACTGCACTTCATGATTCACTATCTGCACATCATCCAACCTTCTTTCCATCTCATTCTCTTCATTCATCAGCCCCTCAAAGTACTCTTTCCAACTACTCAGCACAATCTCCTCGCTTGTGAGTATGTTTCCCTCATTATCCTTTATCACCCTTACCTGCTGCACATCTTTCCTAGCTCGGTCCCTCTGCCTAGCCAATCAGTACAGGTCCTTTTTTCCCTCCTTAGTGTCCAACCTTTCATACAACTCTTCATACACCTTATCCTTAGCCTTCACCACCTCTCTCTTTGCCATGCACCTCATCTCTTTATATTCTTGTCTACTTTCTTCATCTCTCTGACAATCGCACTTATTCTTCACCAACTTCTTTCTCTGTATACTCTCCTGTATTTCTTCATTCCACCACCAGGTCTCCTTGTCCTCCGTCCTCTTTCCAGATGTCACACCAAGCATCTTTCTAGCCATCTCTCTTACTAGCTCTGCTGTAGTTACCCAGCTATTTGGTAACTCTTCACTGCCACCCAGTGCCTGTCTTAACTCTTCCCTGAACTCCACCTTATAATTACCCTTTTTCAATTTCCACCAGTTAATCCTTGGTGCTGCCCTCACACTCATCCTCCTCTTCTTGATCACCACTGTCATCCTACAAACCACCATCCTCTGCTGCCTAACTTCACTTTCCCATGCCACTCCTTTACAGTCTCCAATCTCCTTCAGAATAGCCCTTTTACATAAGATATAATCCACCTGTGTGCATCTTCCTCCACTCTTGTATGTCACCCTATGCTCCTCCCTCTTGTTAAATATATTAACCACAGCCATGTCCATCCTTGTTTGCAAAATTCACTACCATCTGGCCTTCTGCATTCCATTGCTTAACACCATACCTACCCATCACTTCCTGATCCCCTCTGTTCCCTTCACCAACATGTCCACTGAAATCTGCTCCAATCACCAGTCTCTCACCCTTGGGTACAGTCATCACCACTTCATCCAACTCACTCCAAAATTTTTCTTTCTCATCCATCACACACCCAACTTGTGGAGCATATGCACTAACAACATTCATCATTACACCATCAATTTCCAGCTTCATAAGCATCATTCTATCCGATACTCATTTCACCTCCAAAACACTCTTAGCATACTGTTCCTTCAGGATACCCCTACGGCATTTCTCCTCCCATCCACACCATGATAAAACAATTTGAACCCGCCTCCAATACACCTAGCCTTGCTCCCCTTCCATCTGGTCTCTTGCACACACAATATATCAACCTTCTTTTGGTCCATCATATCAGCTAGCTCTCTCCCTATACAAGTCATACTGCCAACATTCAAAGTTCCACCCCTCACTATCACAGTTCTTGCTTTTACCTGCCTTTGAGCATGCCTTCCCCCTCTTCTCCTACTTCGGCCAACAGTAGCCCAATTACTGCCAGCACCCTGTTGGTCAACAGTACTGGTGGTGATCGTTGTTAACCTGGGCCTCGACCAATCCGGTATGTATATCTGTACTGTTGTCCGCATGTATGATTTGGCAAAATTTTATGCTGGATGCCCTTCCTGACATAACCCTCCCCATTTATCCGAGCTTGGGACCGGCACAAAGAAATGCACTGGCTTGTGCATCCCCAGTGGCTGCACACCTATATATATATGTGTGTATATATATATATATATATATATATATATATATATATATATATATATATATATATATATATATATATATATCTATAAATCTGCATATGCACACACAGACCCACATGTGTATATGCAAACACACACACACACACACACACACACACACACACACACACACACACACACACACATATATATATATATATATATATATATATATATATATATATATATATATACACACACACACATACATATCTGCAGCAGGGATCCTCTACGTGCAGGATTTCACTCTACAATTGTACAACTGGTAAAAAACAAAGAAAACAGTAAAACAGTGAGTCACAGCCAAGGCAGTAACAGAAATGGCAAGATGATTTTCTTTAACAAATCAAATAGGTGAGTTGCAGCTTATCTAGTTATGACTGATGAGTTACAGTGTTATCCAATAGACTCTTCACTTGTAGCAAAGCTGGGTAGGCACTTAAATGTGGTGTAGTTACTGTTTTTATATGCAATACTTAAGTGCTGCGGTAGCGTTGTCGCCTGACAGTTAGACGTTGCACGTTCGATTCTCAGTTAGAGCGTCTTCTTTGTGTCAACATGCGTGAATGGGCATTTCTTCATTGAAGGTTGTGCGCTAGGCCCGGCAAGCCAGCATGTAAAAATCTACTGCCAATCATTAGCGGACCGGAGTTCCGCTGTGGCGACCGCTAACCGGGAAAAGCCGAAAGACTAAGACTTAAGATAAGTGTAGCTTCATCCATAATTCTAAATGTATCTATACACACACATATATATATATATATATCTATATATCTATATATATATATATATATATATATATATGTACATATATATATATATATATATATATATATATATATATATGTATATATATATATATATATATATATATATATATATATATATATATATATATAAATGTTTGATAGTAAGTTCACTTTGGAAAGAACTACAGGTTATTAAACACTGTGCATCACATGGCCTTATAGTTTCATAGTTTCATAGTTTAGTACTAGGCTATCTATCTGCCCTAGGGCATTTATAAGCCTAGCCATAGTGTATGTAGCTTTCACCACCCCATGTAATGGTACAAAAGTATAGATTTAGTTTACTGTGCCTCTGTCTAGTAGTGACACAGAGATGACCCCCGGGGTAAACCTACGATCTCCCATCCACTCGTCAAGATTTCTCTTGAAGAGAGTCAGTGAGGGGCTCTGCCTAACATGAACTGGGATCCTGTTCCAGAGTGTGGGAAGCCTCTGAGTTATGAATCTATCTCTCCAGCATGTCCTATTCATATTTGTGCTAAGGTTTAGATCTTTAGCTCTCGTGGTTCTGATGGATTTGGATTTTTTGAGATGGAGCATGTCCATCAATTTCTGATTGGACATGGCCTTGTACATCAGGCATAGATCACCTCTGAGTTGGCGGTATGCTACTGAATAGAGCTGGAGTTTCTTTAGTCTGGCAGCATATGACATATGTTGGAGACCATTGATCCTCTTGGTGAGGTACTTTAGGGGTCTTTCCAGCTGCTGCAGGTGCCGGGTGAGGTACATACCAAATGGGGCATTGTAAACAATCATGGGCCTGATAAGGGAGAAGTATAGGGGTACAATGACCTCCTTTGATCTGGATGTGAATCCCTTCATGATAAGGTGGGAAAGGTAGAAAGTCTTTCTAACCACTTTGGCAATGTGGGTGTCGAATGAGAGGTCACTGTCAACTTGGGTCCCCAAGTCTCTGACAACTTTTTCCATACTCAATGGGTTACTGCCTATGTGATAATTTGTGGGTACTTTGTTTTTCCCAAAGGGGATGACTATACATTTTTTTGGCATTTAGTTTAAGGCCATGACTTTGACACCAGTTGCCCTTCTCAGTAAGGCCTTTCTGTAGGATGCATGCGTCAGCTGGTGTATCAACTATGGTGCCTAGTTTGCAGTCATCTGCGAACTTTGTCAGCCACAACCCTCCCGTGTTTGCTTTCACATCTGAGAAATAAATGCCAAACAATAGGGGTCCCAGGACAGAGTCCTGTGGGACACTACTTGTGACTGGCTTTGAGTCTGACATAGCTCCAGCGATTTTGACTTTACAGGTTCTGTCCTTTAGCCCGTTTGCAACTCATCTTGTGACATATGGGTTTACATTTAAGCTGTTGAGCTTGTCTATGATGCCTGAGTGGGGTATTGTGTCGACGGCTTTAGCCAAGTCCAGGTAGGCTGTATGGACTGCTTTGCCCTCATCAATGGCTCTAGTGACTGTTTCAAAAAAGTTAACCAGGTTCAAAAGGCAGGATCTCCCCTTTACAAAGCCAAACTGGGTAGGATCAAGTGTCTGTAGGTCCCCGATGTCTCTGTTTAGGAGTTCCATAATGATTCTTTCCATAGCTTTGCAGACCAGGCTGGTTAAGCTTATGGGGTGGTAGTTTCCAGGGTCTGTAGAGGAGCCTCCTTTGTGGAGTGGGACCACTGTTCCTGTACGCCAGTGTTCAGGTACATATCCTGTAGTAAGGCTAAGGTTAAACAGCATTTTTATGTGTGGGTTTAGCTCCTCTTTGAGATTATGTAGCACGCAACCTGGGATACCGTCAGGTCCCATAGATGCTGTGTTTTTAGCTTTGCTGAGAGCGGCTCTCGCCTGGACATCTGAGATGACAGGGGGGTTACATTCAGCTGGGATAACTATTTCTTCTTTTGGGGGTGAGGGAGGGGAGAAGTTTGCACTGAACCTGTCTGCCAGTATGTTGGCAATATCTGTGGGTTCAGTGCATTTTTTGTCATTATGAACTAACTCTGAGCATATCTGAGGGTTTCCGCCCAGGTTTCTAACATAGCTGAAGAAGGCCTTATGGTTATCTTTAGTGTCCTTAGCGATTTTTCTCTCAAAGTTGGCTTTGGATGTTTTTATGAGTGAACGTAGTTTTTTGCTAGTGCTGGTCAGAGATGCCTTCCCTTTATGGGATTTTGCTCTGTCTTGCATTAGCTTCCTTCTTTTGTTATACAGTTTGTTTATGGCTGGGGTCCACCAGACAGGACACCTGCCCTTGGTGGAGAGGGTCTTGGTTTTATTTGGGATTGCATGATCCATGCATTCCTGGAGATGTCCGTAGAAAGCATTTGTGAAGGATTCATAAAGTGTATATTACTTTTTCATTAGTTTCATCTTGTAGAGAGGTACTGTGATAAATTAAATGCAATTATGTTTTTCCATAAAATGCTGTTAACTCTCACAGCATGTCAAATATACAGAATGTAAAAAGTTATTGGGTGAAAAATTGCTTTAAATTATATATGAGAGTCATTGGCTACAGTTACATGATATACACTATTGCCACCAAATTATATTTGATGATATGGACTTTAAATCCACACCTGTAAATCATGGTCTGAAACTAAATGCAAAAAAAAAAAAAAAGAAAAGAAAAGAAAAAGCATTATTGCAACCTTTGGAAAGTGGCATACCCCCCCCCACACACACACACACACACAGAGTTATGAACACACATACATACACACACACACACACACACACACACACACACACACACACACACACACACACACACACACACACACACACACACACACACAAACACACACATGCACTATTATACACATATACATTCAAACACACACATACAAGAGATCATGCATGCACTACATACACCATACCTGTCTCTGTGTTCTTAGAACATCGCTTATGTCTCCTTGTCCCTGCTCTGGTAAATCATGCATAGTTACAGTCAGTCATTAATGCCAGACATCAGTGTTTTACACTTTATATCCTTCAGTAAATGCATGGTAGTCCAAATGCTTTTATACCAGTGAATGTTTCAGTCTGTAGGAGGAATAATAAAAATCTACGTCTGATTTTGTCCTACCATAAATTTCGGCTCAGTCTTGATAACTTGCACTGTGAGGTTACGAAGTTTGCTTAATGTTTCCTGCCCCTCTTTCTCATAAGTGACACACTATTGTAGGCATTAAATAATGCCTAAGATCCTCATTATATTAAAAAAATGCAGCATTAGTGCAGCTGGTTAATGATAAAATTAACTGTAGTAAGGGTGCAGAATTTGATGTCCTTTTTTCCTCCAGTGAAGTTTATCTGTATTTAGAATGTTTTTTATTTATTATTACTAGAAAGATTTTTATTGAAATTGAATGTGTGGCTCTGTCTCTCTGTGGTTCTGTCATGTTCCTCAACCACTCAGCTCTCACCTACATCCACTGGGAACTCATGCAATACACAACTCTTCAGCACCGGGGAGAGCTCACAGCAGCGAATAGGCAAGACAATGAAGATGTAAGATCTTACCTACAAAACGTTGATTCCTCAACCACTCTTTTACTTTTTAGTTTTTAAGTAAAAAACAGTAATTATGTATACATAATTATATAATTACTGTTATATTTTACTTAAAAAGTAAAAAGTAAAAAATAAAAATATAAAACAAATGTTTTTTTATATAAAGAATGCTTTTTAATGAGTTGCTCTAAAAAGTGAAAAATAAGAATGAAGAGTGAAAACTATGTGAAGAAACACAGACAAGCTGATTTTAGAAAAGCAATCGGGGATGGCTTTGTTGATTCCCACTACTTTTTCTGCTACCTCAAGAATAGAATCTGCAAAACCAACATTGAATGCTTTTCTGAAATCAGCTTGTCTATGTTTCTTTTGCAAAATTTCCACTCTTCCTTATTATTCACTTTTTATAGTGATTTAATAAAAAAAGCATTCTTTATTAAAAAAAAATTATATTAAAAAAATACTTCTTATGTTTTCTTACATTACATTCCTAGTGTCCAGTTGTGCCACAGAGGACTAATATCCTCTGTGGGAAAGTACAGTATTGGAATCTCTTTAGCTCCTTTAAGGCACACTGTTTATAGTATCCGTGGTATCTTATGGTTCCCCACATTTGTTTTAATTAAATGCCTTTATGAAATGCTATATAGAGTATCCTAGGTGTCTAGTGTTTTCCAGGACCCAGAGCTTCATAGTCTCTGTTGATGTCTAAAGCTTCCCATTCAGTTTCCATTCTGTTTAAGAGCAATTATGGCATGAGATGTAAAAAATACCCCAGTGTCTACTGGATCTCCCAATGAATGCTATTCCTGGTGGCTAGTGTTTTACCAACTCATGTTTTTAGAGTTATCCTTGGTGGCTAGTGCTTCCCATGAACCACACATGTATACGTATTACTTGTGGATATTGGTCCCCTGACCCAATATCGCAAGCTATTATTGTTATTCTAGTAGCCTGTGGAGGTATGACAGCTGCAAACCCTCCATGCAAACACATGTATAAAACACACAAATATACATGCATATGCATGGACATGCACACACAGAGACACACACACACACATATACACACACACACACACACACACACACACACACACACACACACACACACACACACACACTCACAAATACAAACTCACACACCTCTGACCTATCCCCTTCACTAACTCCTTTATTGTGGCCTCCCAGGCAGACACACACAGACACTCACAGATTTAGCCTCTGACATGCAAACTCTACCTGACCTCTAAACTCTACAATGCAGACCTTTACTGTAATGAATAAACATGTTATCATACATGTCCAGAAGTGACCATGCTTTTTTCAATAAACTTGTGATTGAATCACTGTTCTTGTAAATACCCTACTGCAGGCAGCTACATGTGAGATCACATGGCTAATTAGCATATGTCTTTCTCCCAGAATGCCTCCTTAGCATCTATCATAGACTTGGAGACAGCTCATTGTGGTACTGCACTTCTTCCTGCTGAAGCATTATAGTACTGCTGGCTCTGAATACAAAATATTACCCCAAGGTCTACTTTTCATGTACATGTCAAGGGAAATTTTCAAAATTTGGGCCACAGACTTTACAATAGCCTTTATATCTATGGGGTACAAGCCACAAACATATTAGATGATTTATGTGGTGTACTTATTTTCTTTCACAACTCATTCTGAATCTTTCTGTTCCCTATTTCATCTAAGTTCTAAAGTTATTACCCCGGTGCAATTGTAGTAACTAGGATATCACTAAGACAATTAGCATTATGTGGAACACCTTATAGTAACACTTCCACGGTTTCTGAAATATAGCAGGTACAGATGTCTATACATACAGGATGGTTATTGGAAATTAGTTATTTGTAAATATCTGCAGTTATCTATTTCTACTGTTGTTCATCCTACAGAGTTAATTAATAAGCAATTCATGCCTTATTTCTAACACTTGCATCTATCAGTATACAGACAGTTTCATATTTTCAAGGCATATAGCAGTGTTAAAAAGATGTGACATTAATGAGTAGCTCATAATCTTTTCATACTGCAGAAGCTCCCGTTTCATCAATGTAGGTACGACCATTTAGATTATTTCACAAGAAAAATTAATTTCTTTTTTATGCAATGTATACACTTGATCTTCCTCCATAGTATACAAATCATAGGAAACTGAACTGCATTTGAAAAATCTAGCTTTTTCATTTTCTAGAACATGAAGGTGACTTCAATGTATTTTAATATCCCCATTTCTTCTTTTTGTGTTCTGCAAGTGTAACTTGGAAACTTAATTTTAGACTGCTCATGTTTTGCTTTTCCCCATTCTGAATTTTATGTATCCAACTTCATAAACAAACTGGGATTAGTACCTTTCCACTATTATCAGGGATAATTTTACCTTTTAGCAGTAAAGTCAGAACAAACCTCTGAACCGATAAAGGAACCAATGTAGCAAACAGCAAAATAGTGAAGAAAAAGGCAAACTGGTTCCAACACAGCACTCTTTAATAGCAAAACAACAAGGTAAGCGCTTTCACGGATTATATCCGCTTCCTCAGACCCGCTATTTTTTAATCTTCTAATATTTTTAGTTTAGCATGTTTTTGTGATATTACCCAATTCTACCACAAAAATGGCACATTCTAGCAGATTTCCAGTGTGATGGCCTAATAAGAAGCAAGGTTTTCTAGTAGCTTCTATAAAAATCACGTGTTTATTCGCTGAAACTGTTGTTACTTCACAAGTTATCACAACAATTATTTGTTTAAAGTGCATTTGTCACATTTAGAATCACATTCGCTTTACAGTTAATTTCATATCGCGTTACACTCCTCATGTTAAAGTTGCTTGTGATTATGCAAAAAAAATTATACTGTGAATTTTTAGTTTAACTGTCTTTAACACCACACCCATAAAATAATGCGATAGGTACTGGATATTGATTTACATATGAATTCAAGGTATTATAGATAATCTAAACCTATTTAACTCTTTAGAGGACCTGTTTCTTACTTACATTGTGTTTTTTGTACTACACTATCATATGTATTAATTTCTAATTCAAGGTATTCCACCTGCAAGAATTGGTTGACAATATTTCGTTCAAGGAAGTAAGTAACTCCTGCTGATGGAGTCTGTTTGGAAGTAGAATAGCCTATCCAATCATTAACCAAGTAACTTGACGAAACTCCACAAACTTTTAAATGACAATAAGAAAAGCAATATGGCTCACAGGCGTACCAAAACTTTTTACTGAGCGCTTTCGTTTGCTTTACAGCTTGACTTCCTCAGAATACAATCCACTTTAACTTCATTTCTATTTAAATACACACTCAAATCACATGTCCTTAATTAACACTCAATTGATTCCTTAAAAACATACAAACATCTAAAAATATATTGAGTTATCTAAACAAAATATGTTAAAAGAAAATGAAAATGTATATACACACACACTCTTGTGAATAAATCTTTTACTTGTTTGTATGTTTTTAAGGAATCAATTGAGTGTTAATTAAGGACATGTAACTGAGTGTGTATTTAAATAGAAATGAAGTTAAAGTGGATTATATTCTGAGGAAGTCAAGCTGTAAGGCAGACAAAAGCACTCAATAAAAAGTTCTGGTATGCCTGTGAGCCGTATTGCTTTTCTTCTATCCATTCATTAAGGTATGGAGGAATTATGGGTTCATTCTTTCATGATGTCATGTCATGGGTTTTTAACTCTAAGGAAACAATTTAAAGGGGCCATCTTTACCAACAAAATAAAATGCAAAAATGAGACACTTTTTTTACCTCATAATTTGGTATTGTATATGTCAAGGAGGTTATATCCCAATCCAATGATTTGTGACTTAAACTTTTTCCAGAATATGACCAATACACTTTATACAAGCATCTGGACACAAGTATAACTTTTTAGGAGCTACTCATATGCACTGCTTGGATGAGAGACCTGCTCAGAATCATACAGTTGACACATGTAAACTAATGGGATCAAATTCTTAACTACTGCGGTTAATTAACAACTTATTTATTTTTATTTCCTTTTCATAGGTTCATAGGTAGGTACTAGGCTATTTGCCCAAAGGCGTTTATAAGCCTAGCCGGAATGTGTTGGCTTTCGCCGCCCCCTAAGATTAGTTCCCTGTATCTCTGTTCATCAGAGCCACTGAAGTGATCCCCAGGGTAAGCTGTCTGTTTTCCATCCACTCATCAAGATTTCTCTTGAAGAGTGTTAGTCAGGAGTTCTGCCTAATGTAGATTGGAATCTTGTTCCAGAGCATGGGAAGTCTCTGGGATAGGAATCTATCCCTCCAGCACTTCCTTTTTATTGTTGTGGTGAGGTTTAGATCCCTAAAGCATGTGGCTCGAGGAGATATGGTTTTCTTTAGGTGGAGCATGTCCATCAATTCTGGGTTGGACATGGCATCTGTTTGAGGCCAGTGATCCTCTTGGTGAGGTACTTCTGTGATCTTTCCAGTTGTTGCAGGTGTCTTGTAAGGTACATCCCAAATGGGGCATTGTACTCTATGATGGGTCTGATGAGTGATGCATAGAGGGGCACAATGACCTCTTTTGATCTGGATGCAAACCCTTTTGTGATTAGGTGGGCTACATGGAAGGATTTTCTAACCACTTTGTCAATGTGATTATAAAAGGAGAGATTACTATCTACTTGGGTCCCCAGATTCCTTATTATGTCTTCTGTATTTAGGGGGCTACCACCTATGTGTTAGTTTGTGGGTATTTTGTTTTTTCCAAAGGGGATGACTATGCACTTTTTGGCATTTACCTTGAGGCTATGGTTTTGACACCTGGCATCTGTCTCAGTGACACCCTTTTGGAGGATGTCTGTGTCAACCGGAGAGTCAATTATAGCCCCTAGTTTACAGTAATCTGTGAACTTGGTCAGTCATAGTCCTCCTATGCTTGCCTGTACCTCTGAGAAGTATATGCCAAACAGGAGTGGTCCTAGGACTGAGCCCTAGGGAACACCCCTTGTAACCGGTTTAGAGTCAGGCCTAGCTCCCACAACTCTTACCATGTGGTTACTGTCCATGAGCCAGTTGGCAACCCATCTCGTGATGTAGGGGTTTATGTTTAGACTGGTGAGCTTGTCTATAATACCAGAATGGGGAATGGTGTTGAAGACCTTTGCGAGGTCTAGGTAGGCAGTATGGACCACCTTTCCCTCATCTATTGCCTTGGTAACTGTTTCAAAGAAGTCCACCAGGTTTAGGAGGCATGATCTGCCCTTATCAAAGCTGAACTGGGTAGGGTCCAGTGTTTGGAGGTTCCCAATGTCTCTGTTAATGAGATCCATGATGATGCGCTCCATAGCCTTGCAGACCAAGCTAGTCAGGCTTATAGGGTGATAGTTCCTGGGGTCTGTTGTGGCTCCACCTTTGTGGAGCGGAATAACCATTGATGTGCGTCACTCTATGGGCATGTAGCCTGTGGAGAGGCTGAGTTTGAACAGTGTGTTTAGGTGAGGGGTTAGTTCATCTTTGAGTTCATGTAGGACGCAGCCTGGGACACCATCCAGTCCCACTGATGCTGTGCTTTTGGCTTTGGAGAGAGCTGTTTTAACCTGAGTGTCTATGATTTTGGGGGCACTACATTCTTCTGGTATGGTTATGGGCCCTTTTGGTGGCGAGAAGGGGGTGAAGTTTGCACTGAACCTGTCTGCCAGGATGTTGGTGATATTGGTCGGTTCAGTGTATTTTGTGCCATTCTGCACTAACTCCAAGCAGAACTGAGAATTGCCACTTAGATTCTTGACATAGCTAAAGAATGCCATGTGGTTATCTCTGGAGCCCTTGGCAATTTTTCTTTTGAAGCTAGCCTTGGATGATTTTATGAGGGATTGTAGTTTCTTGCTGATACTGATCAGGGATGTCTTCCCTTCTTGGGATTTTACTCTTTTCTGTACTAGTTTCCTCCTTCTATTGTATAGCTTATGTATGGCAGGGGTCCACCAGACTGGTTTTCTTTTCTTGGAGGAGTGAGTCTTGGTTTTGCTTGGGATGGCACGATCCATACATTTTTGTAGGTGCCTGTAGAGTGCATTAGTAAAGGATTTTGCAGCTTGGGCAGCGTTATCCTTTAGCATGGGGGATTTGAAACTTTGCACCTCAGTCTTAAGTAACGTGAAGTTTGCTTTTGAAAAGTGTTTCACGGATGATTCTCTGACCAGGGGTGGGGGCAGAATGTGGATATCCAGAGTGATTAGTTTATGGCCAGATCTAACCAGTGAGAGGTTGACCTCTGCTGTGGAACACTGATCGCCCATGTTGGTGATGACCAGGTACAGTATGTTGTCACCTCTTGTGGGGGTGTTGACCAGTTGATCCAGGGCATTTGAGTTTATAAATTCTAGGAAATGTTGGGCAAGGGAGTTAGTACTTCAGTAGTTTTCCCAGTTAACATTTGGGTAATTGAAATCACCCAACATCAGGGTGTTTTGTAGGACCTTTATGTTTCCCAGCGTTTCCAGAAATGCGGAATGGGGGTCCTGGGACATGGTGGGTGATCTGTATTAAGCTACAATTTGAATTGCAGTTTTGCCCATTGTTAGTTGTACGTGGATGATCTCTGAAGCATCGTGCTGTGCCACTAACCTGGAGGTGAGTGTATCCTTGATGAATATGGATATGCCCCCACCTTTTGTATTTCGGTCTGGGTTTTCTGGCTGAAATGTATGGTATGTGTTGTAGCCTGGTAGTGCTGGGGTGATCTCTGGAGCCTTAAACCAGGTTTCTGTTACTGCACATATATCGATTTTCTCCATACTGAGGAGTGCCTTGAGTGCATGCATTTTGAAGTTTATACTTCTGACAGTGAGTAGCATTACTTTCAGTTTTTTATTACTTGTGCTATTTACGACGGTGGGTTTGTTTTTTGAGTCTTGCCTAAAAAGGCACTGGGGGGGGGGTGGCAAGAACCTAGGCTAGTATTCGAAAGCCTAAGGGTGACAGGTGCAAGCTGTCACTAGCGAAGCAACATGGCTTGTTGAGCATGTCATCCCAAGCTGACAGACACTGGGTCCCCCTTGAATGACACCAGAAGCTTAGCCAATTGTGGAAACTGATAATTTTTGCTTTATACCATGGTATCATTCTTGGTGAGTGCAGGATACTACTCAGGGTCAGGGTCATACCGAGCTGGGCTACGTGATCAGAGAGCTCTTCCATGTCTCATTTTCTATAGTCCAGGGAGGTACAGCTCAGGTCATTCACACCAACATGGACAATGACAGAGTTATTGACCTGATTAGTCCAATAGGCATGAGATCTTTTTTCTTTCAGGAGAGACTCAAAGTGGTATTTATCAATCCATACCCTTAGTCTTCTGCCATAGGTTATAGAATATTGTTACAAATATACCCCATATCAGTTTCAAATGTAATCTCTCTCTCTCTCTCTCTCTCTCTCTCTCTCTCTCTCTCTCTCTCCTCATGATTAAATCAGGCCATTAGATTGACACATTCTTCTGAAAAACTCAGCCCATAACTACATCCAATCCTGATGTTTCTAGGGATATATCTAAAGCCAAACCACTCTCAAATAACCTAATCAAATGTAATAGTTCTATCTAGCCAGGGACCTGACAGGGCAAAAAAACAGCAGCTATTTATACCACTGACTTTTACTCTTTTCTTAATTCTTGCACTGGTAGGGGAAGAACGAGCACAATGACAGGATGATATCTTTGGATCTTGAAGATATTTCCTTAGAAATTTAGTGGGGTAGATAGAAAGATTTACTGGTTATGGTGGAAATGTGATTATCAAAAAGAGAGATACATATGCGGTAGAAGAAGCCCTTTTGCTGAATGTTGCTATACTGTATGTTTTTGCATTTAGGTTAAGACCATTTTCAATACACCATGTTTTTGCATTTTTCCTTGCTGGAGTTGTTTAGCATCAGGTAACAGTGCCCAGCTTGTGGCCATCAGTGTCTTTGCTCAACCACAATTCTGCAATATTGGTTTATATATCTGCAAAATAAATGCCAGTGGAGAGAAATCCTAGTACTGCTCTCTGTGGTACATCCCAAGTTACAATTTTAAACTCAAGCAGAGAGTACCAACAGCTTATACAACTTGGAATAATTTTATAACCCAGTAAGCAACCCAGGGGGTTAAATTATGTTTGAAAATATTTTTTTCAGAAATGCCAAAATGGAAAATAGTGTCAAAAGCCTTAGCCAGGCAGAAATAAGCAGGAGGTACTGACTGATCATGCTCCACAACCTCTATAACCTAGTTTGGGGAAATGGAACCTTCCCTTCAGAAAAGCAAACTTAGTTACAGATAACTGAAGTTGTTCATGTCTGCAGAAATGAGTTCTGGTGTGATAGATTTCATGGTTTTGCAGATTAGCCTGATAGGCTAATTATTACTCAGGTTTGTAAGGAGAGCTATCCTTGTGTGTGGAGTGGGGGTGGGGTTACAATGCTTTACACATCAGGCATAAATCTTGATAATAGTCTTAGGCTGAATATTTTAACTAGAGGCTCAGACAGTGCAGGCTTGGTGGTGACGAGAACACAGCCTGTTATGCTGTCATGTCCCAGGGAAGTATTAATGTTAGTCACTAACAGGAAATCTGAGACTTGTTTATACCCAGCTTTGTTCAAGATTTCTTTCCACTGTGGGATAAAGCCATTTCTGATATACAGGATGCCTTGATATGAATAGTTAAGATGTTGAAGGGGAGAATGATAAACCTGTGCATGAGTTTCTGGATGGTGAGCAAGATTTGGAAAAGCCACAGATCCAGCCAGCTGTGCGACAAACAATTTCTATTTTGAAATATGGAATGCGGCAAATGCAGTAGACAGCCCTCCCAGCTGGAAATAATTTCAGAGGAATTTTCATAATTATGGCTTAAGTTTCTTTTATATCCTTAATAACAACTTCAAATATCTAGGAGATGTGACTGAAGAGAAGGGAAATCTGAATGAGCAGGTCAAAGCTAAAAGGCAGAAAGTGTCTGGAATAATGGAAGAAATCCAAAGAAGCTAAAAATGAAGGTGTGCAAAACGGTGGTGAATCCAATTCTTTGTTATGAGACATAAACTTGGGTAGTATAGACAAAACAGCTTAACAAGCTTATGGTGATGAAGATAAAGTGCCTGAAATGGGTAGTAGTATGCAGGATGTGGGAAGGATGAAAAAGTGAAGGCATCAGAACTGAAGCAAAAGTAGCCCCAGTAATTAAAAAGGTGAAGGAGAAAACAATGCAAAGGTTCAGTTACTTGGAGTAGTCATAGTATCCTCCACTTAATGTTTGCCAGGAAGGGCTGACACAGAAAAATAAATGCTGTCTCAGCCGTGGACAAAAACTAAGCGCAGAGAAAAGCATAATAGTATCCTTCAGTAAGTCCTCCACCCCTGGTAGGTATCATACTGACAGCACACCCCTAAGAGCTGACTCAGTAGTCTGGGTCTTGAAGACATGCAGAGACAGTTATCTAGCATTTGATTATCTTGTGTCTACTTTAGTGAGAAAATTATTACATGGTGTGCAAATTATAAACAAATGTATGGCAAAGAGGTTCAAGGAAGTCATTGTTCCACTGAATTCAGCATTAACCAGACCTATCATTGAGTACAATACACCCTTTGACATTTAAATAACCAAACACATCTAACAATTGGAATGTTCACAGAGGTTTTCCACTAAAAGAATATAGGGAGTAAGTAACATGTCCTTTGGCCAAATACTAGAACTGGACTCTGGTAGCTTCAGAACTACATTTATCCCAAAACTACCGAGAGGTTACAACTCTCCCAGAGCATTACATAGTTATTTGGATCCTGATGCCCCTTAACTACTGCAACTGCAAGTAGTACTAAGCTCTAATCCTTCTATCAGTTTACCTAATCTATTCAGCTGTAACACTGCTCCCTAGTGCATTTATAAGATAGTATCAACTTCATATATAGTCCTCACCTTATTTTCCCTTGCAAATAATAGCTACTTAATAAGCTACTGCTGTTTGATATACCCTGTCTATCTTTTTATTCCACAGTGCATCCACTGTGTTGGGAATCTTAACCACCCGTCACTGAATCTGCAAGCTGGAAACCACCAAATGCTTGACCTGATACCAGCTATCTGCTAAACAACAGGTTCATATCTATCAGTGTAACAGTGTGTAAGCAGGCTTGGGAGCAGACACAATGCTATTTGCAGTTAGGCCCCATCCCTGTAAAAGTTTTCCCACAACCTCTGAAGTTTCAGCTAGCCCTCTATAACCTCAGTATTTGCACCTAAGTCACATACGTCCTGGATAAGTGTTGAAACTTTAGACTTGTAAATCCATAGCAAGCTCCTAGTCCTCTTTACTGTCTAATTTTTATGCTACCACCTCTGCTCTTGTAGGCACCCACATCCATCCATACAACTCAAATTGTCTTATTTGTCTAAATCTTTTACCATTCACAAAACAATACTAGGGAACAGTCCCATTACCAGGTTACTGATTTTTTTTGTATGAACACTCCTTACCTGTTGTCTTAGTGTACCCCACTCCATTCACCCTCACTACCGCACAGTCTCACTCCACTCCCCTACCCTGCCCCCTTTGCCCACCCACCCCTGCTACTTCTACATTTATTCGATCCATAACTCCTCCCACTCTTTCACTGCACCCAATCACCTAGACACCCTCCTATCCTCTCCCATCACCCACCTAAACTCAATTAAGCCTACTCAGTCTATGTTTCAGACTTCAATACACTCTTTTAACCTAATAATAATCCATACTCTACTTTCAACTCTTTCCCATCTTACCAACCTTCCTAACCCCTCCTACACTTTACCTTCACATTATACATCAAACTTCAAACACACTACCCCTACATCTTTTCCCTGTATAGCCCATGGGCTCTACTCTACAAACACTACCCTCCTATTTAAATTCACAGTGCTACCCAGCCTACCCCATCCTCTTCTCCCACTCCCTCCACACCCATCTAAGTACATCATACATCATCACCTATATTCACCCTCCATAACAAACTGTATTAGACACATACTGGATAGATTCTCTCTCTCTCTCTCTCTCTCTCTCTCTCTGAGGAGATCCACCCCCAACCCTGGCCCTACCAACATTACACCCAACCCTGGACCTACCAACATCACACCCAACTCCCATCTCCATCTACCACATCCCCCACCCCCAAGAGATTTTTGTTATATTACAATCAATGCCCAAAGCCTTAAAAATAAAATTCCCATCCACTATGTCTGGTTGTCCCATAACCAACCTGACACTGTTGCCATCACAAAGACCTGGCTTAAATTCAATATAAAAAATAACAAAATTCTCCCACCAAGTTAGCAAATGCTACAATCTGACAGACCAAACAGAAAAGGTGGTGGAGTAGCTATACTCTACTCCTCCTCATACACTGTTTCTCCCTACACCAATCCCATTCCTAAATTCGCCAATTCTGAACTTTGTATTGCCCTCCTCAAACTCAACAAACACAAATCCATATGCATTTCTGCCCTCTATATTCCTCCAGGCAACAACATCACTATACTTGAAAACATAATCTCCTGGTTTTCAACTAACATCAAAAAAGAAACAGTTATTTTAGATGACATAAACATAAACTGGGCCATGATTAACTATGAATCCCCTTCTCTAAATATCAACTACAACTATATCCAATTAATAAACTCTTCTACCATGCCAAACAAAGGTGGAACCACTGGTACCCTCATTGACCGGATCTTAGTGTCTCATCCAAACCTTATCTCAGATACTGACACCTTTTCTGACTCTCTCAGTGACCACCTGCCTGCATTTGCTGACCGCCACTCCTCTTCCCCTCAAAAGCAACATCAGTATGTACAATCTCGGAACCTCTCCAATTTCAACCCACACATATGTATAGGCTGCCTAAAAGTAACAGATGGGTCACCCTTAAAAACTTTGCCCCTTGACAATGCTGTTGATTATTTTAATAAAACCTTCCTAACAACCTTGCTCTACTAAAAAATAAAAGAGTTAACGCTTCATCCTCCCCTTGGTTAACTAAAGAAACTAAACAAACCATGCACCTAAGAGATAAAAAGTGGAAACTTTACCAAAAGAACAAATTACCCCATGTCCTAACTGAAGTTAAACAACTCCATAACACTGTAAAAAAGCTAATAACCAGGGACCAAAAATCATACTATAGCAAATTTCAATCAGAACACTTATCCAACCCAAGAAAATTCTGGGACTCTGTTTCCTCCCTTCTCCACCCAGACAATAAGGATAATCCATCCCCTAACCTAAACCATACTGGTCTAGAAAATGCCTCTATTTTCAATACCTTCTTCATAGAATCCATAGCTAAACTTACTACCAGCTTCTCTCACTACTCTCAACCTCCTCCTCCCCAACCAATCCCCCTACATCTCCATGCAATCTGATTACCCCTACTCCTACTTTTAACTTTTCTCCTGTTTCTACAAACAAAATAAAGAAGCTCCTCCTTTAACTCAAACCATGCTTGCCTGCCCTAGATAACTTACCCATAACCTTCCTCAAACTGTCTGCAGTCAGCATCACCTATCATATCTCTATTATAATAAACAGATCCAAACTGGAATCATATGGCCTCTCAATCAGGTGACATGCTTTTATCATTCCACTCCATAAAGGAGGGAAAAACACTGACAATTCTAATTTTCAGTGCATAGCCATCCTTTTCCCACTATCAAAAATCATGGAGAAATGTATTTAATCCCAAATGATGTCCTATCTGACCCAAAACAACCTACTAACCCTTGTGCAACATTGTTTCCGTCCTGGGCATAGTACCATCACTGCCCTCCTCTCCTTTCTAGATTCCATAAACCTTGCTTGCGACTCTGACAAAATAGTTTGTACTCTGTTCCTTGACCTCTCCAAAGCCTTTGATACCTTTTCCCAACCCTTACTATTATCCCAACTCTCCACTCTCAACCTCCCCCTCCTACTATCACCTGGTTCACTAGCTATCTCTCTGAAAGACAGCAAACCATCAAATGGAAAAGCTCACTCTCTTCCTTTCTACACACCCCTAAGGGAGTTTCTCAGGGTTCTGTCATCAGCCACCTCCTCTTTAACATTTTCATAAATAACTTCCACCAGTCTCTCTCCAATGCCACACTAATTCAATATGCTGATGATTCAACTATCATTTGTCCAGCAGACACCCCCTCAGACCTTTTCAAAACTCAGTTAGCCTTCTCTAATACCAAATCATGGATGCATACTAATTACCTTGCCTTAAATGCCAATAAAACAAAGTTAATGATCTTTTCCCCATCCAAAACCACCATTATAGATAAAAACTCATTTACAGTAACTGTTCTGTATAACAGTCCAATAGAAATGATAACACATAAAAAACTGCTCGGTGTCATAATTGATGAAAATCTAAAATTTGACATCCATATACAAACTAACATCCAAAAAACTCACCAAAAACTAGATCTTCTGTATAGATACACTCGGTACCTTACCCCCTCCACTAGACACACCCTTACCTCTTCTTACCTTCTACCACCTCTTATGAATGGTGCCCCCCTATTCACTAATCTTCAGCTAGGCTTACAGGCTAAGCTGGAAGCCTGTTACAATAAAATCTCCAGATTTACCACCAGCTCCAGAAACTCATGTCACCACTGTCTCTGACTCCATTCTTTGCAATGGCTCAAACATCCTAACTACATCAAACTCCTCAAACTTATTACTGCTCACAAGCTCATATTCAAACCCTCAAGTTGTCCCTCTCTGTCCACATCTTTAACTCCCTACATTCCCAACTGCTCACTTAGATCAGAAAACCAAAATCTTCTAAACATATATAAAGCTCATCGACCCCCTGGCCACCTACTATTATCCTGCTCCTTAGCTAAAATCTGGAATTCTCTTCCTGTCATGCTTCAAAATATTCAAAGCCACTGGAATGTCAAAACTCTTCTCCAATCACACCTCTTTTCAAAGTGGGAATGTTCCTGTACCCCTACCACATAAACTCCTAAATATCATCTCCCAAACGCTATAAACCTTAACCGTCTACCATATTGCTCTCTTACTCTTTGCTTCTACTTCTTCGCCTACCCTGTACCATATAAACTCCTACAAACCCACTCCTTTCTCCACTATAAACCATCCTTTACCTCTCCCACCTCTCTTTCTTCTCTCTGCACTTCTCCTCATATTTCTAACTCTGACTTCCAAATAAAAAAAAGCTTGTTTTTAGTTTCATCTAAAGTGCCTATACTTTATAAATAATGTTTAGACTATATGAATCTAATTTTTTTTAAATCATTACCAAGAATTAGAAATGTCACGTCGATTTCTTTAACTAATTGTATATTATCTTTTGTATGTTTCCACTGTTCTACTACTTTATTACTTTTGTATAATGTTTGTATAATTGTCTATATTCTGTGATGCTTTTATCCTCAGGCCACCACTGAAAATGGCCTCTTCTAGGCCCAGTGGATTATCCCAGTCATCAAACTGTAATAAATAAATAAATAAATAAATAAATAAATAAAATAAAATAAATAACCCTCCTTCGACTCCTATCCTGTATTCTCTCTCTTACAGTTTGTTGAGTGGAGAGGTGTGCCAGATCTATATTAGAACACTGAAGTTTGAAAACTTCAAATGTTCTAATATTGACCCCTATTCAGTGAACGCTTACAACATCAAACATGCAGAACAGCAATTTTTTTTTTCCTAGGGAAAAAATTTGCTGTTTCAAAACACATACACACCACACAAGCACACCAAACAAACAGCAATCCACACACACACACACCTAAAATCTTACATCTAACCCTACACTAAACTGTACATAAACCACTAACTATCCACTTACCTTAACCTAAACCCTAACCCTAAGGTCCGTCACTATCGCACACTCACCTCACCCGCACCCTAACCTTAACTCACCTACCCTGCCCTAACCCTCATGTCCACACAATCGCATACTTACCTGACCCGCGCCCTAACCCTAACTCACCTAACCCTCCCTAACCCTCATGTCCACACAATCGCACACATACCTAACCTGCGCCCTAACCCTAACTCACCTAACCCATGACCAATCGCAGACTTACCTGAACCAAACCCGTAACTTTCCACCACAGCACTGAAAATAGCGAAGCGACAGAAACAGACAACCGAATTCTTTCCCTAGGAAAAAATTTGGTTTTCTGTAGCTTCGCTATTTTCAGCGTTCTCTGAATAGGGGTCAATATTAGAACATTTGAAGTTTTGAAACTTCGATCTTCTAATATAGACCCGGTGTGTCTGGCATATAAGGCATTGTCAGACACAACCTGATCTCCTGCTTACTCACCAAACAAACAGCAAAATAATTACCCATTGTAAAGCCTTAAACCTTGCCTGTGATATAAATAGGATCTCATGGAGAGACAGGTATGTATCCCAGGGGCTAGATCTTCTCTATAACAAGCTCTCATTCCATGTCAATTAGAGCTCCTCCCTAACCCAGTTCAAGTGTAACTCAGACAATTGGATGGGAACAGTAAATTCATCCCAAGCTTGGCAGCTATGTCTCTAATGGACACAGGCAGCCTCTAAATGGTTTATCTCCCAGGCCCCTGCTTGGAAATGTTTCATCGCTCAAGTCCCTACTTACACTTCCTAAAAAGGATGTATTAGTCATTAGCCTACTACATACCTATCAACCTATGAAAATGCAGTTTGCAGAACAAAAAAAAAGTTTTATCCCATAACAACTTTTTTCATTGCTAGTGTTTTATTTGTTGTAGTCTTCTTTTCAGAGTTTTAAAAAAATATTGGTTTAATCACTGTCTTTATGTTGTTACATTTGTTTTGATATTTCAGTGGACTTGATAACATGGCTATATCTATACATAAATGCTGCCCCTCATTTGCATGGCTTTGTCCTTTCTGCAAAACTCCACAGAGCTGATAAGCACTAGCATATGCATGACTTCAAGATATAGATGAGTCACTGGATCACGCAGCCTTTGATCTTGCTGTTTTGGCATAACACTTTGGAGAATCCCATCATTTTGATTAATCATTGCTCTAACATTTTAAGATATGTTTCAAAGAATGTATTCACAGTAATCTAGCTTTGAATATTGATATTAACATGACATATAGATAGTTAAAATATTCACAGTAAAACCCGATGGATTTTTTTTCATATATGTGATATGCCTTTCATTCTTTCAAATAGTTGTGATAAGTGCTGTATATAGTGTTAAAGCACTGCATAATAATTATACAACACATTTATCAGACATGTTAATGAAAGTTATTTTAACAGTGAATGCTCTAATATTAGTCTTGTGATTCTGTCATCACCAACATCTGTGCATAGATCTAAAAACAATTGTATTATAAATAAAAATAAAGTCATTGAGGTACTTACATCTGCATCTATTTTTCTGCAAAAAGAAAATGTATAAAAATTAAAGTTGTATTTACTTGTATGTTACACAGACAAAAAAAAAAAATATATATATATATATATATATATATATATATATATATATATATATATATATATATATAAAGAAGCTAGGATCAGTGCAGTACATACCAACTTTTTCATGAAGTTGAATGAATGTTTTCATGGCATTTACCACCAAAGTAAAACCATCCCTAATAATATACAACTGCATACTTGTGCAATGATCTGTATATGATGTGGCAGTTTTATTTTCTACAAAAATAGTATAAAGAAATTACAGAATCAGAAAATTAGGATGCACATAGCAAAAGGGTTTATAGCTGCAAGCCTACATGTGTAGCCTTCATGCCCTGAGTGGAACAGGCTGTTTCTTTTTATGCTGTGTTAGACTTTTGGGTGTCATTTGTTTATCCCAGTGTATCCTGCTAAATTTCTAGGTAGTCTAGCTCTCCTACACTATGCCATATTTATTTTGTACCCATATGTACCATACTTAAAAGGGAATTTCTATCTATAGACTCTTAGAAGTGTTAGTTTTTCACAACTGTTTCTACATTAGACTACGTGGTACTGCTCACTGAGACAACTACATATGTATCATACATGTCACAAGGCTGTGGCACTATGCATATATTACTATTCCTTTGGGAAAATCATTACCAGTTTGTGTACATGAACGCATGGTTACTCTCCTTTGCCTGAGCAGAATACATAGCTTCATAAATTCAGTTTTGCCACAAGCATTTGTTTATTTATTTATGTATTTATTTATTTTTTTACAGAGAAAGCTATAAATGTAATAATTATGCAAGAATAACAAAGCAAAAATATTGCGAGGGAGTAGATAATGAAAGGATAGGAGAGTATGAAGGAAAATGCATTCTTATATTTTGAAATTTTTATTAGTAGTACATTTGCTATATAATTATTTATAACTATAATCAATTTTCTATTGAAATACACAATTCTGCTGAGAATTTTTAGTTAGGGGATGCAAAAAAGCTATTTTGACAGAGCATTTATTTTCATTTGATAGATGTTGGGCCGGATTCACGATGGCTTGCACGGAGTCTAAAGGTAGAGTACGACTCCATGCAGCCATCATGTCCGACGAGCGATCCAGGAACAGCCTGTAGGGGGGTGTGTAAGAGAGCTCCTAAAACGGCTCTTACACGGACAGGGCTGGGACATGCAAATCACCTCAATTGCAGGCGAAAGGCATGCAAATGAGGTAGATTTGTGATTCAGGAAACCCAAACCTGTCCGAGTAAGAACAGTGTTATTTGCAGAAATGTACTCAGTTGACAACTAAGTACCATTCTGCAAATAGCAAAATGAAGCCATGACAGCTCCAAATAAAGGTTGCATCCAGTGCAGGAAGCATGCCAATGGCCAAATATACAGCCATTGGAAATGTTCCCTGATGCAAAATTAAAATAAAAATATTTTTTTACGCCAATTTCCGATGTTTAAGCATAGCGCAGCGCCGCTCAAACGGGCTGCACTCTAAAACACAGAATGCTAAAAATTATAACCCACAAATGTGGATTTTATTGAAATTGTTAATGTACAATGCAAGGAAATGGCAGGCTGAAGACAACATGGCCACCGAGTAGAGGTTGCTAAGGGGGGAAGCTCAGTCTAAGACATGTAACCAAGCATTAGTAGGCAATCCTATGTAAATGAGTGTTAGGACAGCGAATCGCTAGTTTACATAGCAAATGAGCACAGTCAGTGGAGTGTAGGAGTAGGATATGGGGAGTAACAGAGTAGAAGATAGGTGACATCACGAGGGGGGTATGTTTGAAAGAAGTGAAGCTCATTGGAGCAGAGTGGCATGTGTCCGCTGTCAGTTAGACATCATGGAAAGAGGTGTGTCAACAGGTAGGCTAGGGAAAGCCAAGAAATGGAAGGTGTATACCATGGATAACACCAAAGTTTCTTGCTGAGCGTGCATGCACGCGTGTGCATGCCTGTGAACCCGAGTAAGACAGAGTGCACTTGTGTAAGTGTGAGTGTGCGCGTTTAAGCTGGAGTAAGCATGTATTAGGCTGTTTAAAGAGTTGTAAGCGCGTTTGCACTGGTGTGCGCGCGTGTTAACCTGAATAAGCAAGTTTTAGTCCAAGTAAGCATGTGTGCATGCGTGTTAGCTGCTGTGCGTGTGTTTGCGCTTGTGTGTGCGGTGCTCCCCCCTGAGGAAACAGAAAGAAAAAAGGAAGCACAGCAAATAGTAGGAAGCTACCAGGGAGTACTAGCAGAGCTAGCAGGTGAAAACAATTAGAATCAGGCAATTACACATGCAGTACACTACCCCAGCCCAGCCTAGCACTTAAAACTCTGCCAACAACAGTCCAGTATGTTTCTCACAACAGACACTGCAGTAAGCTAATAGAAGTGAAAACTGAAAAAGCTTTACTGAGACAAAGAAATGTTAGGGGCTGCCATTGTTGTTATAAGGCAACATATGCAACATGCTAAGGATGGTGACAATGGAAATGCTGCTGGACAACCCACAGTGAGGAGACAGAGAAGAGTGTACAGGCCCAGGGTAACCTACTAGGGGCTACATGAGCTGGAGATAGTGGAGCGCTATAGAGTGGACAGAGACCTCCTGCAGCAAATTGTTAATCTGTGTGGGCCACGCCTCACACACAGAACCAACAGAGGGGAACCCATCCCAGTGGAAACCAAGGTATGTGTTGGCCTATGAATATTAGCAACAGGTACCTTCCAGAGACCAACTGGTGATATGATGTGGATATCACAGGCATCAGCATACAGGGTACTACACCAGTTCCTGGATGCCATGTCAGCACATGTCGGTGATCATGTATATTTCCCCAATTCCCGTGGGGAATTGGCCAGCAATATGCGTCACTTCCAGCAAATAGCGGAATACCCTGAGGTAGTGGGTGCAATAGACTGCACACACATATGCATCAAAGCACCAGCCGGCAAGCAGGGTAGGGTCTACTTCAACTGCAAGGGCTTCCCCTCCATCAACTGCCAGGTCATGTGTGATGCCCAGGGCATAATACTGAATGTGTGTGCAGGCAGCCCTGGAAGCTACCATGATTCCCATATCTGGCATCTGATGCAGCTGTACCAGACATTTGCCAATGGGGAAATCCCACATGGTCACCTAGTGGGGGATGCTGGCTATGCACTGGAGCCGTGGCTGATGACACTCATCAGAAACGCACACACACCTGAACAGGAACGCCATAATGAGGCACACGCACAAACACGTAATGTAATAGAGCATGTGTTTGGGCTGCTCAAGTCACGGTTCCGGTGCCTGGACACATCTGGTGGAGCCTTGCAGTATTCACCAACTACATGTACCCAAATTGTCATGGTATGTCCTATGCTACATAATATGATCTAGCGAAAACAGCTGCAGCAGGACCAGCATAGGCCTGGGCCAAACAGCCCCCCACCATTGCCAAGGCCATCACAAGCAGAGCGTGACTCGAAGGAGGAACAACCTGAGCCTGCCCCAGTAGGCAGAAGGAGGTGTGCCCAGTATGCTTTGGCCTTGGCAATGAGGCAACGCATAGCACATACACTGCCTCAGTAGGAACTCTGGAAATGGTACCCCTCTCTGACTCGCACATAAAGTAAAAGGGATGCCTAAGTTGACACTACCTGCTTCCAAACATGTGCAGGGAGTGTAGTATGTGCATCCGACATAGGCAGCCCTGCAGCACCATCTAAGGCACGAATGCCATGTGTTAAGCAATATAAAGCAGTGCTAAACAGCAATTACCACCATGTAGTATATGCAAACAAAATCACACACACCAACTAGCACAACTGTGGTCAATGTTCAGTAATATTGGGCAATGTCCAGCAATGTTGGTGAATATTGAGCAATATCGGACAAGTCTAGTCTAAGTAGGGCATAGCTGAACAAAAGCCAACATGCTGATATTTGCTTAACAGGCCCTTAAGCAGTCTGGTCTGCTCAGTATGAAAATATAAAGCAGTGATGGGCTTTGAACCTAGGATAGTGTGCACTATAGCCAAAGTACTGAACCACTAAACCATGACAGTATTGCAGTGGTCCACCTCTATGATGGAATGTTGATAAGTCTATGCAAATTATTCCATGGAAACACTGCAGGCACAGCATAATCCTCGTTGAGTTATGACACAAAGGTGAGTCCTGCAGTGAGAACAGAACCTGGCATTCAACACACACAGTATAAATGTTAATATTGGTCATGTTCGCACACATCAGCAAATGTAGTGGACCTCAGATAGCAACATACTAAAGGTTCACACTGGGCATGCTCACACACTAGAATAAATGAGACAAATGTCAGGCAACAAAACATGTAATGTCAGAACTGGGCATGCTCACACACTTAGGCTATGTCTGACTACAGCAGTGGGCCACTCGTATCTGGCAGTTGCATGTGTTAACACAGGAACCTGTCACTATACAGCAATCCGCCCTGTTCACACAGTTATATGACAACAGACACATCTATAATATAGTGGAACCCTGACATAATCAAATATGTTCTGCAGATACTGAAGTTCTTCATGGAAACTGGTAAAGCAAAGATGATAAAGACCTGCAAACAGTATCAGCAATAAACACTGTGCATCATGAACAAAAGCATAAGTTCAAAGGTCGATACTAGGCTATCTGCCCTAGGGCATGTACAAACCTAACCAGAGTGTGTTTGGCATTCACAACCCTGTCACATTACTACACTGTGTAGGTCACACAAGATAGCCCATGTACGTTTATGCTAGTGTGCCTCTGTCTATCAGGGACACAGAGGATATCCCAGGGGTAAATATACAATCACCCATACAGTTGTCAAGATGTCTCCAAAAGGTGGTCAGTGGGTGGCTCTGCCTATGTGAAACTGAGATTACATTCTGTAGTGAGTGTAGCCTCTGGGATAAGAATCTGTCCCTCCACAATGTCCTATTAACATCTGTGCTGAGGTATATGTCCCTGCAGTGTGTAGCTCCAAGGGAGTTGGATATCCTGAAGTGGAGCATGTCCAGTGATACTGGTTTGGGTATAGCTGTAAACAACAGGCATACATCATGTCTGAGTAGGTGGTAAGTGACTGAGTAGAGCTGGAGTCACTGCATCTGAACTATGCAGGGCATCTGTGTGAGTCCCTAGATCTGCTTGGTGAGGACCGTCCGTGGCCAGTACAGTTGTTCCAGGTGTCAGATAAGGTACACCCCAAATGTGGCATTGTAACAAAGCATGGATGTGATGAGTATAGGGGCACAATGACCTCACTCGATCTAGATGTGAAACCATATGGGATAAGGTGGCACACATAGCAGGTGTGTCCAATCACTTTGGCAATGTGAATGTTAAAGGCAACAGTATGAACAAGTGATGTCCCCCAAACCCCTAACAACTCCTACCGTATGTAATGGAGTACTACCTATGTGGTAATGTATGGGCATGTTGTTACTCCCAAAGGGGATGACTTTGCAACTAATGGCATGCAGCTGTAGGCCATGGCTCAGCCACCAGTCATTCATCTCTGTGAGACCCTGACTGAGTATGCATGTGGCAGCTTGAGAGTTGATAATGGCACCCAGTTTGCAGTCAAGTGCAAACATGTTCAGCCATATTCCTCCTGTGATAGCCTATATGTAAGACAAATATATACTGAACAACAGAGATCCCAGGACCAAGCTACGTGTGATGCCTTGTCTAACTGGTGTATAGTCAGACATGGCACCTGCAATCCTGACCATGTGGGTGCTATCCCTGATCTAGGTATCAATCCATTGTGTGAGATATGTGTCCAAATTGACGCTGGTGAGCCTATGCATAATGGCCCAGTGGGTTGTTGTGTTGAGTGGTTTTGCAAGGTTCAGGTAGGCTGTGTGGATAGCCGTCTCTATGTCGATGGACCTGTTAGCCATTTAAAGAATACCTACAGGTTCAAGAGGCAAGATCTGCCCACAACAATACTGAAATGAGTAGGACACAGTGTCTGTAGGTTCCCGATGTCTATGTGTAGGAGTCCTATGACAATATGCTCCATAGTTTTGCAGAACAGGCCACATAGGCTTATAGGACAATATTGTCTGTGGTCCATTGTGGCACCAACTCTGTGGAGCAGGACCACTGTCACAGTATGCCATTCTTTGGGTACATATCCTGTGGTAACTCCGATTGCGTTTGTCATGATGCTCGTGTATGATGCAGGCTGGGACACCATCTGGTCACATTGATACTGTGATGTACACTGTGGGGAGGGCAGCACTCACCTGTTACTGTGTGATGTCAGGGAGGTTATACTCTGTTGGGATGGATAGTTGCTCCTTAGGGGGGATGGGTGGGAGACATCTGCACTGAACCTGTTTGCCAGGATGTAGGCAATGCCAGTGGGTTCAGGGTAGGTTTAGTCAGTATGCATTAACTCACAGCATATCAGTGAGTGTCCACCCAGGTTCCTGACATAACTGAAGAAGGCCGTGTGATGGTCCTACGTGTCAGGTGCAATTGTCTGGTAGAATCTGCCCTTAGAAAAGTCCATGAGTGATTGTAGCTGTCTGCTAGTATAGATCATAGATGCCTTCATTGTCTGGGATTGTGCTCTATCATGTAGTAGCGTCCTCTTGATGTTGTACAGCTTATTAATGGGCTGGGGTCTACCAGACAGGTCCCCTGCCATTGTAGTAGTGGGTCTTGTTGTTATTTGGGATAGCACAATCCATGCAGTCCAATAGGTGTCCATAGAATGTGTATGTAAAGGATGCAGCAGTGTGAGCCGTATATGCCACTGTCTCAGGATCTCTGAAGGATACCACCTTGCATCGGTGAAGTGCGATGTTGGCTCATGAGAAGTTCACCAAGATTATCCAGGATGGGTGTGTGGAGGGTATATGTATGTCCTGTGAGATGCATGTATGTTCTGACCTTACCAATGAGGGGTATATCGCTGGTGTGGAACATAGAGTCCCCACGTTGGTGATGAGCAGGTCCAATATGTATTCCCCTTTGTGGCTGTGCTGACTGGTTGTGCCAAAGCATATGAGTCCACAAATTGTAGTGACTGTTGGGTGAGGTTGTCGGGGCTTGAGTAGTATCCCCAGTCAATATGTGTGTATATGAAGTCACACAATATAATGGTGTCTGTGGAGACCTGCATATTCTCCATAGTTCCCACAAAAGCCGAGTGTGGTTCCTGAGTTTGGGAGTGTGTTCTGTAGCAGGCAAACTGAAAGGCAGTATTGCACAATGGTAGTTGTCTATGCATGGTCTGTGATGCTTTGTGCAGTGCTACTAACCTGGAGGTGTGCTTATCTGTGATGTATATGGATACTCCCCCTAGTTGTGTTGTCTGTTCCAAGTCTTGTTGTCAGACAGCATGGTATGAAATATAACCTGGTAGTGCTGGTGTGCATAAGTGAGCCTGAACTAGGTGTCTGTCAGTGCACATATATTGCTCTCCTCCATACTGAGGAGAGTCATGAGTGGCAACAATATGAGGTTAGCACAACTGTTGTTGTTGAGCAGCATTACCCTTAGTTTCATTTAACCTGTAATGTCTATGGAGGTGGGTTTGTCTTCTGAACCCTGCATAAAAAAGGCACTCTGGTGGTAGCAAGAGCCTTAGCCAGCATACCAAAGTCCAAGGGTGACAGGTACAAGCTGTCCATAGTGAAGCTACGTGGCATGTTGAGCATGTCACCATATGCTGACAGACACTGTATCCCTATGAATTAAACAAATTTGTTAGCCAACTGTTAAATGTGATATGTGTGTCCATATATACTGTGACATCATAATTGGTGGGTGTAAGATGCTAGACAAGGTCAGGGTCATACTGGCCTGGGCTACATGATCAGAGTGTACCTCCATGTATCATGTCATGTGGTCCAGGGAGTAACGTCTGAGGTGACACTTACCACCATGGACAATGATGGTGCCAGTCTTGTACTTGCTTTGGAGTGACCTGACTGCCTGTGTTATGCGGCTGATCCTGGCACCCAACAGACAGCCCAAAGTGACTATTCCCTTGTCAGGGCTGGTGAGTGGTACGTCAGTGTGTCTGAACATAAGCGTCACCTATTACAAGTGTATTAGGTGTGTTGTTTAGCCCGAAGGGCAGTAACTGTGTGGCACACTGACATTGTGAACTTAGTGATATGTGGGTATTGTAATGGGGTAGCAGGTGTGTGTGTGTCTGCTTTGGAGGCCTCTGCTGCTTAGGTAGAGTACATTTACAGCATCCAAGTCTGTCAATGTGTGCTAATGTGGTTTGAGTGCTGTTGCTAGAGGATATGTGAGACTGATATGTGGTGTGTGTGGTTACCTTCACCACCTGATACACTGTGCCAGTCATGGGTTGAGAGACTTCAGCTCCCTCTGTCTATATAGGTGCATCTCACACATATATCTGAGTTTGTCGGGAGGAGGAGAGGGTTGTCTGTGTACATGAGGCAGATGTGACATTGTGTCAATATCACAATATCCACCAGCTGGACTGAAGAGTACACACAAAACCGACCCCTGGACATGCCAGGATATTATCATGACATACTCTGTAGCCTGATCACAATGGATCAGTAGGGTGTTAGGCGTGTAAAAGAGTATAACAGGGATTAGTGCTCATGTTCATTAGTGTGTTGTAAAGAGGAGCTGAGAAGGAGTCCAGACTGAATCATGGCACCTCCTTCAGCTATGTCATAAATATCAATGTACACACATATATGTCCTGAGTCAGGGCACTGTACCTGAGTGTCAATGCCGACATCATGACAGACAGGCCCATATGTACATACCCATCCCCCACTGACAATAGTCCACATCATCATACCAGGAGATATCACATGTAGAATGGATGAACAGCTACCCCCACTGCCAAAAGCATGGCAGCAGGTGGAATACATTGATTCCCAATATGTGTCATGCACAACCTACAGAACAAACAGATCATGCACCTGAACAGTTAGCTGAGCTGCACCCCCTACACAGGATGTGGAACGGTTGAATGTGTCACAGCTACATATGGCACTCCCCACAAGTGTTGGTGCACAACACACCATGGGAAGTCAAGTTCAGTACGCCTATGAGGTCTGATCTGCAAGTTCATGGAGTCCATCATGGTTGCAGTCATAAACAGAGCTATTGGAAGCTGACAAACACTCAACCCTACCAACTGTGGTATGTTCATGTGCGGATCATGGTTCCCAAACATGCTAGACTGTTTGCAAGGCAGCCACCCAGGACATACATCAATGAACACATCTACACATGTGTCACATAGACTTTGAATAGCCCTTTATCAACATCCCAGACACATGTAGTATCCACAAAACCCAGAAGCTGTGCATAAATATGTGTTGACATATAACGGAATGTGAATGTGTCCACAGATAGATCACACAAGGTAAGAATACTGAGGTCATGTTCAAGCTGTTGACACCTGCTGACCCACATGGACCATACCTGGAATGGCATAAAACAAAGTGTACACACATCACCATGTCCAGTTTGATGATGTCACCATCCTAGAAATACAGCAGGAGAAGGGAAACCACCCAATTAAACAAATAGCGCGCCGTGCTAATGGTTTCTCTCCAGTATCATAACATAGTCAGGTAGGGGTTTGAATCCTGCAAACGGTGACTGTGTGTGTGGGGTGTGTGTATGTGTGCAATTGTCTTTGAAAGGAGTGCCCTTTTTGGAGACTGGGAAAACACACTAGAAGATATACATTCCTCTTTGGAAAGACTGATGATGTCACCATCCTAGAAATACAGCAGGAGAAGGGAAACCATCCAGTAAAACAAATATCGCGCCATGCTAATGTGTCTCTCTCCAGTATCATAACATAGTTAGGTAGGGGTTTGAACCACGCAAATGCTGACTGTGTGTGGGGGGTGTGTGTATGTGTGCAATTGTCTTTGAAAGGAGTGCTCTTTTTGGAGACTGGGAAAACACACTAGAAGATGTGCATTCCTCTTTGGAAAGACTGATGATGTCACCATCCTAGAAATACAGCAGGAGAAGACAAACCACCCAGTAAAACAAATAGCGTGCCGTGCTAATGTATCTCTCTCTAGTATTATAACATAGTTAGGTAGGCGTTTGAATCTTGCAAACGTTGACTGTGTGGGGGGTGTGTGCTTGTGTGTAATTGTCTTTGAAAGAAGTGCCCTTTTTGAAGACTGGGAAAACACACTAAAAGAGGTACATTCCTCTTTGGAAAGTCTGATGATGTCACCATCTTACAAATACTGCAGGAGAAGGGAAACCAGCAGTAAAGCAAATAGCGCGCTATGTTAATGCATCTCTTTCCAGTATCATAACATAGTTAGGTAGGGGGTTGAACCCTGCAAAGTGTGTGTGGGTGTGTGTATGTGTGCAGATTCCTTTGAGAGGTGTTCCTTTTTGGAGACTGGGAAAACCCAGTAAAGGAGGTACATTCCTCTTTGGAAAGTCTGATGATGTCACCATCCTACAAATACAGCAGGAGAAAATAAACCAGCCGATAAAACAAATAGCGCGCCATGCTAATGCTTATCTCTCTAGTATCATACCATAGTTAGGTAGGGTTTGAATCCTGCAAATGCTGACTGTGTTTGGGGGGGGGTATATGTATGCAATTGTCTTTGGAATGAGTGCCCTATTTGGAGACTGGGAAAGCACACTAGAAGATGTACATTCCTCTTTGGAAAGACTGATGATGTCGCCATCCTAGAAATACAGCAGGAGAAGGGAAGCCACCCAGTAAAACAAATAGTACACTGTGCTAATGCATCTCTCCCTAGTATCATAACATAGTTAGGTAGGGGTTTGAATCCTGCTGACTGTATGTGTGCAATTATCTTTGAAAGGAGTTCCCTTTTTGGAGACTGGGAAAACACATGTACATTCCTCTTTGGAAAGACTGATGATGTCACCATCCTAGAAATACAGCAGGAGAAGGAAAACCACCCACCAAAACAAATAGTGCGACATGCAAATGCGTCTTTCTCTCTAGTATCATAACATAGTTAGGTAGGGGTTTGAATCCTACAAATGCTGAAGTGTGTGAGTGGGGGGGTGTATATGTGTGCAATTGTCTTTGGAAGGAGTTCCCTTTTTGGAGACTGGAAAAACACACTAAAAGAGGTACATTCCTCTTTGAAAAGTCTGATGATGTCACCATCCTATAAATACTGCAGGAGAAGGGAAACCAAATAGCGCGCCGTATTAATGTGTTTCTTCCCAGTATCATAACATAGTTAGGTAGGGGTTTTAATCCTGCAAAGTTTGTGTGGGGGTTGTGTGTATGTGTGCAGTTTCCTTTGAGAGATGTTCTTTTTTGGAGACTGGGAAAACCCAGTAAAGGAGGTACATTCCTCTTTGGAAAGTCTGATGGTTTTCCCATCCTACAAATACAGCAGGAGAAGATAAACCAGCCCGTAAAGCAAATAGCATGCCGTGTTAATGTGTCACTCTCTAGTATCATAACATTGTTAGGTAGGAGTTTGAATCCTGCAAATGCTGACTGTGTGTGTATCAATGTTGGTCAACATGGTGTGGGTTTTGCTTTTACTATGGTATGACATAGTATGATGACAACAGTAAGTGCATTGCAGACATCAGGTATCTGTGTGGCAAATATATATGTGTACATGTCCCCTCAATCAGTACATAGTTGTGAAGCCTGCATACTACATGAATACATTTGTTTCCATTGACAGGTTTTGCCGCTGCTACTCAGATCGTAGGTCATATATGTATGTATGTGACATGGCCATCCACTGTCGTGTTCTGTGACCAAGGTCATCTGTGGCACACACACCCATGACAGTTACTTAAGAGTAGTGTGAGTGAGGGTATATGGCTGGGGTATATGTCAGAGATGGTCATACACAACAAAGTCTGCCAAGAATGGACAGTCTTTATAGGTGTACAACTGCCTTGTGGATATGCATTCAGGCCTCTAATGCCTGTGATACACCTTGGGACTCCACAATACCTATGGATATGTGGATACGAAGGGACACATGACATAACATGGGTCTGTATGTAACAATGGTACCCGACATACATACCGAGGGCTACCACCGGTGTGCTACTGACAGGATAGTATGTATAGTACATGAGGATGACTATGCCATAGTCGGCTTACTGCTATACAGCATGTATCACACAACAGGTATCTGTCTGTATGATACCCTTGTGTAGGATATGCGTCCCATCCAGGGAATGCATTGTAGACCATTCCATGCATTCCCAGATTTGGATGGACACACCCCTAGTGTGTCTGCATGTACCTAAGGGGGATATATGACACACAGGTGTGGTTACAGTAATGGGTGGTGGTCATCACCACTGGTTAGTGTTATAGTGTAGCACCGGAAGGATCCAATTGATACTGGGTTCCCTACTACTGTGTGTCATTTGTCAGGACATCATCCAATGATTGCTTATAGTCATGCTGTTGAGGTTGTGTATACTACCAGACTGCAAATCATTGACTGATATTAACGGTATCACCCACAGCATAGTGTCAACCCATGTCATACACATGTCTACCCATGTTAGTACATAACGGTAGTACAATGCATACTGGCCATTGGGATGTTAATAATGTGTACGACACGTCCCATGTGTCCACTATGCACGTATATCCAGACAGTGCGCACCCACCATGTTCACAGATGTACACTTGCTAATCTGTACTGCACACATCACACACATACCATCCACTCGTTAACACATGCTGGCAACACATCACACATCAGCCAAGTGGCACATGGGTGGATAATACATACTCAGACCTAACAGTGGTGTAAACAATGCTACATTGACAAACAGAGCTTTGATGCATAATGTCTGCTCAGATATACCTACAAGGATGTAGTTAGACTTCCTTGTTGACAACTCGCTATTATTGCTACAGTGCTATAGTGTCACCCTGTGCATCAGCATCATGTTAGCTTGTCCCTCCGTCGATAATGCAGATGACAGGAGGTGGCACAGGTATCATCATAGGCACAGGGCGTTTTGTTGTTTGCCAGAGCCTGACATTGACCCATCCAATTGACATGTCTGTGTGTGTGTGTGTGTGTGTGTGTGTGTGTGTGTGTGTGTGTGTGTGCGTGTGTGTATGTGTGTGTGGGACAACAGTACAACATGGGCCAATGTTGATGTAATTAATGTGTGTGTGTATGTGTGAGCCCTAGTTGTTTGGTTAATGTGTGTGTGTCTGGATGCACACAGCTCCACCATGTGGCTGCCATATACGGTGGTTTGTGGGACAGCCACAGACTGTACTTGCTTGGCTGCACAGATCACTGTCTCCGGCCATGGACACAGTACCTGTGCCTGGCAGGGGTGCTACAGACGTTATCGGGTACCAACCCTGACTGGGTATTGTCATCAGAGGCAGAGGTATGACGACTGGACCCATGTCCCTGCTGGGACTGGCCAGTGCCACGTGCACGTGGTCTACTGGGATGGACAATGGACAGGCCATCCCCAGCATTGCTGGGCCTGATACTGCCACTACGGGAGCGGCTGTGAGCTGTCTGCGACCACTGCCAGCTGTTGCTGGCATGCGTCCGCATCAACGTCGCAACCGTCCTGCATGGTCCTGGCTTGAGGAAGACATGTTGTGGAGGGCATCTATTGTCTCTCCCCAATGTCTATCAATGACATCGGTGTATGTCCAGATGGCACTGGCAAGGTCACGGATGCTGTCATTGATAGCAGTGTTATGTGCCCTCTGCACCCTAAGTCCCTGCCTGGTGTTCCGTTCCATACATGCCTGAGCCTGCATTACAGCCCAGAACATAGTGGTCATCGTAAGACCTGTAAGGGCACGCCTGCCAGGGGCAATACATCCAGTGGTGCTCCCCCGAGAACCCCTGGACCTCCGCCTATGTGCTACAGTTGCGGGTCTACAGCTATGGCTGCTGTGAGGGGATGTACGTGCCATGGGTACCATACTCTCCTGGTCAATGCCAACTGTATGCTGTCCATCCCCTATGGTCATTGGTGGTGAGGGATGTAATGGCAGTAGGAGTGTGCGCATAGATGGGGTTGAACGCTGTGTACTGTCGATTGGTGGACCAATGACAGACCCTGTCATATCTCTCTGTGCCAAAATACATGTTTCATCATCACTACTATCCGTGGCAGTGGCTTCAGGTCACCTGCTGCTTTTGCTAAGCCCTACCTCAGCACCTGTGAGAGGAAGACAGGAAACACACGTTACGGTCTGCACATGCACACATGCACACATGCACACATGAACACATGCACTCAGGAACACAGGAACACATGCACACTCCTCACTACAGCAGACACACACACACAACAGACTTCCAAATCATACTCAATACTGCTTGAAGGTGGGTGACAGTATCACAAGGCAAACAGTCACACACACGTGTCAGCATGCAGAATAAGTATTGCTCAAGTCCATGCAGTGTGAGTGTAGACAGCCATAGTTGATGACAGTGTACATGGCTGTGGTGCATGTGTGTACATGTTCAGTGATTGCCTACACCCTGAAACACAATGTGCACAAGGACATGACATTTCTGTGCAAATATTATAAGCTCTGCAATGTCCTGTGCACCATCACACACAGGTATACATACCATGGCTGCATGTGTTATCTGTGTGTCACATGGATTTCCATGTCTGATTGCAGTGTCTGTGTTTGTAGCAGATAACTGTGGACACAGGTGTAGCACATGCGGTACACACACGGGATGGGTGGTGCATGTATATGTGATGGGATACCAATCCTGGACATGGCCATTGTAACAGTATGGGGTGTAGTACCATTAGCCATCATCTTCATGCATCATGTGGTCACTCAAGGCCACTAAAGTGTGCTAGACCACTGCCTAGCAAGCTGTACCTGAACCACAGTGTGGTGGCTAAGTTCACAATTACACAGCCACGTTGCACAAGGGTGTGTGAGGTGTCCAATAGGGAGCATTGCCTAACATGACTGTGTTATTTGTTGAGGAGTGTTGCACAGCCCCATGCTAGGCCCCTACCCCTCAGGTATGGTATGTGTGGTGTGTGGGTGACATGTGGGATACTGAAGTGTGACCTGGCAGTGCGTGTCCAGTTACACTATGTGTAGCATGTTGAGGTGTACTGCGTATGACAAACGTGTTATGTTCTGCACATGTGTGTCAACTATGCCTATCCAATGTGCAGTACAGTGTTGCCACATTTGTGTCTGATGCTCTGTGCATTGCATGTGAATGAAGCAGCTACTGACATTACTAAGATGTTTCACGTCTCACAGCAAACATGCACAGCATGCATTATGTGTAGGTGTGTTATGTGTACATGGCCTACACCTCACCTATGACATGCACAGTTCAATACCAAGTTTAAAGTGTTAACACACTCACCAGCAAGTAACGTCTGCCCTGCTGTCACACCAGAGGGACCTGCAAGAATATGACACAGTTTGTGAGTGGCCACACCTGTGGCATTGCTACTGTGAGTGTGCTAAACTACAGTAGAACAACAGGCATAGGTGTACAGATACTATTCAAATTATCAGTATTGCACACAATAGGCAGCACAACTGCTAAACACAGTACACATCTCACACATGCATAATCTAACAATACAGGTAACAGTAGTCTACAGCTAGGGCATGTTACCTGCATGCTCCATGTCACTATGCTGGGTGGCTCCGGCCTCCATGACAACATATGTGTGATGTTGTTGTTGCTGTAGGCCAGGAGTCACCACACTTAGCAGCAGTTCCTCCACTCTGGTGAGGGGGGATGTATGGCCACCCCACCACCTGTGGCAAGCTGTTGTCTGTGGATATCAGACGCACGCCGCCGGACATGTCTGATTAAATCACTGCAGTGATGGTGTACCTGCTCATATGTCTGGTTATGCATGCCTATGTCATTTACCCGACGAACAAGTTCTTGCCACAGTGCAGTACACTCCTACTGGTGCTGGCTGGCCCTTGAAAACAGCAGGGTATAGTGTTGTACCAGGCTGTGGTGGATTTCCTGTTCCTCTGCAGCTGTGTAGCAGGGGTTCCTGTGATGAGTCATAAGCCTGGAAGACAAGTAAACAATATGTGTGAGCAAGTCATGTGGCACACTTAACATTATACAGTACAGATATCAGTTAACTGCCATATATAGCATCTGTTCGTCTGTCAGAGGATACACATGTTCAATACCACATATCAGTGCTCAGCCCACAACTGGCTGACAGTGCCTGCCACACTCCATATGACACACTGGTATACACCAGTACTCAGCTCACTGTTTGGGATCCAATGAACAGCCTTGCCAGGGGGGTACATATCAAGCTGATGCATGCAGATAGATGTCATCCATTGCAATGAATGTGAAGTACAGTTACAGTATAACCAGTAACCCACCCTAGTTGTTGATGCCATATCCCTACCTAACATATGTGCACAGTTGTTAATATAGCTGGCATACTGCTGTAACAGAGTATACATGTTGCTAGGTACACACGCAAACCCTGCATCACACATGTGATTGCAGATATGGTACAGGCATCATTACACACACATCAGACATTCATACCATACACAAATGTATGCTAACACAGATGAGCATTTGCTATGTACCTTACAGTACTGTGTGCCCCTACTTACAGATACCTATGCCTGAGGAATGTAATCTGTGCAGACTGCAGGAAACACACAAGACAGTGTTACAAGGAATGTGAACATACACCATACTGTGCTGTTTACGCCTACAGATTCAGGTGGTACAACATTTCTAATGTTGGATGGATTCACCAGCAGTACCACTTACTGAGCATACATGTATTGCGTCAGCCTATGATGGGACACCACAGTCATACACAAGGACCTACATCACAACATATACCATCCTACTATGTCTGCATCCCAATAACTGACACATCTTTCTCTGGCCTCACACGTAGGGCACAAACGACCATGACGGAAACAACCTCACTCCTAGCTATCACACCATCACAGACCTTGCACACATTCACTGTCACACTCATTCAACCTCACATAGCTGGTATTGCACTGTGTACATGTCTGTGTGCATCGTGTCATAAGTAGGTAATAGGCTAATGTCCCTGGGGCCTACAACAGCCTAGCCATATATTACCCTGGCCTGAGACACACATGTACTTAGATTTTACTTCCTCCTGTCAACTGGATACACAGAGGTGATTCCAAGGGTGTGTTACCTATCCTCCAGACAATCATCAGGGTATGTCTGACATCAGCTACTGAGGAGCCTTGTTTGTTCATGCTGGGTGGTTTACTCCAGAGTATGGCATATTTGCCAATAGGAGCCTATCCCTCCAGCATGTGCTGTTTAGTGATGTTGTGGGGACTAGGGACCTAGGCCGTGTAGCCCGGTGGGATTGTGAGGTGTTGACATGGTGGTTGTCTGACTGCTATGGGTGTGGCATGCCTCTGTATGTTTGGGAGGGGTAACCTCTGGGTGGCCGGTATACAACACACTGTAGCTGTGGTTATGTGAGTCAGTCTGCATAGGGTATGTGTATCAGGGCAGTATTACCCTTTGTGAGGTATGTCTGTGGAATTTCCACTTGCTGAAGTTGTCATGTGAGGTACATACCACATGGGGCATTGTGATGAGTACAGGGGAACACTGACCTATATTTCCGTACATGACACATCATTTATGATTACACGTAATACATAGACAGATTACAAGACTAGTGTGGCACTGTGAAGGTCAAAGGGGAGGCTACTGTCCACCTGTGTCCCATGTTCCCTTCTGACACCTTCAGTGTTAGTCAGGCAACCACCTATCTGGTAGTTAGTGGGTAAAGTGTTTTGGAATGGGGTACGGCACTGCAGTATCAACACTGGTGTTCAGTCCATGCCTTGGTCACCAGGTACCTGTTGCAATACATCTGACCCTGTGTCTCCCTCTCTCACTATATATATATATGTATATATATATATATATATATATATATATATATATATATAAATATTTATATACATATACATTTATATATCACTCTATATAAACAATTCTATACATATCTATATACATATATGTATATACACATATATATATATATATAGATATATCTATATATATCCATAGATATCCATATATATCTGTATATATATATATATATATATATATATATATATATATATATATATATATATATATATATATATATATATATATATATATATATATATATATATATATATATATATATATATATATATATATATATATATATATATATATATGTATATATATATATATATCTATATACATATCTATATATAGATATATATATATATATATATATATATATATATATATATATATATATATATATATATATATATATATATATATATATATATATATATATATATATAGACATGGTGGGAATATCAATTATGGAACATTTGTGAGACATATTTATGTAATAATATTGCACAGTGTTGTGCAGAATGCATTTCGCTGTCCTCAGGCCGTATAGCCATAGCAGACCTCACTGGCTGTAACTCAGTCCCACAGCATTTAACCACCACATGACATATACCTGCACTGCTTGCTGTTTTCAATGCCACACACTACAACCTACATAGATATGTGCACATAGCAACCTTCAAATACATTTATATGTCCAGCCTTCACTAACAGTTGCAGTATGTCCCTTGCCCTATGCACATCTGCATATACATATAGATACGGACTGCTACCACATAAGGAGTGTTCACAGACTGTAGAGTACCCTTCAGACACATCATTCGGATGCCAGCAAATACATCTGTGTTACATACCTTACCTATGTATTTCTAAGCTCAATCTGTTGTACCTGTTGATGTTTTGTTATTTTTATTTGTTTAGGTCGGTGTCCTCCACTGCCTCTGTTGGTTTTATTTTTTGTTTAGGTTGGTCGGTGTCTCCAACCGCCTCTGTTTTTTTTTTTTTTGGTTTTGTCTCTCCATCTGTTTGCCTGTCTGTCTGTCTCTCTCGCTCACTCTTTCTCTCTCTCTCTCCAGTTGCTGCAATGACATTATTGCATGTGTGGACAGCAAGTACAGTCTGCTTTTTTAGGTATCTGCACATGTGCATGTGATGGCCTCTGCCCCAATTGGTGCCCACCATTTAGTAATTGCATGCAGCCTGCTATGGGGTAATTGCAGTTCTCACTGTGATTTCAGGACACTCCTATAAAATGATAGGTTAGGTAGGCGTAGGCCTTTCAGTTTTGCAAGGTGGGGGCCATGCTTGTTTGCTGTGGACACTGTTGTGTCAGTCAGAAGGTTGGTATATGTCTCATATCTGAAGCTGGGTTGTAGCCAGTGAAATGCATGCTGTACTAAAACCTGACTGTTCCTTCTTCAAGTACACTCTTCTCAGTGTGTAAGTTTACTCACACCTCCTAATGCTAACACTGGATACATGGGAGTATGTACTTTCTTTTGGAATTAGGGAATTAACTGGCATACAACAGTAGTTATTGCAATGTATTCCTATGGCTTTCCTATTTTCCCTTTACATCCAGTCCTCGTAATGCATGTTATATTTCTTTATTGCAATGTATTCCTATGGCTTTCCTATTTTCCCTTTACATTCAGTCCTTGTAATGCATGTCATATTTCTTTATTGCAATGTATTCCTATGGCTTTCCTATTTTCCCTTTACATGCACTCCTTGCAATGCATGTTATATTTCTTTCAGCACCAAATTAATGCATATCTGCTGTGGCTTAATGGTACATCATGCAGACTGGTGAGTCCAAGGTGTGGGGTTTGAGACTGACAAGGGTATTTCATTTTGCTGCTGAGCAATACAAGGGCCTTGTCATACAGAGTGACAAAGGCACTTTTAAGCAGCTGTAAGTGAGTTGGCACAGGTTTGCGCGATGCTTAGCGATGCTAAGCAACGCTTAGCTTAGCTTATTGTATTTTAGCAATACTAAGTTAAGCTTAGCTTAGCTCATTTTATGTTAGCAATAGTAAGCTAAGCTTGGCAGAGCTTATCATATCTCAGCAATGCTAAGCTAGGCGCACACATGCGCACACTGGTGCAAACCCACTTACTACTGTTTACAAGTGCTCACTCCCGCTAACCCCCGCGCTCATGTCTTTGACAGAAAAGTAAATGGGGAGATAGGAATGTGGTGATAAAGGGTGCTCAAAGAGGGGAAGACAGTAGGGAAGCTAGCTTGGGATGTACACGATGGGTGTGGAGAAGGTCCATAGCTTCCCATTTCTTTACCAGCAACAGCTGTGCATATGCAATACATTAGGTGGGATATTTGAAACCTTCCACCCCTGAGAGAGTGGTGAGGACATCTAAGTATGTTGTACTACCAATTATGAATATCAGACACATGCATTGTTTGTGAACAGCTATACTGTCATTAGTACGTTACTCACATCTGAACAATTTGTGGTTTGTGTTGGCATTAGCACAGTCTGCTCAGGACGACTGGACATATTTCTGTACTGTGTATGCCTACCTACACCCTTGGTTGTGCCTGACTACACGGGTATATAGTACCTTTGGGTAGGGGTGCAGAACTGCAGTGTGCATCATTTATTATCATGTGATGTTTATCTTGCTGAACATGCAGAGTTGCTGTGTACCTGTAAGTCTATGAAAGCTTGTAGTCTGTCTGAGTAGCTCCCACCTGTGGACATATCCAGATGGTAGACAGAGGTCAGCCTAGTATTCTTTGACTGTGCACCACAGCAGTCTTTTCAGCACCTGAACAATGGCATTGTCACAGGTGGTTGCTAGCAGTACATGGCTACATCTTTTGCTATTTCTGTGTTGTACTTATACATAAGGGCATGCTTGTGGAATTCATTCTACAGCTATTTGCAGAGTGTGTAACAGCAGGCAAGCTGATATGCCTGTGTATTTCTGACTCTTCCAGGCCTCAGATACTTTCACGTATATATTTGAACAGCCTCAGGGAAAGGTACATATAATTGGGATACACCTGTGATATAGTTCTGACATTTTTCCGTTCAGACTTTGGGTGATTCAGAGCATTTCTATTACTACACCTTTTCTGAAGTGCAAGCCGTGTCTACTCTCACTTATTGACATTTGTTATGAAGTGAAATTCAACACCTTTCTGCCTACTGTTAGTACATTTCACAGGGAGTCAGAAGGGCACAGCTAACATTTGTTTACTAATCAGGGTCATCACTGTAGAGCAGTCACTGTTGGGAGGTCTAGCCTGTGACCTATGCTAATATACCAGTATATATCCTGCTCTGATACTGTGTGGGGTTTGTAAGCTGCTACTGTAACCTTATTCCCTACTAGCATGGCTGATTCTCTTTTCACAGTCATGTCATGCAATTCAACAACACCTGCTGGTTAAGGCCCACAGAACAAGATTTGTGTTATGCCATTCCTATTTTCCCTTTACATTCACTCATAGTAATGCATGTTAAATTGCTTTCAGCAATAAGCTATTGTATATCTGCTGTGGTTTAGTGGTACTTCATGCAGACTGGTGAGTCCAAGGTCCTGCGTTCGAGACTGACAAGGGTATTTTTATTTTGCTGCTGAGCAATACAAGGGCCTTGTCATATAGAGTGACTAAGGCACTTTTAAGCAGTTATAAGCGGGTCTGCGCGGGTTTGCGTGACACTTAGTGATGCTTAGCTAAGTGCACCCTCGCTTACTACTGCTTAACAGTGCTTACTCAGGCTAACCTCCACGCTAATGTCTTTTAAATAAAAGAAAATGGGGAGATAGGAAAGTGGTGAAAAATGGCACACAGAGAGGGAAAGACAGTAGGAAAACAAGCTTGGGATGTGCAGGAAGGGTGTAGGAAGGCCCATAGCTGCCCATTTCTTTAACAGCAACAGCTGTGCATATGTTGAAAATTTAGAGTGAGTTTTGAGACCTTCCACCCCTGAGAGAGGGGTGAGGACAACATAGTTTGTTGCACTGTCAATTAGAATTATCGGTGTATATGTCCTATGGACATGTGTACAAAATGGGAAGCTATGTATGGGGCGTAATTTTTTTTCGGGTACAGATTGCCCTTTTTTTTTCAGGTGAGAGTGGTAAGTGAGGTAGGGGAAGTAGGTATATTTGGGGAGGTAGGTTGGGGAGGTAAACAGACAAGACAAACAAGACACATACAGGGGTGGAATCTGACACATGGGGTGGGTGAACACAATTGATGGGGAAGGTTGTTTGGAAATCGCAAGACCATGAGCCCACTGAGATCCCCACACATGGGCTGTCACCATTGCACCTTCACAGCCCTGGGGGTGGCTGTGCTGGGGGCTGAGTAGGATGGGATGAGAAGCGCCACTCTCACCTCAAGCTGGCGTATGGGATCAGCGACTGAACGCTGGATCTCCCTACGCACCACAACCCAGACCCTTCGAAGGGTGATGGGCGGCCCTTCTACGCCCGCTTGCACGGGGGGACGAGCCCCATCCCCTGCAGCGCTTCCACCCAAAGGTGGCACAGGACCAACGGAGGAGGGGGGTCCGGGCTGGGCACCAGAGCCACTGGTGCCAGGTGCACTCGCCAACTGAGAAGGGACAGGTGGGTCCGCTGGGACCGGCCTTCACATACGTTCTGTGATTAGGTGTGTTTCATTACAACATAAACAACAGCATTCCAGATTAGTTGTAACAACATGCAGTAATATTCCCATTAACCCAACACACCACAGTTCCAACAGTTGAACAGCAAACATAACACATGCATATATTGAACAACAGTGATTATTCCAAACGCATGCAGGGATGATTGGTAGCAACAGGCCACCATGAACGTGGTGTTTGAACAGGGCACATGCATCAACATGAGTGCAAATATTTATAGAAAAATTGCACATATATCCCAACAAATATTTAAGATTACACATACCCACTGAGGTGTGGAATTGCATGGTGTATGCACATACAGTAGGGTGTAGAAAAACCATCGTTAACATCTTATAAACAGTTTTACTCTACACTACATTCCTAGTGACTGCAGGTGTATATTCCCTACATGTATTATTACACTTGCCACCATGCATTAGGTTGTGTAGTGGGTTTGGCTAGTTCAATCTATACTTGACCTATATCTCTCATAATAACTGTCCAGGATGCAGATGTTACTACTACATATTTCATGGTTGCATTTATATTTCTTTATCTACATATCTGTATGTTTTCACATGACATTTTCACTTTAAATTGTACAGAACCCTGCATTTATTGAAGCACACTTACATTTCTGGGGAACATATTAGCATGCTACTTGTGTGCCAGATTTACTTATGCATGCCAGCCAGTAACTGACTGTTGAGGACTGTATATTTATTTCACAGCTACTAGCTCTTCCATCACCCACTTTAGATGAGACTGCAGAACTCTGGGTTGCCAGCACTTTCTAACACATTACTATTTGTATAATGCAAGGGTACAACATTTCATACTAAGCGAAACAGACACACTCTGGGTTTTAGACCTTTATTAATGACATTATACACTTTTCCACAGGCTCACTCCTTTATTTGTTTTAACGGTATATATAGCAGACATGTTCACATCATATTATACCTTTATTAATAGGTTAGCACACTCTTTTTTTCAGGCTCACTCACATATTCTTTTATATGACAGTGCCTGCAGAGATATTATTCCAGACATTTGTTACCTTTCTTAATGGGTTATTACACTCTTTTTTTGCCTCTCTAACGTTTTTATCTGACAGTACATGCAGAGGACTTAATCAGTCCATTTTATGGCTGTATTATTGGACTACAACACTTTATTTCATGCTCTCTCCCATATTTTATATAACAATACATGCAGAATAATCACTAACCTGCCTGGCGGCGCAGCCTTTACAGCCTATCTTCATAGGCTAGCTGATTCGTAGCGCAGTCACCTGCAGCTGTAAAGTAAATGAAGGGATATTGAGACATTCCTATCCATTATACATACTCCATTTTAAATCCTTACATACTGCATTCCATGGCTACACACTCAGTTGTGGGGCATCCCGCATCCCACAGGCCTCCTGTATCCACTGGTTCAGATGGTCCTTTTTTCATCTCTTCAGGTCCACATGGTGGTGACGGACCTGCTCACCAGTCCAGGGAACGTCTGTGGCACTGGTGAGGTCACGAGCTAACCGGTTCCAAGCCTCTGCCTTGTACTACATCCCTTGGAACTGGCCCTGCAGGAGTCTTGCCTCGTGACGGTGGACTAGGAGCCAAACCGTGTATTTGGACTCCTCGGTGCCCCATCTCTGCTCTTGGAAGTGCACTCCCTCTCCAACACCAGACATTCTGACCACAAATGTGAGCTACAATCAGTTATGGCGTGTATTCCCACCTGTGGGGCTTAAATATGCCGCATTTCCCGCACTTTTTTGTGATTGGCCATTTTGTAAAATTCTCGGCTGACTGCAGACCTGCTTAGTAATGGTTAAACTACCATTCCTAAGTTTATGTATGTTAATAGTAGCAGTTTACCCTATGTTGTCATGGCTTAGTGGTTCTGTACTTTTATTATGATGCAAAGGGTCCTGGGTTCAAACCTTGTCATTCTTTTATTTTAATACTGTCTAGACAGGCTAGGGGGTGTGGTTGTGTTTAAGCAACTTAGCTCTACGTTGCTCCCCTGTGCCCTACGGTGCCCTGGTTGGCGCGGCGCGCACCTCTGCGCAAATCGATTGTGCTGGGTAAAGCATTTTTAAATGTTGGGCAACTCTATTGCGCTGGGTAAAGCATTATTACACTATGGGCAACTCTGTTTAGCTGGGTGAAGTGCTATTAAACTATGGGCAACTCTGTTTAGCTGCATAAAGCGCTATTAAATTATGGGCACCTCTGTTTAGATGGGCATAGCGCTATTAAACTATGGGCACCTGTGTTTAGCTGTGTAAAACGTTGCTTAACGGCAGGCTATTATATATCTGGGTCTTTTAAAAATATATATTTTGTTCGCTGATACATTGGCCATGTCACTGCTTTTAATGAAATTTTAATCATATTTGTCTGGTATTATTTCAAACACTGATTTAAAACATAAATAAGAAGGGGAGTGGTGGGACTCGAACCGTGAATGCCTTCTCTTTGTGCATAAGCTCTACCATTACGCTATTGCTATTTGGATTAATTTGCATAAGTAGTTCTTATATGTTCTTCAATGTCACAATTGCTAACTGTGGTTAAGCAATGGGCACACCTGCGCAAACAAGCGCAAATATGGGCAGCTATATCGTGGATTTAAAAAAAAATAATTTTTTTCAGTTTTATAATTCTGATGGGGGTTTACGGTGTCAGGGAGTGTGGTGTTGGGTGCAAGTACATTTGAGCAGACTCACTCTTGTCTGTTGACATTATGCTTTTTAAAACCTTGCAGGGGCGTGGACTTTTAGACTGCTTGGCAGTCGGATACACCCCCTGCTTGCCTACTCAGTCTGTGTAAGAGTTACAGATGAGTCAGCGTGCCCTCATGAATATTCATGGCACGCTGATGTCATACCATTCAACTGCAGCCTCCGAGTAAGACATATTAAGTCTTACACGGAGGTTTCGTGAATCCGCCCGTTATTAGTTAATTTAATTCCTTCTTCATATATGGGCATGTTGCTTGATAGTCACTGTCTTTTAACTATTTCATCTGCTGTGGATATTGTCAATAACAGGACAACATAAGAAATGAAGAAAGCATATTTATAGATAAAATGATATTTTAAGAAAAATATACATATTTACAGATACAAAATATGGTGCAACATTTACTTCAAAAATCAGTTTACAAAGTCAAAACATGGTTGGAGAAATTGAATTATGCTTAGCTGAGCTTTGTGCATAAGTTGTAGCCATAATGAATGAGATGGATTGTGCTACTGGGGTAGCAGCGTATTATTGTTTAAAGGTATATGAATACATTAGAAGACAGGTGAGAGTAGTTGCAGAAAAGGATATTATTGGAAGAACATAGAGAAATGGAGACAGAGGCAGAGAATTATGAATACCTTGTGAAAAAATGAGCATGAAATAACCTTCAATAACAAGAAACAAGGGTTTAACTAGGATCAAATAATCCCACCTGTTATACTTTATCATTAAGGCCAGGATATCACACACAATGCTTCCTCTGATAGCACTGCCACCATTTTCCTGTATATGCATGTTTTATTTCTGTTAATGTTTGATATAGAATCAAAAGTGTTGCCAAAAAGAAAAATTTGCCTTACTCATTGCTGAAAAAATAATAATAATAATAATAATTTAGATGTTCATTGTTATGATTTGGAGAACTGGCATGGAAGTTATGCTGACTTGTTGTTGTTGTTGTTGTGTCTTTCGGCTTTTCTCGGTTAGGAGTCGCCACAATGGAACTCCGGTCCACTGATGATTGGCAGTAGATTTTTACGTGCTGAGTTGCCGGCCCAGACGTGCAACCTTCAACGAAGGTACGCCCATTCATGCATGTCTCTACACAGAAGACGCTCTTGCTGAGAATCGAACAGGACAACGTCTTACTATTTAGCGACAATGCTACCGCAGCACCAACACCGCTGACTATAGTATAATATTTGCAGTATAGCTGTACCCATTGATTAATACCTGCATTGCATCAACTCATGCAGTCAGTCTGCTCCATTAAATGTGTTGCTTTTAAACAATTTCCCTGTTAATGAAAGACAGCTTCTGTGTAAAAAAAGTTGCAGTTGTCTATATGGGTGACAGTAAATAACATTTGAGACTCCAACTGCACAGGACATTGGAAACTAGAATATAGACGTAAATCTTAGCAAAACACATTGATAACAATAGTGCAAACTGGTAGGAATAGAATCTTCTTTATTAATTTATTTCGGATGTTGTTCACAATTAACATTCACAGACCCTCTTCTGGAAAAGGTGTGTGAACATCAGCATTCATTTCAAATAATTTTAGGCCAAAACTGAGCAGAATTTTTTAGGTTGCTTTCATCAAATTCATCTGAATACATTGTAAATGAAGAACTTTTCAAAAGAATGTAATGCTAATCACGTTAAAAAATGGCAGCTGATAACAGGCTTAGCTAAAATTAAATGTCACATAGCTGGCAGTACACTAAACACCGAAAGTGCGATAAGAGACTTAGAGACACAGGTGGACAGTGATCTCACCTTCGATAACCACATCGCCACAACAGTCAGGAAATCCTTCTATGTGGCACACCTCATCACTAAGGGCTTTTCATCCAGAAAAAAGGAGGTCATTGTCCCACTGTACTCATCCCTCATTAGACCCATTATAGAATACAATGCCCCATTTGGTATTTACCTCTCAAGACATCTGCAACAACTGGAAAGGCCAAAGAAATACCTCACCAAAAGAATCACAGGCCTAAAGCAGTTGGCCTATGCTGACCGTCTAAAAAAATCCACTTATACTCTGTCACATATCATCTACTCAGAGGCGATCTCTGCTAAACATACAAGGCCATGCCAAGCCCAGAGCTGTTGGACATGCTACGCTTAAAGAAATTCCGATCCCTCAAAGACACATGCTCCAGGGAGCTAAACTGTGTCATCACAATGAACCAAACATGCTGAAGGGATAGGTCCCTGACCCAGAGACTCCCCAGACTCTGGAATAGACTGTCCATACATGTCAAGCAGAGTGCCTCTTTGTCCCTCTTCAAAAAGAACCTTGATGATTGGATGGGAGATAGGAAATTCACCCTGGGGATCACGTCAGTCGCCCTGCTAGACAGGGCGCCAGGGAAGTAAATACTGTGGGAAGAAATAGCCAGGGAATTGTTATGGCTAGGCTTGTATAGGTCCTAGGGCCGATAGCCCAGTACCAACCTATGAACCTATTTCACATTAGAAAGTAGACAGATATCTGATGGCATGTAATGGTGAGTTGTCATTTTACTTACAAAATGCCCACAATTCATATCACCACTGACCATAACATTGATAGTGCTGAATCTTGATATTACAAGTAATATATCAAAAAGCATTCAATAATATTAACAATTAAAATAGTCATTAATCCTGTGGTGAACAAATGTCCCAAGTTTAATAATCCATACATTTTCCATATTATCTAGCCAACTCTCAGCTCTAATCAGTGGTACACCAACATTAGAATCCTTAGGTCCACTAAGATACAATTATTGCAAATGTTTGAAAATAACACTAAGACTATGAAACAAGTTCTCAGAGCCCTCTCCAAAGCTAAGTGCATCTCATCCATGGGCCTATATAATATACCAGTTGCCTGGTTGTGAGTGTCAAATATGGCCTTATCTGAATCCCTTCTTTACCTCTTATTTTAGCCTCTACAGTGGTGAAATTCCTGAAGATCGTAAGGCAACCGTTGTAATGCCCTAACACAAGAATAACCCAACCAAGAGCCCTAGTAAGTCCTGACCCATTATTCTCACTATTCTCATATGTAAAGCTATGAAGTGTATTATCAAAGGCTTCAATAATTGTAACAATGAAAATATGTTAACCCTGGACCCTCATCATGTAAGCTTTCTCAAATGAATGTTCTGACTTTTAACCTTATTAATTTATTTAAAAAGGTAACAATAGTAGTGGATAGCAGTTTTGCAGTACATCCAGCATATCTAGACCTGGCCATGACCTTTGACACTATTCTCCATGCAGCCATTACTGACAGACTTGTAAATATGCATATAAATCTTTTTTTGTGTGGTAGATAACTAACTGATTGTTTCATAATAATAATGCATTCAGTTACAGTGGGAGAGGGCTCCACATCCTTATTATCACATACAAAGTACTTGCAACACAGTCATATGATGTAATGACTTCACATAGGTAGAGTCTCACAGCTATGTTAAGACTTCCACTGTGATGAACTTATTTCGCACACTTGTCATTAATCAGTCGACTTATATAGCTTGCTGTTCATTTCCAGCAACAAGCATCATTTTATGAATGTACTGAAGTTATAGAAACAGATGAATGTACTGACGTTATAGAAACAGCAATGTATCAAGTTATTATTTTGAATGTTTACTTTAGACAAAGAAATAAAAATACATTTTGTAATTTCCTGGCAGTGAAACAGTTGTTCTGGGACTGACGAGGTATGAGTGGTCTTGTGGAACGTGCACTGAGTAATGACTTGAATACCATATCTACACCGATAAGACTGTGGGTAATTTCTGGGCAGTGTGTGCACAAAACAACAGAAACAAATTGCTTGGCCAAGTAACATGAATATTGCATTGCTCACAGTTGTGTGAACATCAACACAGTTACCTCCTTATCATCATCCTGACAAATTAATATTGTACAAATTATCATCAAATGATGTTTAAAACTTCACAGATTAATTTTAGTTATTTGTGAAAAGATCCACTGATATGTCCATTGACAGATGCAGTCAATACACAGCTCTATAGAGTATGTAGTAAGATAGACAGGGGTCTGAATCTGGTAACATCTGTTTGAATCTGGTAACATCTGTTTATCAGATACCTGTGTCAGACAAGAGTAGCTCCTGCAAAGAAAGTGGTTATGGCACATTCAGAGGGCAACATTTTTAAGACATCCCCCTCCAGGTAGGGGAGTCATGCCCATTACAATAAATAAATGCTGTAAACCCTTTGAGGGTGTTCTTCATGACACAAAAAGTATGCCTATTTCTTTGACATCAAAGGGTAATATGCAGTGTTATATATCTCTTGGCATGTGTTCAAGTCTGGGAAGATGTAAATGTTGAGCATTTCATTATCTGCTCACAGGCACAGCTTATCTTCCAAATAATAATCCTCTGTAATGCATGTTTTCTTCCAAACATTTATTATTACTGTAATTCTTTTCTTCTAACTGTAGAAGTTTACAGGATATGAGGCCATACCTAACATTTCTTACTGTACGGTATAACACAAGATCATCGTAGAGTGTGATACAGCTTGTGTTTGGACAATTTCTTGTGTGTTTGTGTTCTTTACATGCTGTTATGGCATTGTTCGCTGTAATTTATTGTGAGCATTCCCAGTATAATCATGTAGTGGATGCACTCCATTTAACATCAATGACCATGAACTAATAAAATGTACAGATCTCTGTTGTCATTTGTCACTCGTGTATTTTAAGTGTTATTTTATTACTATTTAAGATTTAAGTGAAAATACAACACATGCTTGTCTAATATATCTTTCAAGGCAATATACCCCCCTTCTGTGGATACCAACTGACAACAAATGGAAATATTCATGACCCTTTCTGATGTGCATGACTCAACAGTTGTAGGATGTATTTTATCCTGTATATACATAATGAAATGGAGAATACAGCACTGCTGTCATTTATCACACATACAATCCCTGTATATGCTTGTCATATTCAATAGCTGCAGTCAATGTAAATAGCCCTTAATGTACCTACTGTCCTTGCTGGTATCGTAAGTCAGCATGCTATTATCATTTATATCACATTTGTTCCCCTTTGTTACACTGCCGTGTCCCTCTTACATCCTAGTTTAGCATGTCCATTTTTATTTACGTGCATAGCTCAGCAATTATGAAGAAGTTTAATTAGTATTACGTCTATATTGAAGTTTTATGTTTAAAACGTTTCTTTGTGACATAAGCAAATTTGATTGCATTTGCTGAGTACATTTTCTCTGTTTACCCTCCCCTCTTACTTATTTATGCACTGATATCATTGAAATCTGTGTACATTCTCCCTATTAACTTCTTCTAAATCATAATTCTTTAAATCAATTTTCCTTTACTTTATAAAAGCTAGCCATCCATACATGATTGCATAATAGGTTTGCCTACAGGCAAGCCTGTTTCTTTACATTGTCTACTCAGTTTTCCCTGTATCTTTTCTCAGCCATCAGTACTTCTTTTGGCCACTAAAAGGTACTTATAAGCATATAACTGAGATGAGCATCATACCTATTCAACGAGTGTTGCTGCTCATTGCACTAAATTGCTTAAATCATATAGGCTTCATGCATAGCCTACACAATTGTTAATAAACCCTAGGGACTGTTTATAAAATTTGACTAAGAATAAACTATTTTAGTTTGAGATATTGTTTTTAGCTTTTGCAATTTCATATGAGAGCAAACTACCTGTACCCTTTTATCAGTGGATGGCTCCATGTTTATTGGCATTGTGATGACATTCAGTATGAAGATCTTCTTTCTTGCCAGCTTGTACTTCAGAGTACTTGAAGTTCTGCGTGATTTAAAAAAAATAATTCTGTCATACATTGTTACAGATCTGCATATTAGGTGCATGTATTTAGAAACAGAGACTTGCTTTCTGTCCATTTAAACCTTATATACTGTATCAGAGCTCTGAATGAGCCGTGCAGCACTATATTCATTAACTCCTTGAGAATGCTCTATGTAGGTGTACAGCTACTATAGTGTGAAATACCAACATTGTCAAACTCTGTTCTTTAAGTGTAAATAAAGGGTCTGCTCTTCTGTTATTACTGCTCAAGAAGTGAAATATTTTGTTCCAGTCACACTGCCTTTGAATGGACAGCAGAAGAGAACCTGAAGTGAAAGGGAGTTTGCTTGCAGATTATTTTGTCCGTGACTGCATGTAGATTTTTGCTGAGCAGAGCTTGCTGATGGTTGTTACTATGCAGTTTGTTGGTAGGGCTAGAGGGTGGTTGTTTGTGGGGTAAAAGGGGAGGAAAACGTTTTGGTGCTGTTTAGCAACTGGGCCAGGTAATGAAACTTTTGGACAGGAAGTGAGTTGGGGTGTCTGATCTTATATATGCATCTTTCCCACATTATCTAATCTACTCACAACCTCCACAAATCCATAGCAATGAGTATAAACCTAACAACTGTCCATCCATTTCCAACCTTGCACATATATATAACCCTTCTAGAGTATTACGTTCATTGGAGAGATACCTGTTCCATTTATCCAAACCCACACATTTTGCTGGAAAATCACAGCTCCCACACCACCTTGCTAAATCCTGGAACTCTATCCCACGAGCAATACAAGAAGAAATAATTAAAGTCCTATCTACTCAGTTCCCAGCTCTGTATATGTGATGTTTCAGGATAATCTCCAAACCCTTACTGTCATCACTCTTTTATATAACTGGCCATAATACAGCTACTTTTTCACAGTCTCTAACTATCTGACACTCCACTACTATCTCAATCTTCCTTTTACCTGGACCTCCTCAATACACCTTCAGAATTTGTAACCAACTTCATCCTGTAATTACTTCACTGCCTTCTACTCAATATATATTTAAAGCTGATTCTGCTTGAAAGTAATCTTGATATTAGCTAATATTTTACTGCATTTGTCATTTAACTGTCATGTTTTCATTAACTATCGTATCATTACAATTCTATGTATGCTCATTTGCTAGTCAATGTATGCACTTTTACTATTCTGTGTATGTACATTTATTATGGTTTGATTAACTGTCATATCGTATGCATGTTCATTATTTATATAAAGCTTACATAACTGCCTTCTGCACATTCTGTAAAATGGAGCATTTTTCCATGGGCCTCCTCTGAAAATGGAACATTATTCCCAGTTAGACTTTCCTGGTATACATAATAAATAAATAACTAAATAAATAATTTGAAAAATAAAAAAAATAAATATTAGTTTACAACTCAGCAGCCTCTTTTGGCACCGAGTTTCAGAGCTAGCAGATTTAGGCTAACTTAGTATGCATTGTGACCAGTTAGGCAAGTACTGGGCTTTAATTCAGGGTGAGTCGGTTAACTTAAAGAACAGGGTAAGAAAGATTGTAGGGGCAGGTAAACTACAATGTTTCATTTAGTTACATTGTCATGGTTGGCAAAAAAATGATTAGTGCACTTATGAAATTAAATTTTCTCTTGGCATTGATTATAGTTTCATATGTTAGTGCATTTGTTTTAAGTTACGTTACCTTGTATCCTTTTTGGTTTTATGTATTAAGTTATATGCACAGCTGTTAACATTTTCATGTGGAGCTTTTCTCCAGAGGCCTCTCCTGAAAAGGGGTTTGTTTGTCCATTTGACCAACATTGTAAACAAACGGAACAAATAAACAAATAAAAAGAATATTTATTATTGTGTTAATTTATATTTTGATATGTAATCAAGCTAATTCACCAACCCCTTCTGCTATGGATCTTTCCAGAGGTACAATAAAGTGTAGCAGTAGATGAAACCCATTTTCTAAGGCTAAATATTTGGTGAGTAAATTAATTGAAAAAACTAACCTCTCACTTTTATCCAAAACAGAAGAGAAGATGAAAAGAAATAAAACATCATTCTCCTCAGATAATGAATAACCTTTGTTAATCCCAGAAGTTCTTCCTACATTTGGTGTCTTTCAGGTGTCTCTTGCCAGAATATGCACAGTGTCTTGCAGGCAATGAGGATGAGGAAAGCCTTCTTTTCTAGGTTCAATTCCCAGTTTGGTTTCCAAGGAGAAAGAGTAGTTTTTTTGTCTCTTGATATTTGTAGCATGGTTTGGTTAGGCAGCAAGGAGTGCCTTCAATAATCACCTGTTCTTTTAGCCAGAATGACAGTTGGGGAGTGGGGCTTATTATTTTTAACATAAGACATAAGAGAAAAAAATCATGAATTGGGAACCTTTTGCTCAAGAAATGTAAGTCATGGAGGATTGGAGTAAGGAGGTGGCATCATGTAAAAGGTGGCGGGGCAAAGGCATGTCATCACCACATCAAAGATGGAGACTGTCTGGCCATAGCCATAACATTGGTTTCCTTAAAAAAAATGAAATGCTAACAATTTTGAAACACTTGCTATTAAACTGTTCAGGAAAGAAGATTAGGATTCAGAAGGCAGCAGATGCATGATGGAGCTGTGATAGTTCAATATGTTCCAGGCAGGTAAGGAAGTCTCTAAGTGGTTAGTCACATAGGATATATATATATATATATATATATATATATATATATATATATATATATATATATATATATCTATATATATATATATATGTATATATACACATATGGTTGCAGGTCAAAACAGCAAATGCTCGTATGAGTGAATACCTTTATAGGCTGTGAATAACGGAACGCTCACACGAGTGAATGTTGTTTTCAATAGAATTTTTGCCATCAGCCATTTGTATGGGATTCATGTGCAGCGGGATAATGGAATTTACTTACCCTGCTGCTGACTGATCTCAGTGATGAAATACATATAATTAGGCTGTCGGGATGTACAAAAATTAGTTTTAATTTTTTGATCGTTTTTATATATGATCTAAAAATGAAAGTTTTTTTTTTGTCATTCGCTCATGTGAGAATTCAATGTTTGATTATACATATATATATATATATATATATATATATATATATATATATATATATATATATATATACATACATACACTAAAGGTAGCAGGTTAAAGAGAGGGCAAATTAAAGAGGGGCTTTGGGTATAGGTATGAGGGGGGGAAGACTCATCCAGAAGGATATGCTTAACTGCTTTTCTTTTGTTTTGCTTGCAGGATGGTTCATCTGTATCATCTGAATCTAAGGTGGCAAAAAATAATGGCCCAGGTGGGAGAGTTCTTTCAGTTCACTCAGAGACATCTGCATTTATGGGGTCATCCAAGAGGAACCAGTGAAAATCAGACGAATGAGGAAGGATAAGAATGGCCCATCCATGGTAGCCCCTGTCAGGAGAGGAAGGTGAAGCTAAGTGAAGAATATTAGAGCAGATGCTGTTTCAGTGGTGGAACCACAGAGTTTACCAGGTAACAATTTCATTGATGCTGGAAGGGAGGCAATAGTGCAGAAATAGCAGATTTACCATATGCTCAACATATAGGACACATCACTGTCAAAACCTCAGTCTTCTTGGGTGGCTAGAACTGCCTAGCCTACTTCTGTTCAATCAGCTTATAGTAGCACACAAAATTCTGTACAACCCTGAAAATACTCCAGCACTCAAAAATATCATAAAGCCATGCAGTAATTCAAGGCAATTATGATCATCCAATAAACTGTTGGTCCAAACCCACAAAGCCATTAACTCAGCCGGCGACTCCCTGTTTGCCAACATTGTTGGTAAAACTTGAAATTCACTTCCATCTAACCTTACCCTCGAACCTTCTTTAAGTCTCTTCAAAAAAGGCCTCAAACAGTATTTTAAAGAGCACTGGCTTTGTCCCTGTACCAACCCTGATTAACCACTACTTATTCAATGCCTTATTTAAATTAATATTATGTGCATCTCTTGCTCATAATAGCTTGCTGCAACCCGTTGTATATATTGTGAGCACCTACTAGAGGGCTTTGTGAATGGGTGGAATTCCATCACTTATCCTATTACTAAATATGTAGATACCATGTTAAAGAAGTTTGTTGAACAGGTGGACTATATTTGAAAAGATTCTTGGTCCTTTTTAAGTAGTATTAACAACCTTAAATATAACGATAGTTTAAATTTTTTTCCCATTGATGTAAAGGACCTATACATGGTTATACCCGTTGATACTGGTATTGAATGAGTCATTAGTATTTTGAAGGACAAAGGCGGCACGGCAAGATTAGAACTTATACAAGAACTGTTGGATTTGGTATTAACTAACAACTATTTCATGTTTGAGGAAAGGTAATATTTGCAAAAAAAATGGTTTAGCTATGGGCTGTTCATGTGGGGCAAGTTTTGCCAACCTCGTGCTGGCCAATTGGGAACAACACTTTGTGTTTAACAATAACATATTTAAGGAGAATATTTATTACTATACTCGATATTTGGATGCTGTCTTTATAATGTTTGATGGCGACGCTGCAGACATCCCTAGGTTTGTAAAATACCTGAATGACTCCACACCATTCTTGGTTTTTACTTACAATATGGTATTGAATGTTTCGTTTACCTTGATGTGGTGTTATATAGGGACAAAGCTAATAGAACATACAGGGCTAGGATTCATAGAAAACCCACCTACTCTAACTCGTTCCTCCACTATTCAAGTAGCCACCCATAACAACAGAAGAGATCTGTTGTTAAGGGGTCTATATCAGAACACCGAAAGTTCACAATTCCGAATGTTCTTACATCGACCCCTAATCAATGAATGCTGACAACATTAAACATTCAAAACAGCTAATTTTTTCCTAGGGAAAAAATTTGCTGTTCCAAAACACATACAGACAACACAAGCACACCAAATAAACAGCAATCCACACACATACACCCAAAATCTTATAGCTAACCCTACACTAAACTGTACAAACACCACTAACTATCCACTTACCTTAACCCAAACCCTAACGCTTAGGTCCGTTACTATCGCACACTCACCTCACCCGCGCCCTAACCCTAACTCACCTAACCTACCCTACCCCTTACGTCAGCACAATTGGACACATACCTCCCTCATGCCCTAGCCCTAACTCACCTAACCCAAGCACCAATCGCACACTTACCTGAACCCGACCCATAACTTTCCACCACAGTGCTGAAAATAGCGAAACGACAGAAACGGACAACTGAATTCTTTCCCTAGGAAAAAATGCGGTTATCTGTTGTTTCGCTATTTTCAGCGTTCGCTGAATAGGGGTCGATGTAAGAACATTCAAAAGTATGAACTTTTGATCTTCTGATATAGACCCATTTTTAAGGGTCAACTGGTGAGGGCAGCCCGTATGGTGTCTGAGGACACAGAGTTTCTGTATGAATGTCAGATTTTGTGTGACATGTTCTTGAAACGAGGCTGTCCCTTACATTTAATTAACGAACTAGCGAATGAAGTGAAATTGAAGAGAGTTAATGGAGTTTTCAGTCCTTTCCTAACATTAAGACCAGAGTCTGTTGGATCACCGGTCCCTTATAGAGGGATCACCCAACATGAATGGCTAAATGCATTTAACTTTATATTTATTGCCCCCTTTAGCCTTAACGCACTTACTGTCCAGTAAATTTTAAACAAAAATTAGAATTTAATAACCTCCGATGAGGAACTGAGACTTACTGTAGGTCTAAGACCCAGGATTGTGTATAAGAGGGGTCCCAATTTTAAAAGATTGTTGGAGAGGGGTAGGATTACAACAGTGAGGGCCCCTGGTATGTATAAATGTGAGAACTGCCCCTATTGTAAATTCATCGAGTTACGACAAACCTTTAATATCAGGGGTAAAAGATTTTCGTGTAATAAAAGGTTCAGTTGTGGGTCCAAAAGTGTAGTTTATTTAGCTACCTGCAAATGGTGACCCTGTTTCTACGTTGGTAAAACCGACCAAATGTTGAAGGAGAGAGTATACGAACATATTTATAGCATTAGGAAAACCAAGTTGGAAAATGCTTTAGCCAAACATGTGTACGAATTCCCTGAACACAACTTTTCTTTTAGGGTTATCAACCAGGTTGAAAAGAACCTTAGAGGAGGCCCACGTAATTTAAATCTGGAGGTACAGGAATTATTGTGGCAAATAAAATTAAATGCTTATAGCCAATCAGGCTTAAATGATGCATGCTCTTTAGCCTGTATTTTAAAATTATGAAGTCTACAAAGGTAGCATTCATCTAAAACACATATTTATATATGTGTTTATTTTTTCTGCTGTTGTATGGAGTGCAGAAACACGGATCTGTATGGTTGTGCATTTTTATACTGAACTAGTAATTGATTTAATGTCATTATTCTTTTTATTTTTTGTTTACAGTTTATTGTTAAGATTTATAAAAGGTTACCATCTTGTTAGGTTAGAACTCAACTGAAGCAAACAGTGCAGCAACCATAAAAGTTCAACTAGAAAAGAAAAAGCAGCAAATGCACTGTGTGCAAAATTCCGTCTCTGTGTCTTAGGAATTCACCTCTATTCAACGCTCATAACAGTCCACAACACCTTCATTGAAACCAAGTAGAAGTGAACAAAAATTTATTGTAATGCCAACAAACAAAGAATGGTTAATCGCTTTCACTTGAATAAAACAAGCTTCCTCAGAACACCATAGCTTGCATCACAGTTGTTTAAATAACATTTTTGGCGCCAAAATTCAGTTTGAAATTTTAAAGCTATACACACCTTCTATAACCATTGTTCTCTATTCATAAAATATTAAATAATATTCATATTATTTCTAAAAGCAATGTTGCATATAATATGTGTTGATAAAGTGAACAAGTTAAAAAACTGAAAAAATATTAACAAAAACATTTACATTTAATTCATATCAAAACATATAAAAAAAAACAACACACAACAAAGCGAGCAAAACACCAGGCCCAACAAAAAAAAATAAAATAATGTGGGATAGTAGTAATAGTTTACAACTGTTCAGTTATCATTTTTTGACTACGTCACGAAAGTAAAATGATTATAAAAACTTCTTTCAGAAGTGATGGATACTTGAAAGAGTTTATGTGTTCCTGAAGAGGACTTTTTATTATTGTGACGTGTAAGAATGTGATATAATAAACCAGTTGAACTGCCATTAGGTACCCACACTTTTATGACTGTTTTGGTTCATATCAAAACATGTTTAAAAACATATAACAATGTACCTTATAGATAGTTCATTTTAAGACCAATAGTGGTTTGACAGATACAGTGTCATTTAAACCTGGTATAGTGGAAGCATCCGTATATATTTGCCACCAAAATTCTTTATATAATAATAAATTATTAAAGTCACCCCCTCTGTTATTGGTGTGCACAATGTCCACTATACCAAAATTAAAATAATGTTTGTCACCATATTGTTTAATATGTTTATACAAATAATTTTTTTCATCCTTCCTTCTGATGCTATAAAGGTGAGAGTATATACGTTTGTTTAAACTCCTTTGAGTCTTACCTATATAGAATCCTGAACATGTTCTACAGATGGCAATATACACCACCATTTTAGTTGTACAGTTGCCCCCACAGAATTTAATTCTAGTGTGTTTATAATTATCCAATTTCACACTGTCTCCCTGAAATATGGTGCGACATTGTTTACATGCCCCACATTTTGCAGTTTTCATGTATTCTGTCTTCTTAATAAAGATACCCTTCTCTAAAATAGATTTTATGTTGGCCCCTACCTTATAAACAAACCTTGGGCATTCACCTAATGTGGGTGCTATATCTTGATCAGCAGATATTATGTGCCAGTTGTTCATCAAAATCTTCTTGACTTTACCTGAATATATGCCAAATTCCAAAATGCAAGATTTAACAAAAATGCAAGTTTCAGACTTCATATCATGCAATATATCCACAGTCGAAACAATAGCTGTCCTATATTTTTCACCCAACAAAGGCTTGTACTGGTTACCCCATTTCCTCACAACATAATTACTTACATTTTCCATAACTCTAACGTCATAACCTCTGTCCTTAAATAAGGACGTTATAAATTTCACCTCATCCAACATGTCCTCATACCGTGAGGTCATCCTAACTGCTCTAATAAGCTGACCCTTATATATATTCTTGAATTGTTTCTTCAGATGGCAGCTAGAATATTCCAAATAACTATTCGAAAAAGTATTCTTTCTATAAATTTTGGATTTAAACTCATCCCCTGTTTTTGACACAAATGTGTCTAAATAAGCCACACCTTCGTGACTGCTAGAGGAGGTAAATTTTAAAAAATTACTGCTACTATTGATGTATTGTAAAAATAATGCTAGCTGTTGTTCTCCACCATCTCAAGTCAAATATATGTCATCAAGGTATCTGACGTAATATTTTATGTATGTCATAAAGTGACTATCTAAAATAGTCCTCTCTTCCCATTCAAGCATGACCAAATTGGCGTATATGGGAGCACAAGCTGCTCCCATAGCTCCGCCTTTGGTCTGCTTGTAATATTCTCCCTCAAATATAATGTAATTGTGTTCGAGAACCAGGGACATCATATCCGTGAGAAGACAGATGGTGTCCCATTGGATATCTGTATGTTTTCTTATACTCGTAGCAAAAGCTGATAGACCATCTTCTTTTGGTATACAAGAAAATAAATCTATGACATCAATAGTCACAAATATCAGATCTGAACTGGATAGGTAAATAGGATACTGTTTCAGAAAATCCCATGAGTCCTTAGCTATATGTGGAATAGTAGTGTATATGTGTTTCAAGTAGGTATCAGTAACTTTACCTATATTAAACGTCTTAGACCTACTCCCTGATATAATGGGTCTAAAGGGCGGTTCATCTATATTCTTGTGAATTTTAGGAATACCCACTATAGAAGCTAATACAGGATGTTCAACCTTAATATAAGTATAGATGTCATTATTGATCCTGTTATCTAGTAAGTATTCTTCCATACATGTGTCTATTTTTCTATACCCTATGTTGATCTCATTCAAGGACAACATAGAATAATTTCCAGTATTGTGTAGTAATTCATGTAGCTTACAAGTGTATAAAAAACTGTCATAGATGACTGCGCCCCCCCCCCTTATCTGGTTTCATGATTCTGATGTTACTAGCACATCTTAATTCCTGTAGTACCCTGCTCTCTTCTTTTGTTAAATTGGAACTGATCTGATGTCCATCGATTTGTCTATCCAACTTGTAAATCTGTTTAGTCAGTACTTTATCAAAGATAGAAATGGTGGGGTGCATGGGGGGTATATATGTACTTTTCTTTTTGACTACTGGAATGAACGGCTCTGCATGAGAAATGTCACCCACTGTTTTCTTATCTTTAAATAAAATAGCCAGGTTAAGCTTTCTCACATATTTTTTTTATTTCACAAATACAGTCCACTAGATTGAATCTTTTAGTGGGAATAAATTTAATCCCCTTAGATAGTAAATCAAAGTGTCCAGTATTTAAAATATAGTTAGTATAGTTGTATATATTAAAGTTCCTATAGGTGTAAGTAACACCATCCTGTAGGATGCCTACATTGTTGTTACTAGACTCACCTATTGTCTCAGTAACAACTGAACCAGAATTTAACGTGGGGTCCTTGGATATGGATGGTAGTGAGAATCTCTTCTGTAACCCCTCGTCCACTTTCTCTCCCTCCCCTTGTGTTCTCCGTATAAAAAAATCAGAGTTAGCATTTCCATCAGAACTAGATTGTTTATATGTATTTACAATTCCTGTCTTTTGGTCCCCCCTCACATACTTAGGGTACTTACTGTGATCTTTTTCCCATAAATATGCTGTGCCTCTTTGTATTGGTCCAAGTCCCTATATAGTTTTTTCATCTTACGTTCATATATTTTTGAAATATTAGATTCAGCATAGGAGAATTGTTTGACGTACAAATTCTCCCACTGAGGAAAAAGTAAGTCATTTTTAATCAAAGTATTTAATTCTTCCACCTCCTTAATTAAATAAACCAGCTTCTCATCATTAAATTTCATCAACACAGACATATACTTAAAACCACATTGGTCAAATAAACTATTAAAATCTGACTTAACATTTTCAGTAATATTCACACCCATAGGTAATTTAAAAAATCTGAGTCCCATCGGGACTACTTTTAACTCTATATATCTAGAAAGATATGCATTATCCAGTTTAATACTGTTTATTAGAACCAACTTTTTACCCAAATCATATATGAAATCCTTTAAGGTACCTTTGGACTTCTCCTTTGAAGTGTGTCTTTTGTCACTGATCTCTGCAGTCGGATCAGTATCAAAATAACAGTTATTTTCAATAAATGTTTTAAACAGGTCTGAATTTACATGTTTCAAATGTTTACTTTTGCTGTTACTACTAACATCAATATTGTCCATCATACCATTGTCAACAGTGTCAATATTAGTGTCCATACCCTTAGCTGTAGTACCATCTGTATCCAAACCCTTTGCTGTAGTACCATAAGTGAAATGTGACTTCATTCTTTTAGGCTTAGTGCCTATACGATAAGCTTCTTCATTAACATCATCAAATGAGAAATCAAATGTGAAGTCAGGAGTACCAATTTTACTACTACTCCTTTGAAAGCCTGCTAAAGAAACAGGAGGTATATCCAAAGAAATAATGTTTGTACTCCCAGTGTTTGCCATAACAGTACTTTTACAGGAACCCTGTCCGTTAGCAATGGTTGTTGAATATGTCGACAAATTAGACAGTCTTAAAACATCTTCTTCACAGTTAGTATTCCCTCGACCAGTATCAGTAATACAATTCTTGTTGTCACGGCTATGTTCTACCTCTGAACTGTGGCAGTTATTTTTCCCTTTGTAAATATCTAAGAAGGAGCTGCTTAGTTGATTAAGTAGGGCAGTAAGCTTGCTTACCTCTCCCCTCAGTTCAGTCAATTCAGCTTTCACCGACTGATAATCCTGGTGTGCAGTCAATACAGCTTTCACCGACTGAAAATCCTGGTGTACAGGACTGTATAATGAATCCAATGAGGTTTCCCGATCAGACTCCATGAGACCCAACTCAGAACTCAACTGAAGCAAACAGTGCAGCAACCATAAAAGTTCAACTAGAAAAGAAAAAGCAGCAAATGCACTGTGTGCAAAATTCTGTCTCTGTGTCTTGGGAATTCACCTCTATTCAATGCTCATAACAGTCCACAACACCTTCATTGAAACCAAGTAGAAGTGAACAAAAATTTATTGTAATGCCAACAAAGAATGGTTAAGCGCTTTCACTTGAATAAAACAAGCTTCCTCAGAACACCATAGCTTGCATCACAGTTGTTTAAATAACATTTTTGGCGCCAAAATTCAGTTTGAAATTTTAAAGCTATACACACCTCCTATAACCATTGTTCTCTATTCATAAAATATTAAATAATATTCATATTATTTCTAAAAGCAATGTTGCATATAATATGTGTTGATAAAGTGAACAAGTTAAAAAACTGAAAAAATATTAACAAAAACATTTACATTTAAATCATATCAAAACATGTTTAAAAACATATGACAATGTACCTTATAGATAGTTCATTTTAAGACCAATAGTGGTTTGACAGATACAGTGAACCCTTATACAGGGATCACCCAACATGAATGGCTAAATGCATTTAACTTTATATTTATTGCCCCCTTTAGCCTTAACGCACTTACTGTCCAGCAAATTTTAAACAAAAATTAGAATTTAATAACCTCCGATGAGGAACTGAGACTTACTGTAGGTCTAAGACCCAGGATTGTGTATAAGAGGGGTCCCAATTTTAAAAGATTGTTGGAGAGGGGTAGGATTACAACAGTAAGGGCCCCTGGTATGTATAAATGTGAGAACTGCCCCTATTGTAAATTCATCGAGTTACGACAAACCTTTAATATCAGGGTTAAAAGATTTTCGTGTAATAAAAGGTTCAGTTGTGGGTCCAAAAGTGTAGTTTATTTAGCTACCTGCAAATGGTGTCCCTGTTTCTACATTGGTAAAACCGACCAAAAGTTGAAGGACAGAGTATACGAACATATTTATAGAATTAGGAAAACCAAGTTGGAAAATGCTTTAGCCAAACATGTGTACGAATACCCTGAACACAACTTTTCTTTTAGGGTTATCAACCAGGTTGAAAAGAACCTTAGAGGAGGCCCACTTAATTTAAATCTGGAGGTACAGGAATTATTGTGGCAAATAAAATTAAATGCTTATAGCCAATCAGGCTTAAATGATGCATGCTCTTTAGCCTGTATTTTAAAATTATGAAGTCTACAAAGGTAGCATTCATCTAAAACACATATTTATATATATGTTTATTTTTTCTGCTGTTGTATGGACTGCAGAAACACAGATCTGTATGGTTGTGCATTTTTATACTGAACTAGTAATTGATTTAATGTCATTATTCTTTTTATTTTTTGTTTACAGTTTATTGTTAAGATTTATAAAAGGTTACCATCTTGTTAGGTTAGGTACATGTATGAAAATGAATGGTTTTGAAGAAAAAGGTATAGTAATAATATATGTAATGGGGTTTGAATATCTTGCTAAGTATCCCTTTTAGGCTTTAATTAGCATGTCTTGTAATTTTATTGGTTGTATTAAAAGGTTTTGTTTGGTGATGTGACTTTGTCTGAAGAAGTTTTTTTCATTGAAGCAAGCTGAAAGCGCTTACTTCAATTGTTTGTTTCGGGCAACTAAAACCCGTACGTGGAGCTTTTACTTACTTTTGCCTTTGGTTTTTATTTTTGAAGGGCTTTGTAAATATGTTTGACTCATATCTGCTATGTTCTATTTGTGTTATCAGGAGCTTTTCTCCCCGGGCCTCTGCTGAAAATGGACATATATCCTGTTGGGCTATCCCGGTCAACAAATGTAAAATAAATAAAAATAGTCGTCTGTGTGGTTTTCATTAGGCTTGGTGCAGGAGCTCAGCAACAAGAACAGGGTTAGGTTGTTTGGGCTGTTGATGTCTGGTTGATGATGAGTTTCATTGGGGACTGGGAATAGAAAACTTTAGTGAAGACCTCTTGGGACACTGTCATGGGTAGGGAGGGATTTTTCTCACCTTCCTGAACGACGTTTGCAGACAGGTTGGGCTAGCACAGAGGCAAGATGCAGAACAGTGATGTGAAAGGTCTTCAAGACTTCTTGTCTGGAGATTCTAACATGTTAATTGCAGCTCATAGCCCTATAACTGAGAAGGAAAAAATTTGTAGGGGTAAGTTTTGTGGAGGTTTTTGACTTTATTGATACCTGTGGAGCTCATATAATAATGGAGGCCCTGGGTTAGGGATTTGATGGCCACACTCGAAGCACTGGGTTTAGGACTAGGAGCTAGGACAATTGGGTCTTGGGTTTCATTTAAATTATAGCAGTGATTTTAGAGTACCCCATAAAGACCTGCCTTTGTTGGCATACTTACTAACCATCAGGGAAGCTCACAACTTGAGAGAAAGTAAAGGCTGGATGTGGTACAACCAGCAGTTTTGGAAATGCAAGGCAGTGAATAAGTCTCCACTTTGGGAATGTTAGCATGATTATTCTTAGCTATGTGTAATTCTGGACAGATCTGGGGTCTGGCCAGAGTGCCAGTAAAAAGGTGTGGAGAGGAGTAGTAGGGTCTGATGTGCTTTTTACATGAAGAATGTGTATCTGGCCAGACTGTAAGTTTGTACATATTTTCTCTTCCTATGGCAGTTGCCATGGGGTGGTAAGGTGCTGGTGCAAGGAAGCCCACTCATCCAACATGAATCTCAGTGGCAAACCACTTGATCCTGATGAGGCTGGTAAGGATCAGTCTCGGAAGTGAAAGTTAACATGGCCTTTCATGGGGGGGGGGGCAGGAGACCTGCTTTCTTATCACTCTATTAGACTGGAGGTGTTACTGCAACTTCTGAGAGTGTACATGGACAAAGGCAGAGCTTGGGATGTCTTGCAGGTCAGTTAAGGGCAGCACATAGCCCAGACATTGTGAGACAAGGAGGTCAAGACTAGTTAGGTCTTGAGTTTTTTATTAGTCCCCTGCATTCAGGGCGATTACCATTTTACCACTGGGTTTGGTCCCCAAAAAAGAGACAAAGTGAATTTCACCTCATTCATCATCTATCCTTCCCCAGTGGCAGCTCTGTTAATGATAGCATTGATTACCAGGAGGTGAATGTACATTATGCTTCATTGGTTGAAGCAGTTCAGTTAATTCAGATCTTTGCAGATATGTGGATGGTGAAGCCTGATATTCTGGCAGCATTTTGGCTACAGCCTATTAGACAGTAAGACAGGCCAGCCTTGGGAATTTGTTGGGTTGTACATTCTGTTTTACAAAACCATCCCAATGGGCTGGTTAGTGGCCTATACCATCTTTAAGAAGTTCAGTATAACATTACATCAGGTGTGTCAGGCATGTGCTCAAGGTTTGAGGGCTATGTACTAGCTTGATAATTTTCCGCTAGTAGGTGATGGTAAGGAGGTAGTGCTTTAGTGGGTGCAGGTCTTTCTTTAATTGAGCATGGAAATGGGATATCTCTAGTGGAGGATAACTAGGACAGACTGAAAAAATATTAACTTTTTGGGATGGAAATTGATTCAGAAATACAGGTGTCACTACTTCCTCAGGAAGTTCAATAGGCTGAATGGTAAACTAGAGTTTATATCATGCCAGGAAAAGGTTTGGGTTAGAATGAATATGGAAGATCTTGGCTTACTGAATTTCATAAGCTAGGTCGTAAGTCTAGAGTCAGTGTTTAATAGCTCCCTAGCTAACCCGCTCAGGTTAAAGAGGAGTGAGCATCATTGGGTTCTTAGTTAATATGCTCGGGGGAAAAATGATTAAGCATCGTAGGGTCAGAGTGGGGTGGCTGTGGTGGTACAGTGGCTAGTCTTGTCACTTCACAGCAATAGTTACCCTGGTTTGATTCTTGGCTGGAGTACCTTCAGTGTGGAGTATGCAACTCCTCCCTACAGTCATGTGGGTTTGCTCCTGTTTCCTCCCACATTTTAAAGACATGCTGTAGGTAGATTGGACATTCTAAACTGGCTGTAGGTGAGAGTTTGTGTGCGAGTAAGTGGTATGAATGAACTATTGTGGCAGGGCTAGCCACCTACTGGTGTAAAACCTTGGCTAGAGATGATTGTCAGTGCTGAAGTGACACCTTGAATCTATGTTCAAAATGGGAAAAGGAGTTGTGGATGAATGGATCTTAGGATAAGAATCCCCAAGTTGGTCAAGGAAGACATTGGCATTTGGGTAGATTTTTTCCATCAGATTAATGGAGTGACTTTCTAGCAAGGAGAATGGGAGTTCTCTGCGGAATTTCAGTAGTGCACAGATATGGCAGGAGGTCTGAGTACAGGGGCTGTTTTCAAGGATGAATGGTTTGCTGAGAAGTGGTCTGAAACCTGGCTAGTTAATTGGAGGAGAGACATTACCCTTTTAGGGATTATGCTGAATTGTGGGGTAAAGTTGTATGGCAATGGGCACTAAGCAATAGGTGGGTGATTTTCCAGTCACACATCTTAGCAGGATTTTAGGTATAAGCCATCCCTAGGTTTGTAAAATACCTGAATGACTCCACACCATTCTTGGTTTTTACTTACAATATGGTATTGAATGTTTTGTTTACCTTGATGTGGCGTTATATAGGGACAAAGCTAATAGAACATACAGGGCTAGGATTCATAGAAAACCCACCTACTCTAACTCGTTCCTCCACTATTCAAGTAGCCACCCATAACAACAGAAGAGATCTGTTGTTAAGGGGTCTATATCAGAACACCGAAAGTTCACAATTCTGAATGTTCTTACATCGACCCCTAATCAGCGAATGCTGACAACATTAAACATTCAAAACAGCAAATTTTTTCCTAGGGAAAAAATTTGCTGTTCCAAAACACTCATGGATAGAGCTACCAAGCCATCAGATACTGCAGCATTGTTTGCCTTCATGGATTTACAGAAGGAGTACCACAGGCTGAGGAGGGATGGTTTGTGATATTGTTAGCCAGGTATTTAATTTACAGGTGGAAGCTAGGGGAGGCAGTTAGAATCATTAGGGTTTACTTAACTGAACTATGTGTAATCACCGCATTTGTGGGGTTAATGATTTTACCAGATAATGGTATATTATAGGGCAGCCAAAGTGGTGTAGCGGTTAGCGTTGCCACCTCACAGCAAGAGGTTCTCTGGTTCGATCCTTGGCTAGGGTACCTTCTGTGTGGAGTCTGAATGTCCTCCCTGTGGTTGTGTGGGTTTCCTCCCACATCCCAAAGACATGCTGTAGGTTGATTGGACACTCTTAATTGGCCCAGGGCATGAGTGCGTGCATGTGTGTGCCTTCTGTGGAAGGTTGGGCGCCGGGCTGGCAACTCGACACCGTAAAACTCCACTGCCAGTCATGAGCAGACAGGTGATCTGCTGTGGTGACCCCTAACTGGGAAAAGCCAGAAAAAGAAGATGAGGATGTTGAGAGGGTTGGAAAAGTTTGAAGTTTGTTGGTAGATAGCAGGCTTCCATTGGGTAAACATTTGTAATGAGTTTTGTTAAGAGGTTTTCATGCTTTGACAAGTTCTTATGAGATACATGTATTGTGGTCACTAATGGTCATTTTGATGTAAACAAGAGCTTTTCAGGTCAGTGAATTTTAAGGTAATCTCTGATGGAGAGACATTTGTTTTATGGATACAGGCATTTTGTTATAGATGACCAACTCTGAAATCTCAAGATGACCAGGATAGTAAAGGGCAGCAGGTGGTTTTACCCAGAAATAGGAATTTACTTTTGTGTCTACTGGCTTAAGGATTGATTTTGAAGGGTTGATTTCAGTACATTAACAGAGTTGGTTTTCAAAGTTTGGAAGAGCAGGCCTTCCTGACACCAGGTCAGTTTATCACCATGATTGGAAAGCTTTAGGGTCTCTAGGTATTTCTGATGAGTAAACTTCCAAAAATCACCAATAAAGAGATGTACCACTGGAAGAAACATAAAAAACAGCTTTAATCACCATTTTTTTTGTCTTTTATTTATGGATTGTAATGTGAATTTTTTTTGAGTGTTTGTTTTAAAAAAAAGATTTGTAAGGATTTTATGAATGTTCATTTGATTCAAGCAATCTGTTATTTGATTGGCTGATATTTAATTGGTAGAAATACAAAATTAGCATTTAGGATGCGATTATTTGTTCTGAGGCAGGCCTTCTAGAAAGGTCAAAAGCACTTAACCTTTGGTGATTAAAACTGTTTTGTCTTACGTTTCTTCCAGAGGTACTTCTCTTTTTTGGTGATTTTAGAAGTTTTATTTTTGTTTCACCCATTGGAGGCTGGTTTTGCAGTATTTGTGGATTTTGTTTTATCTTAATACTGCCATGCCTCGGGAAGACACCACAGGAGAAGACACTTTATTGGATTTAAGTGTGCATACTAATCCTATGAGCACACAACCCACAACCAGGGACTAGTGGTGGTGAATCTTTGAATCAATAGGAAATATCCAATCCATTTTGGCATGACATGGTTGGAGAAATCATGGTGGCTCCAGTAGGGGAGATGAGAGATGCAATGAACTGTTTTCAGGTACCTGCAAGTGTGTTCCTCAATAAGGCATGGCTTTTAAAAGACTTAAAAGCATCTTTACTAAAACACAAGCATCTGCAGTTGGACTTAGTTTTGTTTTTACTTCTGTCTTGAAGCCAAAAAATTACTGAAGGGTTTGCAGGTTTCTAACAAACCCAGTGAGTATTTTGGTTCATCTTTTCAAACTAAGTGTAGTGAAATATGTGAAGCCATGGGTTTGTCTTTTTTGAAGCTGTTAAGGGAACACCAGTTCCAGGAAGAGAGCAAACTGCATAAATGATGGTCTCTTAGACAAGCTTTCCTTGGTGACAACAGCAAAAGAAATAAGTGAATCTTTACAGAATATTAAAATTAAAACTGATAAACACAATGGCACATTTCAAAAGTGGAAGGAGAAGAAAATCTACAGGGATCATGTGTATTATGAGGGAAATGAGCATTCCACCTTAAATGAATGAAAATGATATTCCATTCACTCCCAGGAATGTTTTCAGGTGGACGACATTATTCAGCAGAGCAGACAGCACTCTGTGAACAGTATTAAACCTGTTCTTGCCCCCCTCATCAATAAAAAAGTTTTTTTGTCATTTCAACATTCAAAACTATTAGAGAAGAGAAGAGAGAAGGGGAAATGACTCTCCTCTGGATTATTCTGCAGCAATGAACAGCCATGCTTTGGAAGTCAGCAAAAAGGGACAACCGAGGGGAGTTTGGGTGAAACCAGTAGGCCCACAGATGCACAAGGATCCGTATCCAATGTTTCAGAAGAAAAGGGGCATCTTTTTCAAAAAGGTAATGCCTAAAGACTTTAAAGTGTATAACTCATCAAGTAGACTTTTTACGGACAAAGAAAAAATGGTTTTGAGCAAAGGTATTTCTTTTGTTCCATTGTGTAGATCCAAATTAGTACAAACTGTAATAGACCTTAAGGGGTACACTTGTAAATTAAATTTAAAGTTCATTTTTGGTGAAAAGGTCAGAGAACAATAATCTGACTTTGTGGTTCCTAGGGTTTAGAACCCCCTTTACATCCTGTGATCAAAACCTTAGAAGAGGTATGCGAGAAAGAGATTAGGGAATTGTTAAACACTAAAAAAAGTAACAATAGGTTTTACAACATATCCAAATAGGAGAGGAAATGTTTTATATCTATCAAATCAAACACTTCTATTAAAGTGATGAAAGCAGACAAGGAGGGACAATGGTTGTAGTTAACAAAAAAGCTTATGCTAACAGTATGCAATTTTTGTTGATGGATGACATATATTATCAAAAGGTTTACAAAAGTCAAATGTTAAGAGTGTACAGATATATTGACCAGTGGCTTAATGAGAATCTGATGGGAGGTGTTATTTCAGACACCATGTTTTCTTTTTTTTCAAGTATGCTAACCTAGGATGGGCAGTCTTTTTGGGATACCAATAGTGCGTAAGGATGACAAAAATCCTCCTTATTAACCTATAGTTTCTATACCAGCTTCAAAGTTAGAACCACTATCTAGGTTTGTAGACAGAGCTTTACTTAAATTAGTTCAACAGAGTGCTTCCTTCATTAAGGATTCTTATGTTGTTTTGACCAAAATTAAGGGCAAGGTAGTGAGACCCAATGATATATTGGTGACAATGGATGTCAAGTTGCTATACACATGCATTCCACATGAGTTGAGAGTAGAATGGGTGGGATACATGTTGATTCAAAAGTAAGGATTTTGAAGGGGGTGAATGTAAATTCATGCTTGAATGTATTGAACACATTCTCATCAATATTTTGTTTCATTTTTGAAGGAGAGTATTATTTGCAAACAAGGGGTATAGCAATGGGAGACAGGATGGCGCCCAATTATGCTAAGCCAGTAATGACCTATTGGGAGACCCAAATCTTGTCCAAATTACTAGGTATTAAAATGTTAGTCATCACTACTCTTTCATTGATGATTTGCTTTTTGTTTGGGAAGGGGATGTAGGTGGTTTGGAACTATTCATGAATACCGTTAATGGTAGTATTGACTTTTTGAGTTTTTCTTATGTTTGTGACATTTCAAGCATTGTTTTTTTATTTCTGGAAGCATTCAAATGTGTTGACACTTTTAAGTTAGGTTCTATCATTAGCTACAAATATGTGGCTAGCAACAGTTTGTTACATTATTCAAGTATGCATCCAACATACATGAAGTATAATATTGCAAAGGGACACTTGGTTAGGTGAAAAAGCCTGACTACTGACCACGCCTTTTTGTATAGGTTTGTGGATGAATTACATAACAGGTTTAAACACACAGGTTATCCTTGTAGAGTTGATAAAGAGGCATTTCAGAAAGACTTTGAGTTTCATGATAACACCTCTAATACAAGGGATTGGTCAACCTGTATGCCATTAGTTTTTATGATTGACAGTGGGGCCATTAGACATATTATTAGCAACAACAGGAGAATTTTAGGGGCACATACTGAATTGATGTCCATTTTGGGTTCAGAACCACATTTCATCAATAAGAGGGTGAAGAATTTTAATGAACTATTAGAAAAGGGAGATCAAAATTCTGAGAATAGGGGAACTAGGGGTACTTTTAAGTGCCTCAACTGCAGTTTTTAAAGATACATCAATGAGGGTCTTTTTTAAGGTTATTGTTAGTGATAGAATGTGGCCAGTGCCTGGGTTGTCCAACTGTACTTCCACCTTTGTGATTTATTTGGCTACGTGTTCTCTGTGCACTGCGTTCTACATAGGGAAAACCAAAAGACAACTAAAGAATAGAATGTACAAACACTATTATGCCATTGAAAATAAAAATGTTGAGAATGCATTAGTTAGACATGGTTTTTCACATAAGGGGCACACTACATTTTATTTTGCCATCATTGATCATATATCAGGTAATTTTAATGGAGACAGGGAAGCAGAGTTAAATTACAGAAAACTTTGGTGGCAAGTATTGTTTAATGCTTACAATCCACTGGACTTAAATTATGGAGTCAATTATAAAACAGTTTTGCACAGAAAGTATTATTTTGATAAGTGTGAATGCATTTTCATGACACATACATACAAATACATGTTTTACTTTTTATTTTTTTGTCTTTTATTTATGGATTGTAGTGTGACATTTTTTGAGTGTGTGTGTTTGTTTTAAAAAAAAGATTTGTAAGGATTTTTACAAATGTTCATTTGACTCAAGCAATCTGTTATTTGATTGACTGATATTTAATTGATGTTGTTGTTGAGTCTTTTGGCTTTTCCCGGTTAGGGGTCGCCACAGCGGAACTCCGGTCCGCTAATGATTGGTACTTGATTTTTACGTGCCAGGTTACCAGCCCTGATGCACAACCTTCAATGAAGGTACGCCCATTCATGCATGTCTTCATGCAGAAGACGCTCTAGCTGAGAATCGAACCGGACAGCATCTTACTGTAAGGCGACAACGCTACAGCAGCACCACCACCGCGGGTCACTGATATTTAATTGAGAGGAATACAAAATTAGCATTTAGGATGTGATTATTGGTTCTGAGGAAGACCTTCTAGAAAGGTCGAAAGTGCTTAACCTTTGGTGATTAAAGCAGTTTTTTTAAGTTTCTTCCAGCAGTACTTCTCTTTTTTGGTGATTTTAGAAGTTTTTTTTTTCACCCATTGGAGGCTGGGTTTGCAGTAGTTGTAGAGTTTATTTCTGATGAGTGTTATTCTACTCACTTTTTCAAGATTGGCAAAGCTTCTGATTTAGCTAGGGAAGGTAGGTCAATTGAATGCGTTAAGAACACAAGTAGAAAGATGTCTAACACAGTCCTGTCCTAAGTTAGGTAGCTAGTCTAAAGCACATGGACTTGTGGTATATATCATTTCATTGTTGTTTTCTTTTGGAGGTAGAAAGAAAGTTGTGTTACTGAGCCATTCCTTTATTTACTGGGTAGCCAGAAGAGCAGTAGTAAGATCCAGAGGTGTTTCTCTGGGCCTTGATCCAGTGATGTTTGAGGTTATTTGGAGAGGTTTCAGAGTTTTGTATTGCAAATATCTGATGAGCATGCTTGATGATGCTCAGGCAGAATGTGGTTTACCTCATACTGTAGTCATAGAATTATGGGGAGAATGATTTGGGTGTGATACCCAAATATAGGCCCCTATTGTGGATCTTTAAGAACTTGATGCATAACACTACTACCTGGATCTTTTGGTTGCTGATTGGTCTTGTTGGTTCCTACGGGGTGAGCCTTCTGACTTACTGCTGGGCTTTATGGATGAATTCAAGTTAGTAGTATTACCTTGCTAAAAGTCTGTTTATCTACATTGTAAGGTATGGGTATGCAATAAACCTGATTGCATCATCTATTAGAATAATTTTGTCTCATGTATGGGGATCAAGAATAAATGGAATTTGCCCTCAGACTATTTTACCCATGACTGCATTCTTTAGGGAGAAGGAGTGGAGCATCAAGCTTGCTGCTGGATGTTGCTGTGAAGTCTGTAGGTGGGCAAGAGTAGATGTGTGTGTGTGTGTGTGTGTGTGTGTGTGTGTGTGTGTGTGTGTGTGTGTGTGTGTGTGTGTGTGTGTGAGTGTGTGTGTGTGTGTGTGTGTGTGTGTGTGTGTGTGTGTGTGTGTGTGTGTGTGTGTGTGTGTGTGTGTGTGAGTGTGTGTGTGTGTGTGTGTGTGTGTGTGTGTGTGTGTGTGTGTGTGTGTGTGTGTGTGTGTGTGCTGTGTGTGTGTGTGTCTGTATTCATTTATCTCCCTTCCTTCTTTCCAATAGTTCCAGTCAGAGTGTGCAGTGGTATATGCTACTCTGGTATTTATTGAGTGGCTATATGATGATATTACACAGAAGCTGATGAGAGTGTGCATTCTGCCATACTGCCACACTGAACTTTTAGTTCCTGATTTGTCTTGTTATTTGCTGTGAAGAGTTGAGGTGAAAGCTCTGGTATGCAGCCTGGGGTTTATTGTTAAAATCATATAACTATTTTTGTCATGCTGAATATCTGTTTGCCAGCATTACATGCTATCAGCTTGTAATAAAATCTGTTTGCTTTGTCTATTTCTGTTATTTTGTCTCATGCATGGGTTTCAGAAACAAACAAATGTTTGACAGCAATGGGCTGAATACTAGACTGGTAACATGATGGTACCAGGTTCAAAAATAGCATCATGTAGTTATTTAATTTTTTTCTATGAATATGTGCTGACAGTTGGAATGCAGTTTTACACCAACAGATTTCTTCCAAATTAAGCATTTATGCACAATGCGCACCGAGTGGAAAAGGTTATACAAAATAAATTAATATGTTGCTCTATGCTATTGCCATTGTTTAGTAATGGTGCACATTGCACACCATCACACAATAATTCTGTAAAGAAAAGAAATGGGGAAGATAGGAAAGAGGTGAAATGGGGAGCAAGCAGGGAGAAAAAGAAGGTGACAGAAAGTTAGGAATGTGCAGAAAGGGTGTAGGGAAGAACCATAGCCATCCATTTCTAAAGCATTAACAACTGGGCACATGCTAAATTTGGACTGTCACCTCCAGAGAAAGAGGGGTGATAGCAATATAATTTCATTATGAAGTCAATTGGACCACATTAGGTGTGTCAGGTAGACACGTGTGAAATGGAGAGCTATGTATGGACGATGCTGTGTTTTGGGAACAGGTGCCTTTTTTATTTTTTTAAAAGGAGAGTGGAATGTTGGTGGAGGGACATAGGCAAGTCTGGGGCAGGCAATTCAGGAAGGTGAGGAAGCATTTGCAGACAGACAAGACATACAAGACAAGGACAGGGTTGGTGATGGACACAAGTGGGGGTGAAGAACTTGGTTGCAGTGCAGGAAGGGGAATCACGAGCCTATGGACATCATGTTTGTGACACTGAGAATTAAGTCCCCACTCGAACTGTCATCACTGTCACTCACTGTGCTAATGGCTACTGTGTCTGATGTCTGTGCCTCCTTGTATTATTCATTATGACAATGGAGAGTAGTGTCTCCACTCAGCTTAGCTGTGCATCAATTGTGTGGTGCACAATCATATGCACCAAACCTGGCAATTCAGCTCTGGTGAGAAAAATACCACCTGTCCCTGCTCCCAGGGGGAACCACTGTCCTATCTTCTAGGGCAATAATACCTTAGGGTGCAGATATGGCAGAGGCTACAAGGAGGGTGCTTCCAGGCTGCAGCTCAAAAGTTCTGGATCTTGGTGTTGTAGCCAGTGGTGGGAGTGTAGGTGCTCCAAAGGGATCTGTCCTACCCTGCTGTGCTGTAGTAATATGAAATGAAAATAAATATAAAAAAATGAAATAAACATTACACAAAATAATGTACAAAGTAACATTTACATAAAATAAAAAAATATAATGGAAAATATGATTAGAAACATAATATAATAACGATACTAGAAAACAAAATGAAAAAAGCAAATAAAACAAGAGAAGAGGTGGGGTGAGAGGAAACAAAAAAGACAAAATTAGTACCTGCATAGATAGTATACAAAACTTTCTACAAGTAATGCACAATATTATGCTACATTTTACTTATAACAATAACAAATAATAAATACATTTATTACACGAAATACTACCCTACTGGGAACACAGACACACTATACTACAGATCAGATTGCATCCAGCAATTATTCATGCTTCCATATCTTGAACATATGCATGTTGCATCTAAAATGTTTACAGTTCACAGCAGGCCATCTGGGGCACATGTGTAGAGGTCCGCACTTCAACAGCTATCATTATTAGTATGCAACCATACTCAGTCTTACTAGAGACAACCTAAGAAATTATTGCAAAAAGCTGCCCTTACATTTACGGAGTGTGTTATCCAAACCACAAGCAATGACCAATGTAATAGTGTACTTTCCATTTGGAATACAGCTTAATGCCTGTACTCTTTCCTTTTACACTGCTATAAATATAGGTTTATTGCTATCTTAAAGAAAAGCACAAAATACACCAGCACAATATCACCAGCAACTTCTTTTTTAATACAGCAACAGTGATCTGGCACCTCGGCTGTTTGCCTTCAAAGATCACAGTAGTACAATTTCAGCTGCATTAAATATTCAAATACAAGCGGCCACTAGACAAGATCCAATTAATTAAGAAATTACTAATTAATACAATTTAAATAAACTTTTAATGTGATAATTATATAATACATAATATATAAAAAATATGTATCAAAATTCATGTAAAGAATTATATAAAAAAGAAAGTACAAAACTTCATATACATAAATCCACACAAAACACCATGTATAAATCATTCAATTATTATAAATACATTTTACTAAACTTAACATGACCCTGTGAAATATTTTATATACCAACTTCTTGATTTCAACCACGGGGCCTTAAAGTCTGAAATGTAAATATCATTCTAGTTTCTAACTCCAATAATTTACCAACAAAATCACCCCCTCTAGGCAAGAAAGGTTTTGCAAGAACTGAAAAAAATTAAACCGCTATCTAAACCCTCATGTATTCATGAAAATGGTTAGCTATAGGACTCAATTCATTTTTATTTCTTACATCTCTAAGATGTTCCAAAACTCGAATTTTCACCATCCGTTTTGTCTGGCCTATATACCATTTTATATCAGAGCATGAACATCCCAAAATATAAGCCACACCTATCAATCTGCAGTTAAAATAATATCTAGAACCAAATAATTTCCCATTAATTAAAGTTCCTGACAAATTTTTAGCACTATTACAAATACTGCAATGACCACAGGGGAAGGTACCCATAGGTAAATTCATGTTAGACCCCACAATGAAATTATAATTTAATAATTCCTTCAAATTTTTTCGTTTGATAAATGAAAATGTGACATGTTTGGGGAATAATTGACCAATATTTTTGTCCTCAGAAATATGTACCAAAATCTTTTAATAATCTTAACCAGAATATCAGAAAAAGGAGAAAATGTTGTAACATAAAATAACTTTTTATCCACATCTCTGTTAACAAAAAATTATTCTCCTCAAAGTTCCCATATATTCTAGCCAAAATTCCTTGTAATTTTTGTGTAACATCCCCTAATATTGCATGCTTACATCTTGATAGTCTTTCCTCATCATAACCTCTCTCTTTTAATCTCCTCTCTGCATTATCCATTTCCACCACTTTCTGACTCATATCACTAGTATGAATAAAAACTCTTTTAAATTCAGCACTAGGTAAGGAGTTTAACAAATGTTCTGGATGCATGCTAGTAGCATATAGGAACATATTCACTGAGGTTAATTTCCTAAATGGTTTAAAGCCAATAGCTTCACCATCCCCATACAATGTCACATCCAAAACATTAATAGTTTCTCTCCTAAACTCATAAGAAAAAGTCAAACCATGTTCATTGCAGTTAAGGGTCTCAAAAAAAATCTAAAAAATCACAAATATCTCCCTTACAAATAAAGATAAGGTCATCGATAAAGCACTTATAAAGCGCAACCTTATCCCTATAAAAGGAGGTGGGATATATAAACTTACTTTCAAAATATCCCATACATATATATATATATATATATATATATATGTGTGTGTGTGTGTGTGTGTGTATATGATAGCATATGAGGGCGCATAAGAAGCCCCTATAGCTGTGCCCTTCAACTGCAGAAAAATATTTTTCTCAAAGGAAAAATAATTGTGGGTTAAACAGAATTCCAATAGGTTAAACAAAAAAGCTGTTCTTGGACCTTCACCTAACATATCCACAATAGCCTCAATTGTCTATTTCAATTTAATATTTGTATATAATGATTTGACATTGACAGTAATCCAATAATAATCACCTTGCCATCTGATTTTAACTAACTCATTTAATAAATCTTGTGTATTCGAAATATGTGCAGAAGCTTTACATAGATTTTTTTTAATTGAAAATCAAGAAAGCTGCCTACATTGCATAGATAGGAGCCTATCCCTGATATGATAGGCCTCCCAGGGGGCCCCTCTAAATTTGTATGTACCTTTGGCAGGTCATACATAATAGGGGTAACTGGCTTTTTAACATGTAACTTTTTTACTTCTTTACAGTCAAGAAAACCCAAACGTTCTCCCCTTTCCAGTAATCCCAACAGTTCTTCATTATAATTCATAACTGGGTTCCTAGATAAAAGCTTATATTCATCTTCACAACCTAGTATGTCAGCTATCATTTCACAATACAACTGTTTATCCAAAATCACCCAATTACCATCTTTATCTTCACATTTAACAATAAATTCCATTTTTAGCTTTTTTAAATTTTTTAAAGCCAACCACTCAATCTTGGTTAAATTGTATGATTTCTTCTGCTTCAAGAACATACCAAAAGCAATGGAAATGTCCTTATACACAATTTTTTGAAACAAAGTAATGGCAGGTACATTTATCATAGGCATAAATTTACTCTCAGTTGGCAAATTAGGTAACTGTAATTTACCATACCCAGTGGCATAAAGTAAACTATAACTGTCATCAACATTTTCAAACTCTAAAGTTTCAGATTCATAATCATAAATAGAGACATTTGTTAAATCATCTTCACATGAAATAATGTCATCACATTCATCATTATTTTCCATGTTGTTTGCCACTTCACTACATACATTTTTCCCAAAGTATACAATTAATAACAGCTTTCTACAGAATGTCTTTAACTCAAAATATAGGTCGACAAAAGAGGGTATGAATGTGGGTACAAATTTATTGCCTTTAAGTAATACAGCCTCCATATCATCAGAAAGGCTAAGCTTAGATAACTTAATAACATGCATTATTTGTGCATTGTACTCACAACCAGAAACTACGTCTTGTACTTTTTTTTTATATAATTCTTTACATGAATTTTGATACGTATTTTTTATATATTATGTAGTAAATAATTATCAAATAAAAATTTGTTTTAAATTGTAATAATTAGTAATTACTTTATTAATTGGATCTTGTCAAGTGGCTGCTTGTATTTGAATATTTAACGCAGCTGAAATTGTGCTACTGTGATCCTTAAAGACGAACTGCCGAGGTGCCAGATCACTGCTACTGTATTAAAAAAGAAGTTGCTGGTGGTATTGTGCTGGTGTATTTTGTGTTTTTCTTTAACATAGCAATAAACCTGTATTTATAGCAGTGTAAAAGGAAAGAGTACAGGCATTAAGCTGTATTCCAAGTGGGAAGTACACTATTACATTGGTCATTGCTTGTGGTTTGGATAACACACTCCGCAAATGTAAGGGCGGCTTTTTGCAATAATTTCTTGAAGGCAAACTGCCAAGGTGCCAGAACACTGTTACTGTATTAAAAAAGAAGTTGCTGGTGGTATTGTGCTGGTGTATTTTGTGTTTTTCTTTAGCTGGTTTTATTTGGTTATTGCTATGTTGTTAACAATCTGCAGCATGCTCATGGTGTCCCTGGTGTATATGTAATTATTTACATTGCAATCTGTGTGTCAACTGAGACATGTCCTGTATAGTACAGATGTGTAGTTTTCTTCATGACAACCCCTATTTACTCTGTAATACTGGACTGTTTTCATAAACAAAGTAATGCCCACTATTTCATTACATTGGACAAATGCATACCCACAGTGATACAAGTGTTTTGTACAATAAGCTGCATTTACTTCTAATGCTAAAATAGCAGTACTGTTTTGAAGCATACATACCCGTTACATCTGTCAACCTTCTCAACCTTCCCTCATAAGCCCACACATTTCGTGTTCTCTTCACATTAGCTGTGGGAATAAATAAATTAAATACAGTAAGATCAACAATGAGAAACAGATGCAGCTGTTTCATCATTCAAACTGTGCCTGTAAATTATACTCACACATCTTTTGAGTGCCATCAGTCTTACAGTCATCCATCCAATGTTGAAGGATATTCCTCTTCCTCATGCTGAGGTCTCATTAGTGATTTCTACACTGTTTGCCAGTGTGGTGGATGCTGGTAACAGTGGACAAATCACAAGCTAAACTATTCCATGCATCCAGTTTATAATCTGATCCACAATAGTGCTCCTGCAACAGCTAGGAATCATAATCATTAACTAGAGGTCTGACAAACACTGTGGACTCCTGCATACTCCATTTTTGAGAATAAAATCTCAATCCTGCACTCTGAACACCAGCCATCTTAAATGTGGATGAACACCAATGTGCAATGTCTTTTTCTGCCAATTACAGTTATAACAGCTACTGAGACTACATGACATTGCGATCTGCAACATTTAAAAATGTTGCCCACTGTTACCATTGCGCAAACACAGACAACATGTTTGCATGAAGCTAATCATGAAAAATATGTGAAATAATACAGATATCATTATAAAAATGTCCTCACCCATCACAAAAATAAATACTATATAGGAAATTTTAGCTCTACTACTAGCATTTATCATGTGAAGTGGTACACCATTAAAATAGACAGGATTCTGCAGCATTACAACCCTGAACCTTAGCTATTACAGTCCTGCAATCATAGGTGTTCTCACAACAAGAATGCAGATATACAAATCTAGGATTCATTTCATTGCTAGCCATTACAAAAATTAAGGCTGCATTACTTGAAATTGAAGCCAGGACCCTCTCAACTTGTAAGTGACACTTAACTCCTTGCAGCACATGGGATGTTACATAGCCTATCGCTACATTTTTATTCCTTGTAAGGTTCATACAGGCTCTATACAGGAATGTTATGTGACAACATGTAGACAAATAAATTAATTTATGATATATAGATTCCCGTTTTTTATTACACAGGGAATATGCCTACAGACATGTGGAATCCAGAACAACATGCAATGTACATTCAGAGGAATGCATGGTTGCCTTAAAGCTGTTGTTCTCACATATATCACTGTAGCAAGCCATAACAGTCATTCAGCACACAATCAGCTTCAACAAGGAATGTACATTTATTTCGAAATAGTACATGTTAGATGTACACGTAGTTAAACATTCAACATAAAATATAATTCACTTACTCCACACACAGGCTGTTATGATTTCTTTTTGCAGATATACAACAGTGTCATAACATGCTGTGTTATTTGGTCAGTCAGCAATCATCTGACCAGTACCATGGTGCTGACTGTGTGTTAAAACAAATCTATAGTATTGCAAAGCCAACACCACACTCCAATACAAAAAAATAAACAACACAGAAGCCAATGCACCACTTTTTTCTTCTGGTACCTTGGCTTTTCACCTTCAAGGGATAAAGTTATCCCAAAGCCAGCACTTTAAATACACATGCCCTTGTCAATTAATTAATCATTCAAACAATTAGACAGTGAAATAATTAAACAGTGAAATAATTAAACAATCCACCAGGTACTACATCTTTTTAACCCCACTGCAATATAAAATTTTGTTACACACACACACACACACACACACACACACACACACATATATATACATATATATATATATATATATAAATACAGACATATATGTGTATGCACACTTCCCTTACTAATTTAAACCAATATATATTTCATATACAAAATGCATGAAAATGCACACACAGACTAACCCCACCTTCAAAAGTCAAACATTTACAAAACTTCAAGCTTTTAAAAATTCAAACATATCTCTAAGTTTAATCCTCCATGGTAAAGGGCACCACAATAGAAAACATATGTAGTTTCCAACTGATTTAACTTTGAATGAAAATCGCCCCTCAGCCCTGAAAGTTATGCCAAAATACTGAAAAATAGAGAAGCCTCATTATCACCATGCCTCGAAACAAAATGTTGATCTATAGGGCTCTCCCTCCTTCCATTCCTAATGTCAGCCAAATGTTCCAACACCCATATTTTTGTCATCCTTTTGGCCTGTCCTATGTACCAATGAGTAACTTCACATCCTCATTCCAAAATATGAAAAACCCCACAAGATTTGCAGTAAAATTTTTCACTTGCCACATATTTACGACCATTGATAGTGAATCCTGATAAATTACGTATTCTATTACAAACGATGCAATTGCCACATGCAAATGACCCCCATCTGCTTGAAAGTGGACTGCCCGATTCTGACTGGTCTGTTAAGTAATTCATTTAAATTACAATAATGACTAAAGGAAAAAGTCACCCTGTCAGGAAAAATCATACTTAGAAATTCATCTGAAATAACCATAGGCCATAAGTCCCTGATTATTTTCATTAACAATTCTGAAAAGGGACTACATCTGGTCACATAAAATTACCTCTCCACTTCCTGTGTACCATTCTCATTCACCCTACCAGAAAAGGAGCCTCCTTGATTAAACCTTCTTACTTCTTTCCCCCCTCTACCCTTTTCTTTGATCTTCTCAACACCTCCTTCAAATACTCCCTACAGGCGAGTCTATGCTCCACCTCCAACAAATAATGATCCAACAACTTCACATCAGAGGTAGTCATATATACACGTTTAAATTCCCCAAAAGGTAGGGACTCAATAAGATGGGGAGGGTGCATGCTTGAAGCATGTAAAAAATTAATGACAAGCTGTGGGTTTATGATATGGACTATGCTGAATTATCTGGTTTTCATCCACAAAAAAACAGAGATCTAAAATATTAATGGTATCACACTCCACCTGATGACTAAATCTCTAACCATGAGGGTTGATGTTCAAACATTCAAAAAATTCCACAAACTCATCAATGGTAACCCTGCAGACAAAAAACAGGTCATATATGAAATGTTTATAGATGACCACCTTGTTCTTAAAATAATCAGACACATAAATGCATTGTCTCTCAACTCATCCATATATAATACAGCATATGAGGAGCAAATGAGGCACCCATTGCTCTTCCCCACTTCTGCAAATACATCTTGCCATCAGATGTAAAATAATTATGGGAGAGACAGAATTCAAGTAATTCCAAAACATAAGAAGTGTGTGCACCTTCTCCTAAAACTTTGGCAACAGCTTCTAAACCCCATCATAAACTGATGTTAGAATAAAGTGATGATACATCTATACTGACCCAAACATAATCATTGTGACACTTCAACCCTTTAATAAATTCACACAACTCCTGACCATTCTTAATATTAGATGGAACCCTCATAAGATACCATTTTAACAAAAAATCAAGAAAGGCCCTCGCATTTTGCATGTAAGAACCTATATCTGATACAAATGGTCTTCCTGGTAGGTTCCACCTATCTTTGTGAATTTTGGGGATGGCAAAAAATATTGGGTCCCGGGGTCTCTCAGTGCACAATTTCTTAACATCCAAAGCTGTTAAAAAACCCAACCTTCCCCCTTTCTCCATCAGCTCCAACAGCTCTTTATTGAACCGTATAACCAAGTTAAAGGACATTCATAGTCCTTCACTTGTTCTAATAAATCTAGAATCATTTTCTTATATTGTATGCTACTCATGACCAACCAGTTGCCTCCCTTATCAGCTTCCTTAAACACAAACTAGTTCAATTGCCCCATAGTTCCTTTAAAGCCTGCCATTCATACCTACTCAAATTAAATTTCTTACATTTAAATTTTTTATATTCTTTCTCAGTGTTATAATACAACATCTTTTCAAACAGGCAAATAACTTGAAACAACTTGGGAGGAGAAAATATACTTGCAGTACAGGGAAGTGGGGAAATAACAAGATGGCCATAGCCCATATTAAATACCCCACTATCAGCTTCATCATTACTACACATGTCCTCATCACAATTATATTCCACATTGAACTCATCATCATATTCATAAATAGAGACATTCATTAATGAATTATCAAGTTCCGAATCTGAATCACTTGGCTGACTTACAGTTCTTTTAGAAAAATAAAACTTTAAGTTCAGTTTTCAGTAAAATCTGCTAGCCTCAGTTAAGAAGCTTGCTAGTGCTGGTGGGTACAACTTAGCACCCCTCAGAAGTACACTTTCCACTACTGTAGAAATAGTCAAATCAGACAAATTAATTATATTTAATGATTGTTGCTGACATGAATGTTCCTGCATGCATAAAGGCATTCCTTTTAGAGCACCATTGCTCTCACTAGAAGTACTTTCCCTTTCACCTGCTTCTGTTGCTTCTTCCACAATTTCCCTGCTGGGACCACTGCTGTTGCTTTGAATGGCTGCTCCGAACAGATGATTCTGGCTCAGGGATGCTCTCAAAAGAAACACTTTTTTTTAGAAGTTAACTCCCCAGAGGAGACTGAAGAGTCACACCCATCATTACAATCACTGGAAGACCTGTTTTTAGATTGTCCCAAATGGGGTTTACGTTGCCATTGATAAATCAGCCTCGTTTGAAAATCATTCATATCCCAAGACAATTTTTTCTTTTTTCTGGCAACAACATCACACTCCACCGTGTCCAATTTCTGTTTAATCGCAGTCATTTTAGCCCCAATAGTAGAACTGGAAAAATCTTCCATTACTAAGAAATCATTCTGTTTTTTCTCTAGGGTTTTATTGTTGTGCTTAACCAAAATTCTCAGCCAGTGCAGAATGCATTCAAGGGCTACCTGCTTCCACTACTCACACAGATCCTGCTCATCCTCTCCAAACTCCCCAGCTGGCAGGCGATCCACATAAAGACCTCTAGGTGTAATTCTAAGATTCAAATATCTCTCCAAAAGCTTCACATCATAGAAAAGGCTTACTGATGTGAAGTTACTCGTTGGTACACAGGGCAGAGCAAAAGGATGGCAATAATATGGGTGTTGGAACATTTGGCTGACATTAGGAATGGAAAGAGGAAGAGCCCTATAGCTCAACATTTTGTTTGTGAGCATGGTGGTAAGGGGGCTTCTTTATTTTTCAGTATTTTGGCACAACCTCCAGGGTTGAGGGGGGATTTTCATTCAATGTTAAATCAATTGGAAACTACATATATTTTCAAGTTGTGGTACCCTTTACCCTGGGGGATTAAACTTAGAGGTATGTTTGAATTTTTAAAATCTTGAAGTTTTGTAAATGTTTGATTTTTGAAGGTGGGGTTAGTCTGTGTGTGCATTTTCATGCATTTTGTATATGAAATATATATTGATGTGTTTAAATTAGTAAGAGAAGTGTGCATACACATATATTTATGTATTTATATATGTATGTAATAGAATTTTATATTGCTGTGGGATTAAAAATATGTAGTACCTGGTGGGTTGTTTAATTATTTCACTGTCTAATTGTTTGATTGATGAATTAATTGACAAGGGCATGTGCATTTAAAGAGCTGGTTTTATGATAATTTTATCCCTCAAAGGTGAAAAGCCAAAGTACCAGGAGAATAAAGTGGTGCATTGGCTTCTGTGCCGTTTGTTAAATCTATAATATTGCCCTTACAATGTTTAAGGATATTAAGTGGGAATATGTTATTCAGTCACCAAAAAAGTAAAGCCATGTTGGCTACTATGAACAAACATTGACTGTTATTTTGTGGATGGGGATCCAAGGCATCCACCACTATCTGAGCCTGTGAGATATCCCCCATAGCACACATCTTGAGCATTTGGGAGGGTCACATATGGGATTTATGTTAACTGGCAGGTTTGCCAGCACACATGTGGCATATGATACACATGCTTTTCAACATGCCTGGCAGTTAGCGTTGTACCCCTCATGGTTATTATAGACCCTATCTTGTTCCCCATATCTTGCTGTCATGTGTACATGACTCCAATGTAAGATGCATTCATTAAGGATAATGCAATACAAGATACAGTTGCAACAGTCCTTTGAATATATACTCAGAAATAATGTTCACATTTGTCATGTCATTGCATACTATGCAGTGATGTTTTAAAGATTGTGGATGGTGATGCCTGTAACACACCAAGCATGCCCTCTGCTACTTTGTGAAATGTCCCAGTGACTAAACATTGCATTTAAAGATATACCTTACTTTCCACTAAGAAGTGTTCCTGCCCTCATATCTGTCTGTGAGTCAATGCTGAGAGAGTTTGCTCGGCTCCTCCAGGGTCTATGTGTCCTAGAAAAATCCCCAACTTATCTGTGTATGGCTAGGGCCAGCAGCAGCTGTGTTGCCAGCCTGTATTATAGACATATGTACTCAGAGGTGGTTCAGTGTTTCATGGATTGTCATGTAATGACAATCTATTTGTGCATGCTTTGTGTCTGCACTGCAGTTTTATCTCAGTGAACAAAAAAACAAAAAAATTAATGGAGACAGCATTAATGCTTTTATATCTTGTGAACTAGCTCCACAGGATTGGTTTATTAGCATGCTATTCAGCTGTGTATGCTGTAATTAGCATCTCTGAAGCACAGAGTAGGACACATGCAATCAATTACTGATATACTCCATTATAAAAAGGCAAATGAGTAGCTGGGTAAACTGATGTGGATGTGAGTTAGTACACAATTGTGAGATACACATTTCTTTGGATTTACTATATTTTGAAAGAGGAGTATTGCACTCCTTCAGGTATGTTTTCGGCTTATAACCTAAATATTGCCTATGTTGGAATGTAGATATAATTACAGTGAAGTAACTGTATGCATTTGTCAGAAATATACTCATTACATGGCCTTCTTTAACAGTAATGTGAGAGATTCCCAGGCTGTAGGGCAGGCATAAATTATAATGCTGTATGCTAACTATGGACACATGTTCTATGGAAAGATTCTTTGATCGCGCTTTTAAAATGTCCCCATGATTTGCTTAACATTGTTCCTGACCCTGTTATCTGCCATGTTATGGGGGCTGGTGGGACAGATGAAGTCCTGCTATGAAACAAGCTACAATGGAATGTTATGTTGGGTGGGGGACATAGTTTAGTATCTGTTAGGGAACAACAAATAATATTCTGGTCTTGTTACTCAAAGTCAAAGAAAACTTTATTGTCATCTAGAACTACACAACAGTGTAGCTGAATGAAATTACAATGCTTAGTTCTCAATGCAGGAAACAGTTGCAGACTCAAAACCCGTCACAAGTGGTGTCCCACAGGGCTCAGTCTTGGGTCCACTCCTATTCGGCATTTATTTTTCAGATGTGAAAGCAAACATGGAAGGATTATGGCTGACAAAGTTTGCAGATGACTGCAAACTGGGCGCCATAGTGGATTCACCTGCTGACACACACATCCTACAGAAAGGTCTCACTGAAACGGACAACTGGTGCCGGAATCATGGCCTCAAACTTAACGCCAAAAAATGTATAGTCATCCCCTTTGGGAAAAACAAAGTACCCACAAACTATCACGTAGACAATAACCCACTGAATACAGAAGATGTAATCAGAGACCTGGGGACTCAAGTCGATAGTGACCTCTCCTTTGACAACCATGTTGCCAAAGTGGTCAGAAAGACTTTCTACCTAGCCCATCTCATCATGAAGGGATTCTCATCCGGATCAAAGGAGGTCATTGTACCTCTGTATTCCTCCCTCATCAGGCCCATGATCGAATATAATGCTCCATTTGGGATGTATCTCACCCGGCACATGCAGCAACTGGAAAGACCCCAGAAGTACCTCACCAAGAGGATCATAGGTCTAAAACATGTGCCTTATCCAGCTAGATTAAAGAAACTCCAGCTCTATTCAGTAGCATACCGCCTGCTCAGAGGTGATTTGTGCCTAACATACAGGGCCATGTCCAACCAGGAATTGATGGACATGCTCCATCTCAAAAAATCCAAATCCACTAGAACCACACGAGCTAAAGATTTCAACCTCTGCACAAATATGAATAGGACATGCTGGAGGGATAGATTCATAACACAGAGGTTACCCATACTCTGGAACAAAATCCCAGTTCACGTGAGACAGAGCCCTTCATTGGCACTGTTCAAGAAAAATCTCGATGCATGTATGGGAGATCGCAAGTTTACCCCGGGAGTGACCTCAGTGTCACTACTAGACAGAGGTATAGTTTACTAAATAATGGGGTTCCACATGTGTCACTACTAGAGAGGCGCAACTACATAGTATGGGGTGGCGTAAAGCCACATCACTGTTGGCTAGGCTTGTAAATGCCCCCGGGCAGATAGCCTAGTACACTACTATGAAACTATGAAACTATATAGACAGAAAAAAAAGTAATAAAATATCACTGTAGGAATTAATAAGTAGCAATTAGAAAGTAAAGTAGGACAGCAGTGACCCACACCCCGTCCCAGAACAGGAGACAAGGAAGACAAGGAAAAATATGAAGGTAATATTGTCAAAGTAAAACAGAAACAATAGCACCATATCTATGATTAGACTGAATTATTGCACAGTTTGTATATTGCACATTACAGTCCTTCAGTGTGCTAGGTGAGCTACCTTAGTATTGCACTTGGTTATTGCATATCCATAAAATAAACCACTTGATAGGCTAGTTATGTAACAGAAGTGGCTGAGTGTTTCAACAGACGCATGGTTTATTTTTCCCAAGAGTTCAACAGTCTAATGGAGAGCAGAAAGAAACTGGTATTTAGTCTGGTGGTCTTACAATACAGGCTTCTGTATCTCCTATCTGAGAAGAGGTGAGTGTACAGACCATTGGCAGGATGTGTTGGATCGCTGGAAATCTTTTTGGCCCTGTCGATGCAGCAGCATTTGTGTAGATCTTCCAGAGGTGTAAGGGAGGTGCCAGTGATTCTTTCTGCCAACTTTACAACTCTCTTGAGAGACTTCCGATCCTGATTGTTGCAGCTCCCATACCAGAATGTAATGCTTTTGGTCAGGACACTTTCGATTGTGCCCCTTTAAAAGGTCTGAAGTATGGAGCTTGGTAATTTTGCCTTCCTAAGTTTCCTTAGAAAGTGCAAGTGTTGCTGAGCTTTTTCAACTGTGCTGGCTACACAGAGTGACCAGGATAAGTTTTCTGCAATATGAACACCCAGGAACTTTGTACTCTTGACCCTTTCCACTGTCATCCCTTTCATCACTAGAGGTTTGTGTGGCACTTGAGATCTTCTGAAATCAACAATCAACTCCTTTGTCTTGCTGACATTCAGTACTAGATTGTTGTTGTCACACCAGACCAGTAGTTGATCAATCTCATTCCTGTAGGCCTCCTCCTCTCCGTCTTTGACCAGGCCTATAACAATAGTGTCATCCACAAATTTGATGATCCTATTCATCTCATGTCTGGCCATGCAGTCATGTGTCAGCAGAGTGAAAAGGAGAGGGCTTAAGATGCACCTCTGCAGTACTCCTGTGTTCAGGATGATACTTCTGGAGCTGTTGTCTCCCATACAAACCTTTTGAGGCCTTTCAGTAAGGAAGCTCAGAATCCAATTGCATAAATCAGAGTCTATGCCCAGTTGAAGTAGCTTCAGTATCAGATTCTGAGGGATGATAGTGTTGAAGGCAGAAATGAAGTCGATGAATAGCAATCTTGCATAGCAATTTTTGCCTTCTAAGTGGCTCAGTGTTTCATGGAGAACTAGTGAAATGGCATCCCCTGTACTGTGGTTTGTTCTGTATGCAAATTTCAGTGTGTCCAGCATCACAGGTAAGATTGAGGCTATATGGTCTGAGGCTATATGATCTTTGACCAGCCACTCCTTGCACTTCATTACCATCAAGGTTAAAGGAACTGGTCGGTAGTCATTCAGAGTTGTTGGCTGTGGTTTCTTGGGTAGAAGAAGATAAGTCATCTCCTTGAAACATTTTGGAACACTGGATAGATGGAGTAAGGTGCTGAAGATGTCAGTGAGTACTGGAGCCAGATTCATCACACATTCTCTTAGTACCCTGCCCATGATGTTGTCAGGGCCAGCTGCTTTCCTCTGGTTAACATGTTTTAGGGTTCTGGTGACATTGATTGTATTGAAGCTCAGCACTGCTCCATCCTTGTCTTCAGGGATGATGCATGCTATTGTTTTGCTGTCAGCATCAAACCTACTGAATAATTTGTACAGTTGGATCAAAAACCGCACAGTTAGTTTTATAACCACCCTTGCTATTTACTGCACAATGTTGAATCTGTACAGTTTAATCCACTTTTCAGTATTGGGAGCCTTACTTCACTGCATAATCTGTAAAAACCAGTTGTACTTATGTGATCCTTATATGTGTTATCATTATTTTGTCTTTCATTAAACGATATACCCCAGAGATGCAGACCCCTTTCTCTAAGGCTGAAAATTAGCTCATTATAGATGCACTCAGACAACACCATGAGGTCCTGCTGTCAAGAGCTAGGGCAAGAATGGCTGAGCATGCGCAACTCTGGGATGACCTTATATGAAATATAAAGAGGTTGGACAGACAGAGTCACAAATATCAGCAAATGTATCACAAAGCTACTGACATGATCCATGCAGCAAGGAGACCTGCAGCGGAAGTGGCACATGATCGTGAGGTCACTAGTGGTAGGCCTGCAGCAGAAGAGCCCCTCAGTACCACTGAAGAATTCCTGGTGAATATTGCTACTCAGGAAAGCTCCCAGCAGTCCAGCAGCTAATATGTGCTTGATGTGGATGCCATTTCTGCTACTCAAGATGAGCATCCAGGTAGGCTGTGTTAGATCATCAGCAGAATATGTCAGTCTGTAATACTGTGAATAGTTTTAATGTGTGGCAGGTTGCTTTATTGGTGGGTTTTCAGTGAGATAGCTGCAGTGTTCAGGTCCTTTAACTGCCACAGAGCGATTCCTGGCACACATTTTGACACAGGACAGCTCCTAGCCATCTCTGTGACAATATGTTCTAGATGTGAGTGCCACTCCCACATCACACGTGGGGCTGCCGAGAATGCCTTGTTACATCATCATTAAAATATTTTGCATTCTATCATAAGTGTATATAGTTGTGTCAAGATGTATTTGTGTTGTTTTGGGATGTTTCAGATAGCTGCAGATTTATACTCATGAAAAGGATAATAGCTACATACCTGATAACATTTATTTGAGTGTACATATAGAGTAGTAAAATATTAAGCCCTGTTGTGCAGTTAAATGTGTGGTGCGGTTGCCATTATCTCTCCCTTTACTTTTCCTAGGATCATTAGAGATTCAATGTGCAAGGGCTACAGCAGTAGGTGAGCGGACTACATTTTTTCAGTACTATATACAAATATATATATATATATATATATACATATATATACATATATATATATATATTTATATATATATATTCAAACATATCTGCTATACTGTCCTCTCAGGTCTGCTGTATGTATTTAAGTACTGTTTGTAAACCTTTCCATTGCACACAGGTTTTTCTGAATGTCAGGGTTTGGTAATCATCTTGCGGGCCTGTATTTAAGATCATAGTAATTATATATCAGATTACTGTGATGTCAGTAATGATAGCAAACATTACATTATATGACACAAATACCACATTCAAACTGCATACCCTTCAAATATGTCATGGTGAAACAGAACTTGTTAGTCCATCGGTTGTACATGTTTTTAGAAGCATTTTAGGTAACATTTGTCTATATTTTCAGCCTATGCACAACTATTTATGGCTTTGTCCATACTTCTTACTGTATGTGGTTGACAGGTTTAAATGTCTGTAATACTGACAGTAGTGTAAATTGCAGCAAAGTAGTGCAGCTATTACTGCCGTGCTGTTTTTTTTTTTTTATCACAGATGAACATTGCAGTAGTTCTGTGTCCCCTGCTCCACCTGATATCAGTGTTTTATGAGAGTCTGTTGATGATTGTTTCCAACGTGAGGCACAGTTGAGAGTTCCAGAGGCTGAATCTGATGCAGAAGTTTACATCCAGCTTGGCTATGTTCATACAGACACTCACACACCAGTGTTACACAGAGGGCACCTACTGACACACACACTACATTTACATGTTCCCTGTTGGCTACCCTTACTAACTCACACACACACACTCACTAACCTTTTGTGTCATCCTAGGCCTCCTGAACCTCACAAACCACCTTGTGCAAATGATGACTGTGCCTCATCCCTAAACTAAAGACACTGTATGTTTCTGATGCACAGAATAGCTATCTACATTTCATATGTATTTCATATGTCCATTTTGATGTTTTCCTGATAATTTTAACTGTTGGTTATATTGTAGGTAGCCAGTTAGACACTTGCTACCATAACAATTCTGTACCCCCCACAAACCACCCTGTGCAAGTGATGACTGTGCCACATCCCTGTTGTCTATTCTTTGGCTACAGGAATACTAAATGTATGTGTCTGATGCACAAGGTGAATACCAACACCTAATAATGTATTTTATATGTCTATTTCTGCTGTTGACATGATTATTGTAGCTGTCAGTTATATTGTAATTAGCCAGTTAAACAATTGCTAGCATAATAATTCCTCTACTTTCTAGATGATGCTTTTGTAAGGTTTGTGAAATTAGTCAATGACATGTGTCTCATTAATATATTAAAATTCTTTTTCAGGATTGTTCAGCGCTAAAATATGCGTGCACATCCAAAGTCAACCCATTGGATTCTAAACTCTGAACTGTATATCTGCACTGCAGTCAAAGGTCAAACCAATAATACACTTATAACCCAGGATTCAATAAAACTTACACATAGAGTAAGAATAGTGCGGTCGCTCCTGTACAGAATATGGCCGCCAAGCGATCCAGTAAACAAGCCTGGAGATGTGCATGAGCCTGCCAGCACTATTCCTGCTCAGAACCACTGAATAATGCTAATTATCTCATTTGCTGATGAAACCCATGCAAATGAGGTGAATTAGTGATTCAGTAAGCAGACAGGCATCCGTGCGGGAATAGTGTGAGGTGCAGAAATATATTCGGCTACTAGCTGATTACATTTCTGCAAAAATCAAAATGAAGGGATGACAGCTCTAAGTAAAGCATGTATTATACCCTTAGGCATGCCAATGGCTAAGTATATGGCCAATGGCATGGAAAAGTGTTGAAAAATTATAAAAATAAAAGGGTTTTTTTGGCCATTCTCAGCTGTTTAAGCATAGGGCAGCAGCCCACAAACGGGATTGTGCCGAAAATAAAAAAATGTGAAAATGCAATTTTAAGTGAAATCTCCATTTTGCTATTATAGTCTGTGGCATGCAGAATCAAAACAATAACAGGTACCACTGGTTGCTAAGGAGGAAGGCTGTGGTGTAGTGGTGTAACCAGGGACTAAGGCAGTGGGGTATGCAATTGAGCAAATTTTACTGAATGACCAAAGGGGAGACCATTCTCTGGCTGCACCTAACTGTGTAGGAGCTATAAGCCAGTGGTGTAAGCAGAAGAAGCAGCTGACATGAAAAGTGGGTGTAACATGCTGGGTGTAAACACATTGGAGCTCCACGGCTCCCAGTTGAGCTTAGCTAAGCACAGTTAAGCAAGGGGGTGTGTGTCAGGCTGTATTGACTTATTTCATGAAATGAAGAGCTTGTTCATGTCCAGGGGAGGGACATTTCTCATTGTTTACCTTAGCTAAACGGGTTTGCGCAGCATGCACCAGGTCTAAAAAAAAAATTGGAAATAGCAAGACTGTTTACATTTTGGCACGGGGTTTGCACGGCATGCCTCAGGGCTTAAAAACAGCAGAAATGTCAAGGGAAAAAAAAGGCAAACAGCAGAATAAAAGCAATCAAGTACAAATAAAATAGCAAGCAGGTGGAATGTATCATAGCTAGGCAATCATACAGGCAGCATCTGCAGCACAACAGTATAAACTGTGCAAACACCTTTCAGTCTGGTGTACACATATAGGGGAATTTTAACCAAAAAAATGTTAGGGGCTGCTGTTGTTTTGATCTATCAGTATGTGCTAGAGGCTGAGGGCAGTGATGAGGATAATACTGACAATCGCCACAGACTGAGGAGAAGGAGAAGAGTGTTCAGTCCCAGGGTAATCTACCAGGGGCTACATGATCTGGAGATAGTAGAGTACTGCAGGATAGACAGAGACATACTTTAGCAAATCGTCGAGACGTGTCAGCCTCAACTCAGACCCAGAGCTAATAGAGAGGAACCCAGCCCTGTGGATACCAAGGTATGTGTAGTCTTAAGAATACTAGCTACAGGAACTTTCCAAAGACCTACTGGGGACATCATGGGGGTCTCACAGGCATCTGCATCCAGGGTACTGTACCAGTTCCTGGATGCCATGCTACCACATGCCAGTGAGCACATTTACTTCCCCAACACCTAGGAGGAGAGGACCAGCAATATGCATCTCTACCGCTGTGCAGCAGAATACCCATAGGTACTGGGTGCGATAGACTGCACACAAATCCACATCAAAGTACCACCCGGTGAACATGGTAGGGTCTACATAAACTGCAAGGACTTCCCCTCCATCAACTGCCAGGTTGTGTGCAATGCCTAGGGCATTATCTTGAATGTGTGTGCTGGCAGCCCTGTAAGCTACCACGACTCCCACATCTGGCACTCATCACAGCTGTATCAGGCATTTGCCAGTGGGGACATCCCATATGGCCATCTGGTGGGGGATGCTGGGTATGCACTGGAGCTGTGGATGATGACACCCATCAGAAATGCACACACACCCACTCAAGAATGCCATAATGAGGCAAATTCACAAACCAGGATCATTACAGAGCATGTGTTTGGGATGCTGAAGTCATGGTTCTGCTACCTTGACATTTCTGGTGGACTCTTGCAGTACTCTCCAGCCACATGTGCACACATGTTCATAGTATGTGCCATGCTACACAATATGATCCTGCAGAAACAGCTGCAGCAGGAACAGCATGGGGAAGGGCCACATAGCCCCGCACCATTGCCAAACTCCCCACAGGCACAGAGGAACTCGGAGGAGGAAGCCCCTGAGCCTGCTCCTGTAGGCAGATGGAGTCATGCCCAGTATGCTCAGGTCTTGGCAAAGAGGCAACACATAGCACACACACTGACACTGTAGAGACCCAGGGACCGACACCTCTCTCCAACTGGCACACACAGTAGCATGTATGCCACACACATCACACTACCTGTAGCTGATCCTGTACAGGCAGTGTACTGCATGCATCCGACAGAGTCAGCCCTCACTCACCATCCCCACAACTGCCGCAGGCACAAGGTAAGTCAATCTTCTAAACAATGAATGTAGTAGTATGTTCTGGTAGCATATCTATGGTATCGCTGTATGCATGCAAGGGAATGGGGTGGCCTACTGGGGTAGCAGCAGACAACTGACAGCTATGTGGGACACCAAAAAATTTCTGCACAATACTGGCTTCCCCACACTATGCAGTATTATCCAAGGTGACAAATCTCATTGCAGTATATGCGGGGGGCCAACTAAGGGGGGGCCATAGGTCACATGCATGGATGCCAATGTGGGGATCCCATACTCACCCCTCAGACTCACTCAGAAAGTAAGCCATAGAAAATCATAAAGGAATGTCTGGCAAAGGCCCACAAATGATGACAATTGTGGAATACCCCCCTACAGATTTACACAGTGATATCAGCGCAGGTCTTCCAGTTGCAGTAAGGCCCTGAAGGTTAAGAAGTCTGAAACTCAATTGTATGCCATTACAATCTAGCCTGTGGCCTCTAGTGATATGCCTCTATTCTCCAAGACAGGGCACAATACAATGCTAAATGGAACCAAAATGTAAAGCCAATATCAGCACAGTATGTGCAAATGTGTAACATTGGCAGGTGTTTCCCCCACACCCATATTCCCATAGAAATACAGTAACATATAGGTTAGTAGGCTAGTAGCAGCAGAGCACACATTGCCAGGGCTGTCCCAATCAACATGATAACTTGTTGCATGGACACACTATGCAGGGGTCAATGATCTTTGTATATGCATGGGAAATACTGTCAGGATGTGGCCAGCACTTACTCCTGCCTGTTGTGTTTTATTGGCCTAGGTGCAGTACTGTGGTAGACAGGGCCATGTTCCAAAAATCACAGTGCCAACTATTTTGCATGTCAGCTAAACTTTCGGTGGGAGTTGTTCATACTGTCCAGATGTCAATATCCATTACTGCCCATAAGCTGGACAGGTCATGGACAGGGGGCCACAGTTATGAACAGTATACAAGTTGGAGTAACCTACACAGTGCCTACCATACTTCCCAACTGTACAGACCTTTTGCAGAATGTACAGAGGTTTGCATCATATTCATGGTGTCTATCATGAAATAGTGGTTGTGTGGCAAATCAATGGTAAACCACGAAAGTTTAAAGTCAGAAAATAATGACAGATTGTAGTGTCTCAGACTTCATACTCTATAGAAAATACATGCTAACACAAAATCTGTTATTGTATCACCCATCTAAGTTTGTAAGGCCAGTAGTTAAAATGGTCCCTATATTTAGGCCTTTGTCACTTAGTCTCTTAGACATATACTCTTTTGACATTTTATGTTTAACAAAAACTTGGTTAAAACCACAGACCCAAGATAATAAGATTATCACACCAGGATATAATATACTAAGAAATGACTGAACAAAAAGAAAGGGAGGGGGAGTAGCAATTCTTTTCAAAGAAGGGCTACACGTTACTACCTCACCTTATACACCACCTAAGGACAATAATGCAGAAATCCTTATTTCCAAGATTCAGCTTAATTCTAATAAATCCATAAATATCTTATGCATTTATCTACCTCCTGGAAATAATATTAGCACCTTAGAGGATATTCTTAGCTGGGTCACAGCAACCTTCCCACAAGAAACTTTAATCCTAGGTGATGTCAATATAGATTGGAAGTGCATCAATACTGAGCATCCTACTTCTCATATTAACCTTCATGGCTTCTCTCAGACCATCACCTCCCCAACTAGAATTAACAAACCAAACCAAAAAGACAGCACCTTAGATTGGATTCTGATTAATAATCACCACCAAACATACAAAGTAGGCACCTTCCCTGATGATGTAAGTGACCATTGCTTAACCTATATAATTAGGCAAAAAATAGATATCTCCCACCTAACATCATATAGGACTTTATGTTCCAACAAGCATTTTAACCAAGAACTATTTCTGAGCGAACTTAGTGCCTGTAACTGGACTTGTTTAAAAACCCTCCCATTAGAAGATGCTGTCCAATACTTTAACTCTAAATTCTTAACTATCCTAGACCAACATGCACCTATACGTAACATAAGAATTAGGTCAAAACCAGCCCCATGGCTCACCAAAGATACCAGGCAAAAAATCCTACTTAGAAACAAAGCCTGGACTAGGTGGCGAACTACCAAAAGCTCATCTACTCAACAGACATTTAGACAAATAAGAAATGCTACTAAAAAAGCCATACTCTTAGACAAAAAAAAACTTTTACTACAAAATACAGCAAACACACCAAAATAACCCTCAAAGATTCTGGGCAAATATCAATAGACTCCTTTATCCAGGACACTCCAGTACACCAACACCAATAGGAGCAAACCATGAGACTTCCATCCAAACTGCTAATGACTTTAACTCCTTCTTCTCAGATGCCATCCAAACTCTAGCCAGTCAGCTATCTCCTGACACCTCTAGCATTCCCACCCCCATAACAAGCACTCTTCCTACTTTCCTATTACAACCTATATCCACTAACTTTATTTTCAAACTCCTAGCAAAACTAAAGCCTTGTACCCCTTCCGCTGACCAAATCCCAGCTGAATACCTACAAAAAGCAGCCAAAGCAGTTGCTTATCCTGTATCCATCCTGATAAACAGAACCATCAAAGAAGGATATATCCCTACTAGTTGGAAACTCTCACACATTATCCCCCTACACAAAGGTGGCAACTCCAAAGAATATTCTAACTATAGACCCATAGCCCGTCTATCCCCCTTAGCAAAAATAATGGAAAAATGCATTCACCATCAGCTAATAGGCCATCTAACTCAACACAACTTACTAGCTAAGGGCCAACATGGCTTTAGGCCATTCCATAGTACCACCTCTGCCCTCCTATCCTTTACAGACACCATTAATAGAAACCGCAATAACAATTTACTCTCTTCAGCACTATTTATTGATCTTTCAAAGGCTTTTGATATGGTAAACCACACATTGCTTATCAATATTCTCAAATCGCTTTCCCTGGATACTCAATCTGTAAAGTGGTTTACTTCCTACCTGAGCAATAGGCAACAAGCAGTGCGCTGGGAAAATAATCTATCATCCTACCTGCCAGTCACACTGGGAGTTCCCCAAGGCTCCATTCTAGGTCCTCTCTTATTTTCAATTTTTATTAATGATCTCTACTTGGCTATTCCCACTGCAACTTGTATACAATATGCGGATGACTCTACATTAGTCTGCACAGCTAAATCTGCTTCTGAACTGCAATGCCAAACCCAGAAAGTATTTAGCATAGTTGAGACATGGTTCGTAAAGAGCTGCCTTCTACTGAATCCCAAGAAAACAAAGCTTCTACTCTTTACTCCTTCTTGTAGGTCCACACCAATAGATATCTCAGTCATTTCTAACAATGATACCCTCATTTACCCAGACTCTACCACCAAACTCCTTGGTATTACAATAGTCAACAACCTTAACTTTGACACCCACATTAACAACACTATAAAATCAGTTAACAGAAAAATGGGCTGCCTGTACAGAGTCAAACCCTTCCTTACTCCAATAGCAAGAACTACCATTGCCCACTCCCATCTAATCTCTACTCTACTCTATGCCTCACCAATATAGACTAACCTATCCAAAAAGAATCTTCTCAAACTTGCTACATCTTAGCATAATAGCCAGATTTGCCACTGGTAAACCCTTCAGAACCCATCACTGTCAGAATCTTAAGCAACTCGGATGGCTTGAACTTCAAAACCAGCTTCAACTGAACCAACTTACAATTGCCCATAAGGTCCTTTACCAGCCAAACAATAATCCAATACTCTCAGACCTCATAACACCCTTCAAAAATCTTAATGCCTTGCGTTCTTCAGATAAACTCCTAGTTAACATCAACAAGTCTCACAACATGGCTGGGGACTCTCTATTCTCAAACACAACTGGAAAAAACTGGAACCTTCTACCTGCTGAACTTACTTCCCTTCCTTCCTTACCACTCTTCAGACAAAAACTTAAAACCTTCTTCAAAACACACTGGCTATGCCCTTGTACCAACCCTGACTAACCTATCATTAATGCTACTAATATATTTTCTAACTGTTCTCTCTCCACTAATTTAATCTTCTTTAGTCAATGATAAGCATCTAGTAAGAACCTGGATACTATTTTTTAGCCACTAGCATACTTATATTATCTTGCTCTAAATTTGTATATAGTTTTATGTTATTTTACTGTTAAATGTATATAATATCTTCTATATCTACTTATTGTTTTTTTTTTATGTAACAATTACTTATTGGCTGTTTGTATCTGTCTTGGTGCTTTTCTCCAAGGGCCTCTACTGAAAATGGACATATATCCAGCTGGACTAGCCCGGTCAACAAATGTAAAATAAAAATAAATAAAATACTTATGGCTTTGTCCAGATGTCTGGCTCTCATACGTAGACAGGTATGCTGGCTAGTAACACAGCAGGTACCTGAAGGTCACTGTACTGGCAGGTCATAAAAGGATGCCACATTACTGTGTCAGCACTGACAACATGTCACTGGCCAACAGCCATATCCCTGGAATGGCAGGTTGTCACAGAAGGAGCACAAGTATGCCTTGTATATCTGTTCTGCTTGTCCTAACATTGCATTTACCTGGAAAGTATTTGCAAAACAAGAAAATGTCATGTCAACACACCAGTGGCAGACAGTGGAGAAGCAGATATCACACCCATAACAGAAAGCAAGCAAATAACAAACTGGCCCCCAATTGTCTATGTATGGCAGAACAGTATCAACACCCTGTCCCAGTGTGTGAGCCTTCGTCTGATTGTCATATGTGGACCTGTCCAGATGTCAGAATCAGTGACAATTTGACAGCTAGGCCAAATTGTAGCCAAGTAATAACATAGTAACACAAACTGTCTGAGGACCCCAGCAGATGTAGTGGTGCAATGATGGACAACCTGCCAAACAGGTATGCTCAGAGGTGTGCAGTCTACAACCTTGCATGTGATGTTACAGCATTTACCATGCCCACAACAGAATTACAAATACATAGCAGAAGCCACTGTAGGCAAAGCCTGTGACCGGACTACAGAAGGATAAAGAGGCACACAGAAGGGGGAGGGGAACCACTGTTCAGACAAATGGAGAATGTGCAGACCAGACCACATTTTGTTTTAACATAGGTACCCTGCAGTGCATGGAGTCAGTAAGCATCACCTGCAAACACACAACACACACCCACAGAAGTGGAGGTCCACAACAATGCAAACCCCAAGTAAAGAACACCTCAGAAGCAAAAACACATGAGAAGTTCTTAAACCTACACACCACAAACCAAGCATACTCCACACACCAGGGTCCTGCAAACACTAAGGCCTTACCATACACACAAGATATTACTCATAGAAGACTCCACTGTGAGACACACAAATTTGCCACACACAAGGCAGAATAAGGAGAAAGTCACGATTACTTGTTTGGCAGGTGCCGTAATCTGCCATATCACACATGCGCTCAAGTCACCCCACAACAGGTACAGGTATCACACTAGCCTGGTCCATGGTGGTGTGAATGATGTCAGAAGTACCTCATGGATTATAGGAAGACAGACATGATGCAGCATGCTGAATATGTGTCCCATGCAGGTATGTCCATAGCCATAAGCAGCATCCTGCTGCCACCCAGAGTGATGGATCAATATGAACAGAAAGTGATTGTCAGTAACACCTGACTCACTTACCATTGTCACCCCAGGTGGATCCACTGCCTGGCAGCCTGGGAACATATGAGTGACAGAACGCACT
>NC_056735.1:1012883932-1013058932 GCF_019279795.1 Protopterus annectens | reverse complement strand
AAACTGTAGGGGCATCCAGAATGATCTTTGGGGTACACTGTTGTGGAAGAATCTACTACTAGAGATGGGTTCCACTACTTTGACTGCATGGGTATTATCATTGGGCCAGTTAGCTAGCCATCTGGTAACCTACAGGTTGGTGTCTAGCTGTGTTGGCATATGTATCCTGGCCACCTGGGGATTAGTGTGAGAGGAATGGGCTAGGTGAAGGTAGGTGTTGTTCACTATCTTCCCCTTGTCCCTGTGTTTGCTGACCACTTCAGAGAGGTCGACCAGGTTTAACCGGCCTGATCTCACTTTGACAATACCATGGAGGGTGGGCTCAAGCATTTCTATGTTGTCAATGTCCCTGTTCATAATGTCCTTGATATTGCCTTCCATGCCATTGCAGAGCAGGCTACTTAGGCCGATGTGCATAATATTGGCTGGGTCGGTGGATTGCTCCATCTTTGTGTATAGGGATGACAGCGGCTGTCCTCTGTACAGGTGGGATGACACCAGTGCTCAGGCTTTGGTTGACTACAGTGCAGAATGGATCTGAGACCCCATGCCTGTGTTCATGTAGGAGGGTCTGTATTAGAACATTGAGATTTCAAACCTTCAAATGTTCTAATATCGAACCCTATGCAAGAAAAGCTTAAAATATCAAAGCAACAGAAAACCAAATTTTTTCCAAGGGAAAGAATTTGGTTGTCCATTTCTGTTGCTTCGGTATTTTCAGCACTGTGGTGGAAAGTTATGGGTCGGGTTCAGGTAAGTGTGTGATTGTGTCAATGTGAAGGTTAGGGTGGGTAAGGTGAGTTAGTGTTAGGCGCGGGTTAGGTATGTGTGCGATTGTGTGGACGTGAGGGTTATGGCGGGTTAGGTGAGTTAGGGTTAGGGAGTGGTTGAGGTGAGTGTGCAATAGTGATGGACCTTAGGGTTAGGGTTTGGGTTAAGGTAAGTGGATAGTTAGTGGTGTGTGTTAGTTTAGTGTAGGGTTAGGTGTAAGATTTTAGGTGTATGTGTGTGGATTGCTGTTTGTTTGGTGTGCTTGTGTTGTGTGTATGTGTTTTGGAACAGCAATTTTTTTCCCTAGGAAAAAAATCACTGTTGTGGCACTTCGAAATTGTAAGCTTTTGCTTACATTGGGTCGATTAATCACCGTTTGCTTTTTTAAGAGGTGATCTAATATAGACCCCCATGTAGGAAGCAGCCAGGGATGGTATCAGGCCTATGGAGACCTCCGTGTGTTGCCTTTGAGAGAGCATTATGGACCGCTTCCTGTACACTTCACCTGTCTGCAGCCAGTTGCCTATGTCTATGCCATATGTGTATGTGGTATTATTGACCACCACTACACAGCAGATTTGTGTGTTGCCTCTGGAACTGCCGACACGTGTGGAAGGCTTAAGTGATTGGCCTTGCTGGATGTGTCCAATTTGCACTCAAAGACAGCCTTAGGGTAAATCACCTGTGACATTTACATTGCTTCCAATGAGACACCTGTTCCTTCTTGGCCTGTACAGCAATTTTTTCCACCTATTATGTTATTTGTGTATTGCTGCTGTCCACCACAGGCATTTACCCTACCTTGAGGGAGATGATGTTGTCCTGTCAGGTACTACTGAGTCCATACAGCTATGTAGGTGCCCACATAGTATTGTGGTGTAGGCCTGGATACTGTTGCTAGTTCCAACCAATGGGATGTTGGCTGTACAGCTACTGCTACCTGCTCTGAGAGGATTTATAGTCATTTGTGTACAAATCATTCTGTTTAACACTGTAAATGGGGGCAGGGGAGATGGTGACCTGAACAGTGATGGCTATGTGGTCAGATATTACCAGGGAGGATGGCACTTTAGGAATGCTACAGTGGCTACTCATGTTGGTTAGGACCAGATACAGGATATTTCCACCGGTCATAGGAGTGTTGACAGGCTGATCCACTGCATTGCCATTGACAAAGCCAAGGAATCTATATGTGTTCATGTTCAGGTGGCATAGGTCACGCACACTATGGTTGGGCATTTGAAGTCACCCAGGAGTAGGGTTGACGTCTGAATCCTGACAGATTCCAGCATGTCCCAATAGGTGTGGTGGGTGCCATAGTCATGGTTGGAAGCCTGTAGCTAGATGCAGTTTGAGTAGGTGTTTTGTCAACTGTTAACTGCACTTGGGATGTCACCCATGCGTCATACCATTTGGCCAGCCTGGAGGTGTGTATGTGTATGCTAATGTTCAACACTCCACCTCCTGTGGCTTTGCAGGCCTCCATTTGGGGTTTAAACGTATGATGGAATGAGTGACCTAGTAAGGCTGGTGTGCTATCCACAGCTACAAAGCAGGTGTCAGTGACTGCATAACTATCAGCATCCTACAGGACAAAGTACACTTGCATTGACATGGGTTTCATGGTAAGACACCTAGCTCCTGTTAGAGCAAGACAGCTGCACAAAGGTACACATCAGTGGTGGGCAAAAAACAGTAAATAGTGTCACTTTATGGATCTAGTTGAAACACACTTAGTTGCCAGCAAAGCCAGTGTCGCATTCACAGGTCTACTGTGCAGGATATCACATCTGACAATCAATTGTATGCTAACATGTCATGACTTCAGGCTTTAATGGGTTGCCAGTGATGTGCCAAACGATACACGACTGTCTGAAGCATTGACTACAAATATGAGACAGACATGTGGTCAGTCTGCAAAACTATGGACAGCTGTCAGGTATGGGCTCAGTTTATTACATACAGTTCAACACACACATGTGCACCTGTTGTGTAGTATGTACATGCCCTATATACATCTCTTACATTTGTAAGACAAGCATATGTATCACAGTAGCATTCACAGGTGGCATATGAATAATTACAACATCCCAGGTAGCTGGCCTAGCAGTGATACACTCAGTATTGGACAACAGACACTCCAGTAGTAGTCATACATGAACTGACTTGCTGGGGTGACTCAGGGACCAGACATGTGCTCCATGTCAATGCAGACAGGGCAAGCGGGAATAGCCATAGGTGCTGGACAGTAGCATGTGAGTCTAGCAGGTCTTGTTGTGGGCTACTGTTTAATGTCCCATTTGAAATCATTGCATCCGCCTTCTACATTCCATTGTAAGCTTCCATGATTGACATACCTGTTATAGTGCTGAAGAGTATCCTCACAACAATGCAAATGGTTAGGTTTGTATAGTCGTAGTCTATCTTTGTGTAGATGGGTTGACACCTGTGTCGCATAGGCAGCAGCTTGCCTTTTGTGGGTACTGATCATTTGCAAGTGATGGCATGTGCACCAATTGGTGTCTCCCACTTGCTACTTGCATGGAGAGCAGCTGTGTTGTCTTTTCATTTGCCAATGCCATAGCAGCACAGTGCTATAATTACTTCCTTCATGTGGGCCTTGCTCTTTTCCTTGCCTATGTCATGGACATTATGGAGGTGTGGGCTACAGCTTCACAGACAGAAGGTGGGAATATCTCTCAGGACAGGACATGTGGAGACAGCCCAACAACATGGGGGACAAAGCTCCAATACTGGGTACAAATTGTAAGTCAGTAGTGCTGTTATACACATACAGGGTTGCTAAATTAACAGGGTTTGTCTGGGCATGCATTTTCTGTATTACTTGACATCTGACAGTGATATGTCTCTGACATACCTCTCAGCTGTCCTGATGTCCACAGACTGCCCAGAGGTTTGCCTGTTATGGTTGGTCTGTTCCTCAGACAATGTCTGTTTTTGAGGAATCAGTACGATAATGTGAGGATTGCAGTCAGTAACTGTTGACATCCATTGGTGTTTCAGACATCATATCCTTCAGGGATGTTATGTTACAACAAAGCCTATGACACCAGCAACTGTGTCAGTTTGTAACAACATTATGTGAGATCTGTCCCTCTTTCTGGCCCCCTGTCCCCCAAATATGTCATGCTTTGCCCAGATGTCTTGCAGTAGGAGGTTCATCGGTATGGTATATCATTATTTAGTGACTGCACTCCAGGTATCATCCCATTGACTTAGAAGACTCCTAGAAGTGGTATGTGGCAGTGGCCACAAATATAGTCTCACACCCTGGACATTCTGGGTAAATCTGTACATATGAGAGTTATGTCTGTATGGCCATTGTGAACAGACTGCCAAGATTGTGTAGCAGTGTTGTGTGTAGACATTTGTTTGGCTGAGTAGGGAGAGTAGCAGATGTGAGTGTCATACATCCTTTTTCTATCTGACTGTGCATGCTGCTACGGCTGCTGGTGGTCTATCAGGTGTGCATATTTGTAGGGGCAGACTAAGAAATGTCCTGTAACACCTCAGGATTCCCAGTTCAATGTGAGCTGGGCCAGTATATGTCAGTGTAGCATGTGACTGGCAATCAGGATATGTTTGTTCAAACAGTCGTTCTACTCTAGAGTTCATTTTGGGTACTGGTATGTTGCTGCGACTGTGGTGTAAATGGTTGTGGTTGTATATTTTTGCACCACTATCTACTTTTCTCTACAGTTCCATCCCTGTAGTACATGATATATTTGGCTATACATGGGTAATTCCACAGAGCTAATTTGGGGTAGTGTTGTGTTGGTCTTACTGTGGTTCAGAAGGTGCTAGATGACATGTTTGGCAGCAGTCACGGGTTTTTCCATTCTGTTACATCACTGCTGTCATACTTATCCACTGTCCAGATGTCTAGACACTGTCCAGATGGGTGGCTCATATGTTTGGTCTGTTGCCCATAACAGTTGTGGGTTTCTGAGAAATCACTGGGATGATGTGAGCATTGACATCAATAAATAATGATATTCATTTGTGTTTCAGACCTGGAATCTATCTGGAATTGTATGTTAAAGCAAGCCATGCCACTCTAGCAGACTTCTTCGTGTATGACAGCCATATTTCAAAGATGTCACTATTGTTTGTCCTTTATCCACCCACTTTGTTGGGCTTTTTGCAGATGTCTTGCATTAAGAGGTTGGTTATCTATATATATAAACACTAAAATAACCAGCAACGACTCAAAAGAAAAAACGCTTAGGCACCAACTCCCGAACACGCTTAAACGTTAAAAAGTTTATACAACGCTTTTCGTCCAACTAGATGGTTAGACTTCCTCAGATAAAATGACAAACATTAATCTTTTGATTCTCACTTACTTATATATATAATTTAAAAAAGCCCGCCAAATCTAAAGCAGGTATTTACATTTCTTAAAGTGACAGACTTCTAGCATCAGACAATAGCTTTAAACAGATAAATGGGTCGCTTGTTGATTTCAACAAGTTTACTTTTCCTATACACTATAACCTAGTAAAGCGATCCATCAATTTCCCACAGCACCTATGAACTCAGAAACTAGTTAATATTTTGAAGAATTAATCTCGTATGTTATATGTGAGACTGTGAACAAAACATTATTGCAAACATTCATAAACATCCACATACAATCAATTTGTCCTCCATAATGGCAGAACATATGATATTAGTAAATGTTTAGCTATGACATCTAGTTTTGGAAAACAAATATAAATATAAATTTCCTCTGTAAATGACTATAAATATAAATATAAATATAAATATAAAAAGCCTTTAACATTACAACACGTATATTAGATAAAATGATATGCGAAACAAGATAAAAAATTGATTTAGAACATGCATATTAAAACATAAAATAATCACATATAATAATGACAAAATATGCCTGTTCAAATGGGACCTCCTCTCCTTTCTTATTTTGCTCACTATATTACCCTAAGGCAAATTTAAATCATTTATCTCTCTAAACTCCTAAGCTTTAAGAGGCACATAAGGGAACATTTTTCATTGAGCCCTGGATGTGTAAAGGCATTAAGTTTGATTTGCCATAGAAGTTCACTTTTCTCCAATATTTTTTTTATTTATTTTTATTTTACATTTGTTGACTGGGATAGTCCGACTGGATGCATGTCCATTTTCAGTGGAGGCCCGGGGAGAAAAGCTCCAAGGGTAAGCAGATACAGCATTACATAATACCAGCATTACATATTACAAACAGACTATTTACAGAGATTACATAAGTAAGCAAGTTAAACAAGTTCCACAGATTACAGTTAATCCTGAGCACAAGTCAGGATTAAATTAAATTACACAGTAAACTGGTTAACAGATTTTTATACATTCTAGAGAGGTAGCCAGGCTTGATACATTGACATATGTATCCAATAGCAAATTAAAGGGACCTCCTCTCATTTCCTGTTTTATTTGCTGTATTACTCTAAAACAGAATTTATATTCAGGATGTTCCATGATATGTCTCGCTAGATCGTTGTCCTCCTTATGTAAATTGATGCTTCTCAGATGTTCATATACCCTGTCCCTTAGCCTATCTATATCTATGTATGAATATATATATATATATATATATATATATATATATATATATATATATATATATATATATATATGCACACACACACACACACACACACACACACACACACACACACATATATATATATATATATATATATATATATATATATATATTGGTATCTATATATACATATATATTTATATAAGAGTACTATGGATATATAATTTCCCCTTATGTTAAATGACTGTTGTGCATGATATGTCTGTGAAAACATTACAAATTCCTACAGCTCAGATGGTGTAGAAGTATGTTGTTGTGAGTGGAGTGCACAGGTTCATGGGTTCCAAACTTGGAAATGATGACTTTTTTCATTAATGTTAAATGACCAGAATGCATAATATGTTTGTAAAAGCATTACAGATTCCCACAGCAAATGGTACATTGTTGTGATTGGAATGCACAGCATCCTGGGTTCAAGACTTAGCAGTGCTGATTATTTTGTTGCAGGGCAGGACAAGGGCTGATGGAGACAGAGTAATTAAGGCACTTTTAAGCAGTCATAAGTGGGTTTCAATGGTTTTGCCCAGAGCTAAGTCATGCTAACAGACGGTTAAGCCTGTTAGCTTTGCTTAGCAATGCTTACTCTCGCTTATACCTGCGCTGATTTTCATTAAAGAAAATAAAAAAGGGTAATAGGAAAGTGGTGAAATGGGGGCAACCAGGGGTAAAACATTAGGTAAAGCAGCTAGGAATGTGCAGTATGAGTGTAGGGAAGGACCATAGCTCTACATTTCTTCTGCAGCAACAGCTGTAAATAATGTGCAGAATTTGGAATTTACAGCCTCACACCCCACAGGGAGGGGTGTTGGTGACAGACATTTGCAGAATAATTTGTGGGTTGATTGGTTTGTTTCACTGTACATGGGGTGAAATGTAGAGCTATGTATGGGACAATGTTTTTTTTTCTGGGATAGATGCCCCCCCTTTTTTTTTGTAAAGCAAGAGAGGGATGTTGGAGAAGGGCTGTAGTTATGTTTGGGGAGGCAGGTTGGGTAGGATAGGTTGCATTTGCAGACAGACAAAACAGACAAGATAGCAGACAGCAGTGGTATATGACACATGAAGGACAAAACCACCTTTGACTGGGAGGTGTTTGGGAATCTGAACCACATGATCCCCCAAATGGATACAGTGGGACTGAGGTCCCCACCCATGGGCACTCAGCACTGCACCTTCATGGCCCCAAAGGTGGCTGTGCTGGGAATTTGACTGGAGGGGCAGCCTGCCCTTTGAGGTGTGACAGGCAGCCCTCATTCTGGCACAGCTGCCCATCCAATTCTGCTTGGATGGTGCAACACACGAAACCCCAGAACTGACTATGGGTGACAGACTCCTGTCCATGGCCACTCCCGGGGGAGATGGGCCCCATTCCCTGAGGCGGTTCCACCCAAAGGTAGTGCAGGACAATGGTCGAGGATGTCCCGGGTTGGGTCCCAGTTGTGCAGGGGCCCGGTGCCACAGCCAGATGAGGTGGGAGAGGAGGAGCCACCAGAATCTGCCTTTCCAAACTTGCTATGGTGTTGAGGTTTTACAAAATATGTTGTTTAGTCATGAACAACACACATTTCAAGATTAGTTATAACAGCATGCGTGGGTATTACAATTAACCCCATAAAACAGATTTGAAACAGTTCCATAGCAAACAGAACACATGCTTAAATGGAACAACAGTATGCATCGTAACAGCATGCCAGTAACATTGATGGCAACAGGCCACCAACAATGGCATTTGAACAAAGAATGGTACCATGCAACCTATCAAATACATGAACAATAATAGAAAACAAGTCCCAACATTAGGTTTGGAGAACAATATATCCGTAGTATATGAATAATAATTATTGATGCAGATGAGAGGTGGGGGGAGAGACAAAAAGTCCATTAACAACTGTTTATGATTCTATTTTCCACAACAGTACTGCTCAATACACTATGGGTCTGACCTCACCTTCCATCTACCTTCTGTAGCACAAACATAGCTATTAAACTGTCAGCCTGGAATGGTATGGGGCAAACTGTGACACCTCTGGGTACTTTACTAGAGGGGACTCTTACATGTCAGGGCTAGATATCTGGCACAAAAGGGGTACTCTACACTGCTATGTGAGTGCGTTACTGGCATACTTTGACTGGTTTCCTATCTGTGTTCAGGGTTATTGGCAGCAGTGACCACTAGCTGTGACAGCAAGACACTTGATCGACATGTATCGGGAAGTGTGCATGTTGTATGTACCTATCCTGATGTCATTTGCAGGCATGTGGTGGGACAGTTGAACAGTTGTGCACAGTTCATTTGTACACCCTTCATACAGCTACAACCAACATTTTCTTACCTGTAAAACCTGTGGAGAAAATATCTGTTAACACTACCTGACTGTTTTTACATATATTCCTGCTTCCTTATGTGTAGATATGCACACATCTTAATACCACTCCCTGGATTTGAACTTTGTCTGGGTGTGCAAAATAACAACTAAGCTATTTCTCATCACACTGAGCTAGAGGGGAACTGCTGTTTTTTTGTTTCACTAGTTTCTGCCTATTAGTCTCTTGGTTAGACAGTCTAAAGTTGTAATCTTGTGATGTATGCATGACAGTTAGCGTACTGTGCATTAATCCTTTGAATTACTACAATCTGGAAAGCAAAGGTTAGCAGAGGGCATTTATGTCTTGTTTTATAGCTCCATTCTAAGTCTACAACAACATATCAGAGTAAACACAAAAGTTTGTGTTATAGATGTTTATTTCAGATCAATATTACTTGGACACACTTTATTTATTCAGTTAACACAGTAACAGTATACCTACTAGCACTACACAATGTACTCGTTCTTAGTTATTTGCACAATATACTGCAAAATTGATTTTTACTCACCAGCCTGTTGGCGCAGCCTCAGCATTCTGTCGGCATGGGCTTCAATGTTACTAGCCCTATCTGCTGCATCTGTAGGAGAGAAAAACAAACATTATGCATACCTGTCTATTACATCCTCAGGCTAGAATTTGGTGCACCTATATCTGTGATACTTACAAACTGCTGGAGCACAGTTGTCCGTGGCATCTTGGCTCCATTGGTCCAAGAGAGCCCCCTTCCTCCGGTTTAGGTCAGCATAGTGGTGCTGGACCTGCTCACCAGTTCAGGGGATGCCAGTAGCACTGGTGAGATCCCAGGCAAGATGGTACCAGGCCTCTGCTTTATATTGTGAACCCTGGTACTGGCCCTGCAGCAGTCTCTCATCATTGTTACTTACAAGGAGTCCAGCCATGACCCTGGACTCCATGATGCCCCAGCGCTGCGCCTTAAAGCGTGAACCCTCACCTACACTAGCCATGGTTCCTGCACAGGTTGAACTATAACAGGCACTGTCTGTGTTCCTGCCTGTGAGGTTTAAATAAGGCCATATTCCCACCCTTTGCCTTCATTGGTAAATTTTGAAAATGTTGTGCACAGCTTAATGATGTGCAAACCCACTAAGGTGATTTTGGTGATGCTTAAAGGGGAAATTTTTGAGCACTGCTTAACAGTGTGCAAATCCACATAGCTGAGCTGACTGTTGCTTATCATTCATGTTTAAGCAATGCTTAAACCAGTGTAGCATAGCTGAGCACTGCTAATCATTGCTCACTTTTAATTTTTAGATATATTAGAATAATGACTTCATTTAGTTAGTGTATATTATTTACTTTACATGATGCCCCTCTATGTGCTTTCTTTACATTACCAAGGGGTGTGACTATACTGCATGGGACACTTGTGTATACATGGGGGGTTTCACAGGTTATATGTACTCACTTCCATTTTAGACCAGATACACTACCCTGGTTGACAAATGTCACTTACTACATCATTTACAAAAAAAATAATAATAATAATAATTTTAACACTGCTTTCCTATGTAAAAGGTAAGCGCCTGTCTTGGTATTCGAACCATAAACACCTGCATAAAAATCCAAGACTCTAACCTCTAAACTATCCCCGCATTTTAGCTGTATATTTTTATTTATCACCTCTGGGGTGTTTAAGCAATGCTGGGCAGAGGGCCATAATGCACACCCACTCAGCTACACTTAAACATACCTTAGTAGGGAAAAAATATATTTTTAATTATTTATGGCCTTGTACAGCTTTGTTACTCTAGGAGGTTGACAGGTATGTGAGGCGGGCATCTAGGCATTCTGCAGACACCTGTACAGTTGAAGGGTATGGCTGTATATCACTTTCAGATGGCAGACATTGGTGTTTCAGTCTTCATATCCTTCCGGAGGTCCGTGCTAATGTTAATCTTTTATTCTATCAGCTTTTGGGTTTGTCAATGCAATGCTTAAAATGTGTCCCTATTTTTGTGGCTTTGTCCCTCCATTATTTATGGCTTTGCACTGCTTTACTGCTCTGGGAGGGTGAGAAGTCTGCGAGCTAGGCATCTGGGCATTCTGCAGAAACCTGTACAGTTAACGGCTATGGCCAGCACTTTCACATGGCAGACATTTGTGTTTCAGTCTTCATACCCTGCAGGATGTCCGTGCTACTGCAAACCTTTTATTCTATCAGCTTTCGGGTTTGTCCATGCATTATTCAAAATATGTCCTTATTTTTGTGGCTTTGTCCCCCCATTATTTATGCCTTTGTACTGCTTTATTGCTCTGGAAGGGTGAGATGCATGTGAGGCAGGCATCTGGGCATTCTGCAGAAACCTGTACAGTTAATGGCTATGGCTGTATGGCACTTTTGCAATGCAGGTGGAGTGTGACAGAACCTGTCACACATCCCTTGCATTGTTTCTTGCTCCCCTAGCTATTTCATCGTCTGCAAACACTGAAATGCTCATTTTAATTTCATTTCAGTGTCCACAGACAATGAACTACTGTTTGAAAGTGCCATACGGCACTTTCTGAGTGCAGGGGCATGTTCATTTTCCGTTCACTACTTAAACACACCCCCTGCACTCATTCACTGTTCGTGTCCATTTAGCCTTAACTGCAGCATACCTTCCTGAATATGGAAGGTGTGCTGCTGTTAAAGATAAGGCTAAAGGGACATGAACCACTCCATGCAGGAATAGCACTATTGAATCCAGGGGATAATGTTTTGCTTTTTCATGCTCATTACCTTAGGTGTGGAGGTTAATAGGCTGTGACAAGGGTATTGTCCTGATGGTGTTTCAAACTGTAACTGGTACATCACAATGTGATATGCACTGGCATGTATAATGCATGCCCAGGATTCTTACAGAAATGACCATTCATGTCCAGCATGGAATCAGCAGTCATCCATGACAGATAACATGTTCACATCAAGTCTGCCAGCCTGTACACAAACAGGTTTATGGATGTGCTCTGCTTGACATACATTGGAATAGTAATGCAGATTACTGACAACCTTTGAGACATGTATTTCTCTACCCAGCATGGCCTATGTATGTCATACTGTACCTTGAGGTCCCTAGAACAGGTGGCTGTGGTTCTATATGACTTAAGGATGTGCAGAGTATTCATCTCATTTGGGCAAAGACAGCCATGTAATGCTTACGTATTCTTCCTCACAGCTATATATCTGATACTGCATACACTGACAGCTACCTCATTCTGCCCACAGAAGAGACATGTTGGAGACTCTCCAATGTTTTATTACTCAGAGATGTCTAATGTCTGTCAACTTCCTGAAGGTGTGTATGACAATAGTTATCAAATGGAGGACTGTATTCATTAATAGAGCTGATGGTGGTTGAGTATAGGGGAGTTATAATATTGCTGTTGATGTAATGCCTGTCCCACTCAAATGTAAGATACCAGATGCCTTCCTCCATACAGTAAACACATTTGGCAACCAACATGTGTTCCAAGATACAATAATGCATACTTGGGAAATACTGTACTCTGGGTTTTTTTTAAATAAGCAGGAACATATATTAATAGAGGATATGGTGAAGCATGTTTTTGAAGTTGTTATAACACCCGTGGCTTTGTCGGTAGTCATTAGTGGCACAAAGATGTTTTGCCACACATCCTCTGCTTTATACTGGGCCGTATGATATGTATATAGCAAACAAGAGAGGAGGCAACACCCACACATCTATTACCACACAGGTGACAGGTCAGCTGCTTGAGGTGAGGTCTCCCACTTTGACTGAATATTGTTGGTCTGTGATCTGATTTGCAAGCCTCCTGTTAAGAGAAGGTGTGATATTCCCCTTGGTTAGTTTCTCAATGAGAACTAATGTTGGATTGCATTGAAGTGCTAGGCGAAGGCAAGATAGGATGACGGCACAGCCTTGTATATGTCTCTGCTCACAGTCTGGATTTTCCTACAGTTTTTGCAGGCATACGCTACCCATGGGAACAGCTAACTGGAACAGATCTACTTTTTGATGGTTACCTATGTCCATTTTGTGTGACATGCATGCATATTGTTTCCATTGCTTTAAAGTGAATGTTTAATACAGTTATGGGAGTATAATTCCATTTGTATGATGACTATCCTACATTGTGTGGGTGGGAAATGGTTGCTGTATTCCATTCATTGTGGACAACAGAAGTACTCAGACCATAAATGAATATGGTGCCTAGTGCAGTAGCTCACTGTTGCAGCACATGAAGGACACAGCCCAGAATGTCATCTGGTCCCATAGATTCTGTGCTTCATGTATTGGAGTGAGCAGTGATAACTTGCTTTATGTAGATACCACAGTTTGGAGGTGATGATGCAACAATGTAGTAAGCTTGGTGTTGTGAGAGTAGACACTTTACAGCCACCTGTTTCTGCTAGCAGATTTGGAATTTACAATCGGTCAGTGTTTGCAATACCATCAAGAATTACTTCAATGGGGGCATGGCCAAGGTGAGCACTGAGTAACAGCACTTTCTCTCTGCTCTGTCCTTACAGAATATTAATAAAAGGATTTTTTAAGTATATCTATCCAAATTTTGTTTTTTTATATATATATATTTGGATTCTATTAATCATTCTTTAGGATAGTATATAAAAATGTTGGCATTTTTTTATTATTTCCTGTCAAAAAGTATTAGAGAAAATATCTGGACTTCAGACTACAGGATCTACACTTCAAGAAGCAACTATTAAAAAAGAACTTCAGTCATCATTAACTAGCATTCAAGAACTGACAGCAAAGATTGATAGAATGGATGTGAAACTGGATAATTTCAAAGAAAAATGTTCCCAGCAAATGGAAATATTACACAAAGACCTTAAACAGCAAAAGAGACAGATTACTGGTATAGAGACCACTAAATGATATGGACACTAGAATTCAGGAAGGTGAGCACACTATAGACTTTCTTTTAAAACAAAATACTCCTTTACAAACAAAATTTGATGATCTAGAGAATAGATCAAGAAGAAGTAATATCAGACTTTTTGGTTTGCCTGATAATGTTGAAGAAGCTAATATGGAAAAATTATTAAAATCTTGGCTTCCTGATGTATTACAGCTTCTTGAAGTTCTCTCATATGGGATAGAAAGAGCATACAGGGAGATGGAGTTTGCAAAAAAAGGTAAATCAATTCTACTAAATCTGTTATAGTGAAGTTTTCATCTTCCCATGACAATGAGATAGTGTTAAAGACTGCTTGGGATAAATCTCCTATCAAATATAAAGAAAATGTCATATACTTTGATAATGATTACTTATCTTCTGTAATTGCCGAAAGAAATCTTGTTTGCCAATGCTAAAAGAACTAAAGAAAGCCCAAATAAAGACACACCTATTATTTCCTGCCAGATTGAAAATATGTCTATAAGATGATCCAAAATATTTGATGAATAGACTCCGCCATTACCTTTGTCAAAAAAAGAAAACTGCTTGATAAAATAGAGGATATGGAGTGGGCAAATGCCAGCCTTAAAAGAAATGCTGATAATTCCTGGAAGACCTCCGGACATAAAAAGAAGCTCAAAAATAAGTGACTTATTAAGCTATTTTACTATGGCTTTTTTACCCAAGTCTTAAAAACTAACCCAGAAGTTGGGGAAGTGGAAATGGTTCAACAGGTGAGTCTGTTGTTTAAAAGTTTTTTACGGTACATAGTTGTTTTAATGGTATTTTATAGTTTGTTATTATTAACTTTAGTTTATTCTACTTCAATTTCTATAACAAGTAAAAGCTATTTATTTATTCATTTATTTAGTATCTTTATATAGTGGTTGTTGTCTGTTATAATAAATGCGCCGTATGTTTGGGACTGAAATTTATGGTATTTTGGGGAACTATAGTAGATACGGAGACTTATAGATGAGAAAATGAGAGATTTTGTTACAATAGAATCTATCTCATTTATTTTTAACTGTTTGCTGTTTTATTTCCCTGCAACTCTGTAAAGGGAGACTCTTAACTGATATTGTTGCCATATTGTTGCATTAATAATTATGTTTTCCATCTCCTGTTCTGTTGTTAGAATTTGGTGTTATTTCTGGTAATAGACATATTAAACATTTATCTTTTCTCCCTTTCGGTGACCTGATATGTTTTGAAGTAATTCATTTGATGTTTATTTTAGAAATGTAAATATTTACAGAGAGGTTTTAATTTATTTCTTTTGTTTTTCTTTCTATTTTCCTCTCTGCTGTTGGTTGTGAAGGAATGGAGGATTTTGTATAGAATGATATGTTTGTGGTGGTCTAGTGGTTTACCAGGTTTGGGAGATGGAGTTTGTTGGTCCTTTAACGTTTTAGATTACTTTTCTTCCTCCCTTATGTCTCTCTTATTGTTCGTTTTGTTTCCCAGTTTTCCCATGAGCTAATTAACAGTTTTCTCAGTGAAAAGCTGTAAATGTTTTCCCTCCACAAGCTGGTGCATCTGATCTGTTAAATAACCTTGGTTTGCCCTCACATTGCAGCTGCTACAACAGAGAGTAAGAAAAAAAGTGTCATTTCCATGGAAACATTTATAGTCTGAACCTTGTGCTGAGAGGCTTCGTAAAAGCTGAATAATAGTTAGAATAGACAGTCTCTAATGCCATCTTGGTTGAAAAACTGCATCTAAATAACATATTTGATATGTATGCTATATTTAAACATTTATGAATGTCCATAATCAAAGCACTTTTCACACACTTCATCCCTTACATTTTGTACCCTTATCTTCATAATTCTATTGTGGTTGTGTAAGTTTTATATTGATTGGTATGACAAGCATATAGTATACATAGCAGTGTTGTTAAAATGAAGGGTTTGGTGTGGATTGGTTTGCCCATGGTGGTCTAGAGGTTTGCTGGGTTTGAGAGATGGAGTTTCTTGGCTTTGCACTGTTTCATGTTGGCTTTTCCCCCTCTGTTGCCTTTTTGTTCTATCTGCTTTGTGTTTCTTGGTCCTGCCACGAGATAGTCTGTGGCTTACAAAAATAACAAAAAAAAAAAAGGAATAAGAAAATAGCTGCAAACGTTTTTCCTCCTTGGTCTCGTGCATCCAAATTGCTGAATGACTCTGCTGCCTGTTTGTACTGCGACTGCCTCAACAGAAAGCAAGAAAAAAAATGTTGTTTCCATGAAGCTATTTGCGGTCTGAACTTTGTGCTGAGAGCTCTCGCAGAGCTGGATAATAGCTTGATTAGACGGTCTCTGATGCCATCTACAGGTCAAATGAATGAACTGAAGCTAAGTAACCAGTATAATACAATTGTTCATAGGTTAGTACTAGGCTAACTGCCATTGCAAGCCATTTTAAGCTTAGCCAGTTATCCCCTGTGAGATTCAAACCCTGTACTTTGTGTTTGTAAGGCAAACACCTTAACCATTAGGCCACCCTCCCAATCTCTCCCAATTTAATATGCTTATATTAAAAGCATTTATGAGAGTGTATAAGCAGAGCATTTTTTGATACATTTATACCCCTATGTTTCTACACTTTTATTTATAATTCTATTTTATGTAAGTTAAGCCTCTTTTGATTAGTACAACAAACATAAGGCATATATAGTAACACCATTAAAGTATTTATGAAAGAAGAAAGGAAAAAGAAAGGAAATGAAAATATATACAGAGCTTTTTATGACACCTAAGCAGAAGTTAATATTCTTTTACAAGACACAAATATCAGAAATAAAAATAATTCTATTACAGGTAGAAAATACATAAATAATGACTGAAACATAATATATTCTATATGTCTATAGTTTGCTACATACAGTATAGTATCAGATGCAGATGTTTACCATGTAAATTAATATTTTAATATATTCCGACAAATCTAGAAGTTCTTTCAGATTACTAAAGATCTTAAAGATACATGGAAATGGGGAAATAGTGCTGTTAGGTATTGGCACAATATATAAAGAGACAGGGGATTAGTCTACTTATTGATTATTATAACAATCCATTACATATACATTAGTTATGATTGTTGCATTATTATATAATACATTTCTGGTATTTATGATATGTTGAATTCATATGACAAAAGTTAAAATGAAACAGTTACATTTGATTTACTTTAATTTGTTTCTTGAATTAGTACATACAATTCTAATGGATGTTTGCGAAATTATGCAACAACATATATATTTAGACAGGGAAGAGATGAATGTTGTTGCTAGCCTGATGGTTAATTTGGGTGACAGATGTCATTTAAATTAGGAGTTTTTAACTCCAGGGTTTTTTTGAAAGAGTCTATGTTATTAATGAATGTTATAAGTTTCTGTTGATAGTTATTATGATGTTCACCAAATATTACAAAATTGAATTTGATGTAAACACATTTCATAGGTTCATAGGTAGGTACTAGGCTATCTGCCCAAGGGCATTTATAAGCCTATTCAAAAACCATAAGAAATAGTAATATAAGAAACAACCACACACTAGAGCTGAAAGCTGCTGAAATTTAATGTCTTCTGGTACCTCGGCTACACAAGCCTTCACAGGAATAAATTCACAACATTCTGCAGTACTTTTTATAACAACATTAATTAAACAATTAATCAATTAACTGTTTCTTAAAAAATATTTAAAGAACCGTGGTTAAATACATTTCCATACATAAGCATTATAAGCTTAAATTAATTTCTAAATTCAGACCCCTAGGAGCAAGTGTGCCAAAATTCAATATGAATCCGCTTTCCACATTTAACAACTTTTGAACATAATTACCACCTATTCCACAGTCAGGTTTAGCCAAAACACAGAAAAAAAGAGATTCAGTAACACCCCCATGAACTTTATTAAAGTGGTCAGAGATAGGATTATCCAACCTACAATTCTTAACATCCCCACAAATGTTCAAGAATACGTGTTTTCATTTTACGTCTAGTTTGACCAATATACCATTTTAGGGGTGCACAACCACAACCCACAATGTATACTACCTCACAGGATAAACAATTAAATCTATATGTAGCCACATACGTAACACCATTTACCACACTACCTGACATATTCCTAACCTTTGAGCATACTTTGCACTTCCCACAACTAAACATGCCCACATTGTTTCCCTTAGAACTGATGTTATATCTCAGACTAAGTATTTATTTCAAATTTGAGAACCTACCATATGAAAAAGTCACTTTTTTGGGGAACAAATGGCCTACTTCATCATTATAACAAACAATAGGCCATAAATTATCCACCACCCTTTTTAAAAATTCAGAGAAAGGCGAAAATGTGGTCACAAAAAAGATTTTTTGATCATCATCAACATCATGATGACTCATCACAGATCTACAAGATCGTTGAACATAATTAAAATCACTTTGACCAATATTCTTTTTTAACTTACTTTTAGCTCTCTCAGTAGAGGTCTCAAGATATCCTCGAGCAATAAGTCTTGCCTTAACATCACAAAATTCCTGTTCCAAAAGATAATTCTCAGAGGTATGTTCAAAAATCCGCTTTGACTCACCAAAGGGAAGTGCCTCAAGTAGATGAGGTGGGTGTGCACTACCAGCATACAAAAAATTGTTAGTGGCCATCTTTTTTCTAAAAGGTCTATATTGAACTTTGTTATAAATATCTATGTATAACTCTATATTCAAAAATTAAATAATACTCTTGTTCACATCAAATGTGAATTCCAATCCAAACTTATTTTGATTTAGTAAATTAATAAATTTACCAAATTCAAGAGTGTTACCTTTGCATACAAAAATCAAATCATCAATATATTTACGATATAAGATGACTGCTTTGCAGAAAAATTCTAGAGTATACATAAATGTAGTTGCAAAGTAAGACATAAACAAAATGGCATAAGTGGGGGCAAAATTCGCCCCCATTGCTGTGCCTTCTTTCTGTAAAAAAAAACTTTATTATCACAGAGGAATAGTTATGAGTGAGAGCAAATTCAAGCAATAATATCAAGAAGGATGAATGCGGTCCTTCCCCCAAGATTTTATCAACTGCTTCTAAGCCCCAGTGGGTCTTAATACTGGTATAAAGAGCCTTTATGTCAACTATAGCCCAGTAAAATTCTTCACCCCATTCCATATTTCTCACTAATTTACAAAGGTCATTTGTAATCCGAATATGTGAGATAACATTTTCCAATTCTTTCTTCAAGAGACTAACAAAATCCCAACATGTTCCAAAAAACAGCCACAGCTGGAAACAATTGGTCGGCCAGGAGGATCTAAGATATTCTTATGAATCTTGGGAAGTGCATAAAAAATGGGTGTTTAGGGGAAGCTATAAACAAGTTCTTCACGTCTTTCTGAAATAAAAAGGCCAGTCTCTAATCCCTTTCTAATAATTCCAAAAGGGCTTCATTAAACTCAGAGACTGGATTACAGGATAACTCAGTATAAATACATTCATCAGATAATAAATCAAAAACTATTTTATAATAATGTAGTTTCCCCATAATAACCCAGTTTCCCCCTTTATCAGCCTGGAAGAACACATAATTATCAGTAGCCCTTCTCATTTCCTTAATAGCTAACCATTCTGATTTATCCAAATTGAACTTTTTATGTTGTTTCATAAATTCACCATATTCAAATTCAACTTTTTTATACAGTGCATTTTCAAAAATTACCAAAGAAAAAGATTTTTTAGGTGGGTCAAATTTACTTTTGCTTGGCAAAGTAGGTACACATAATTTACCATAAACAGTAAAAAAACGACTTTCAACAGAATCAGCAAAATCAATATTATCAAGTTCATTTTCAAGACTTTCATAATCATATATAGATAGCTCTAAAAGAGTCATCTAAACTAACATTTCTCTTCAAAGCCATGTCATTAGAAATAATTTCACTATTGAAAAAAACTTTTAAATGTAACTTTCGACATAAGCGTTTAACATCTAACAAAACATCTGCAAGTGCAGGAAACTTAGTTTGGACAAACTTGCTACCTTTTGTTAACACTTTTTATATCGTTGGTGTGACAATCAAGTCACTAAGATTAATTAAGATTTATTCCTGTGAAGGCTTGTGTAGCCGAGGTACCAGAATACATTAAATTTCAGCAGCTTTCAGCTCCAGTGTGTGGTTGTTTCATTTATAAGCCTAGCCAGAGTGTATCAGCTTTCGCCGCCCAATTGATTAATTAACTTAGCCTCTGTCAAGAAGAGCTAATGAAGTGATCCCAGGGGTGTATTTTCTGTTACTCATCCACTCGTCAAGGTTTCTCTTCAAGAGTGTTAGTGAGGGGCTCTGCCTAATGCAGTTAGGAATTCTGTTCCAAAGCATGGGGAGTCTCTGTGACAGGAATCTATCCCTCCAGCATGTTCTATTTATTGTTGTGGCAAGGTTTAGCTCACTAGAGCGAGTGGCTAGCAGTGACTTGGATTTCTTTAGGTGGAGCATGTCCTTCAATTCTGTGGTGGACATGACTTTGTAAGTCAGGCAGAGATCACCTCTGAGTAAGCAATATGCCACTGAGTACAGCCGGTGTTTTTCCAGTCAGGCTACATAGGACATATGTTTGAGGCCAGTAATCTTCTTGGTGAGGTACTTTTGCAGTCTTTTCAGCTGTTGGAAGTGTCTTGTGAGGTACGTCTCAACTGGGACATTGTACTCTATGATGGGTCTGATGAGTGATGAGTAGAGGGGCACTATAACCTCTTTATTTCTAGATGCGAACCCTTTAGTAATTAGATAGGCTACATAGAAGGATTTCCTAAATACTTTAGCAATATGATTGTCAAAAGAGAGATTACTATCTACCTGGGTCCCCCGATCTCTTATTACCTCTTCTGTATTAAGGGGGATGCCACCTATGTGGTAATTCATGGATGTTTTGTTTTTCCCAAATGGGATGACTATGCATTTTTTGGCATTTAGCTTGAGACCATGACTTTGACACCAGGTGTCCATCTCAGTAAGGCCCTTTTGGAGAATGTCCATGTCAGCCAGAGAATTAATTATGGCTCCCAGTTTGCAGTCATCGGCAAACTTGGTTAGCCATAGTCCTCCTGTGTTTACCTGTACTTCTGAGAAGTATATGCTGAACAGTAGGGGTCCCGGGACCAAGCCTTGTGGGACACCACTTGTGACTGGTTTAGAATCGGACCTGGAGCCCGCTATTCTTACCGTGTGAGTTATGTCTGTAAGCCAGTTGGCAACCCATCTCATGATGTAGGGGTTTATGTTCAGGCTGGTGGGTTTTTCTATAATTCCTGAGTGGGGAATGGTGTGAAAAGCCTTGGCAAGGTCAAGGTAGGCTGTGTGAACCACCTTCCCCTCACCTATGGCCTTAGTGACTGTCTCGATGAAGTCAACCAGGTTTAGTAGGCATGATCTGCCCTTAACAAAGCCGAACTGGGTCGGGTCAAGTGTTTGAAGGTTCCCAATGTCTTTGTTAATGAGTTCCATGATGATGCGCTCCATAGCCTTGCAGACCTGGCTAGTCAGGCTTATGGGGCGATAGTTACCAGGGTCAGTTGTGGCTCCTCCTTTGTGGAGTGGAATAAGCGCTGATGTGCGCCATTCTATGGGCACATAGCCTGTGGAGAGGCTGAGGTTGAACAGTGTATTCAGGTGGGGGGTTAGTTTGTTCTGTAGTTCATGCAAGACACAGCCTGGGACACCATCTGGCCCCAATTGACACTGTGCTTTTGGCTTTTGAAAGGGCTGTTATCACCTGTGCGTCTGTGATTTCCGGAACACTACACTTTTCCGGTATTGTTGTGGGCCCTTTTGGGGGTGAGAGGGGAGTGAAGTTTGCACTGAATCTATCTGCCAGGATGTTGGCAATATCAGTAGGTTCAGTATATTTTGTGCTATTTTGCACTAGCTCAGAGCATATCTGAGAGTTGCCACTTAGATTCTTGACATAGCTAAAGAAGGCTTTGTGGTTATCTTTCGAATCCTTGGCTATTTTTCTTTCTAAGTTAGCCTTGGATGATTTTATGAGGGACCTTAGTTTCTTACTGATACTGATTAGGGATGTCTTTCCTTCTTGGGATTTGCTTTTTTTCTGAACTAGTTTCCTCCTTCTATTGTATAGCCTGTTTATGGCAGGGGTCCACCAGACTGGTTTCCTTCTCTTAGGGGAGTGAGTCTTGGTTTTTCTAGGGATGGCACAATCCATGCATCCTTGTAGGTGCTCATAGAGTGTATTTGTAAAGGTTCCTGCATCTCGGACACTGTTATCCTTTAGTGTGGGGTCTGTGAAACTTTCCACCTCTGTCTTAAGTAAGATGAAGTTTGCTATAGAAAAGTTTTTCACTGTGGTTTCCTTGGTTGGGGGTGGTGGTGTGGTGTGGACATCCAATGTGATTAGTTTATGGTCTGATCTAACCAGTCACGGGTTGACCTCTGGTGCAGAACACCTGTCGCCCATGTTGGTGATGACCAGGTCCAATATGTTTTCAGCTTTGGTAGGGGAGTTTACCAGCTGATCTGAGGCATTTGAGCTGATAAACTCCAGGAAGCGCTGGACCTGGGAGTTTGCACTTGAGTACTTTTCCCAGTTAACTTAAGGGTAATTGAAATCGCCCAATATCAGGGTGTTCGGTAGGACCTTCAAGTGTCTCCAGAAAGGCAGAGTGGTAGTCCTGGGTCATGGAGGGTGAGCTGTAGCAGTCCACAATTTGCATTGCAGATTTGCCCGATGTTAGTTGCACATGGATGATCTCAGAGGTATCATGCTGTGCCACTAACCTGGAGGTGTAGGTATCCTTAATGAATATGGATACACCCCCTCCTTTTGATTTTCGTTCCATGTTCTGTGGCTGAAATGTGTGGTATTCATTGTAGCCTGGTAGTGCTGGGGTGCTCTGTGGAGTCTTGAACCAGGTTTCAGTTATTGCACAGATGTCAATGTTCTCAATACTGAGGAGTGCTTCGAGCACATGCATTTTGAGATTTAAACTCCTGGTGTTGAGTAGCATAACCCTCATTTTTTTATTTGTGCTGTTTACGGAGGTGGGTTTGACTTTTGAGCCTTGCCTAAAAAAGGCACTATGGGGGCAGCAAGAGCCTTGGCCAGTATTTGAAAGCCTAGGGGTGACAGGTGCAAGCCATCTCTTGCAAAGCAACAAGGCTTGTTGAGCATGTCGTCCCAGGCTGAGAGACACTGGATCCCCTTTGAATGACACCAGAAGCTTAGCCAATTGTTGAAATTGATCATTTTTTTCTTTATACTGTAGTATCATTCTTGGTGAGGGCAGGATGCTACTCAGGGTCAGGGTCATACCCGCCTGGGCTACATGATCAGAGAGCTCTTCCATGTCTCTTTTCATGTAGTCCAGGGAGGTACAGCTCAGGTCATTCACACCAACTTGAACAATGACAGAGTCATACTTATACTTGTTCTGGAGTGACCTGAGTGCTTGTGTTATGTGGCGGATTCTGGCTCCCAACAGGCAGCTAACAGTAACTTTCTCCTTGTCCAGCCTAGTGAGTGGGACGTCAGTGTGCCTGACTATAGAGTCACCTATTACTAGTGTGTTAGGTATGTTATTTCACCTTAAGGGCTGTGATTGTACGGCACACTGATTTTCTGTTTTATGTGTTGTCTGGTTTGTGACGGGAGGTGCAAGTTTTTTGGGTGTCTGCTTTGGAGGTCTCTGATGCTTTTGCAGGTTTTTATTTAGAGCCTCCGAGTATGATTTTGTGTATTTATGTGTATTTTTTGCCAGTGCTGGTTTAGTATGTCTATGTGAGTCTGGAAGTGTGGTGCAAGTGTTAACCTTCTTCTCATGACTGCCTGTTCCATTCTTGGCTGGAGAGAACATAGCCTCCAATTTAGCTATATAATCGCATCTCTCGCATATGTTAATGTTTTGTGGTAGGAGGAGATGGTTGCCTGTGTACATGAGGCAGTTGTAACATTGCCTCAGGATACCCAGGTTCACCACCTGAAATTGCCCTTTGGTCTTGCCTGAATAGTAGGGTGAGCTGCTTAGTCTCTTGGTTAGTGAGGGGTGAATAATGACACTTGCTTTGTTAGGCAATCAAGTTTTGGGGTATATTAGTGCTTACTATTAGGTCTGAGCAAGTGCTGGACTGTAGGATGCTTTTTAAATGCTTAGGTTGAGAGTTACACTACTCTCAAGGGAAAAACTGAAGAGGAGACTTGGTGGAGCCGGGAATAATTTAGCCCCGGACATGCAGAACCGTGCAAATGTGTTTTTTTTACAGCAGGGAAATGAAAGAGATAGAAATTAGCCCAAAATTGCCTATAAACTATTAACTTCTGGGCTGAAACCACTCCTCCAGGGACAGATGGCTGCTCAAAGCTCCCTCTCTCACAGGTGAACAGAGAAATCTCCTTCTATCCAAGTAAGGTATAGGCAACTCAGAAACTTGTAACACAGCTCTGAATTCAGCACTAGCCCGAAAACTGGACTATACTAGTTTAGAAAGGTGGGAAACAAGGAATTTTTTTTTTTTGAAAAGATAAGGCAAAAACAGTAAAAAATACACTTAAAACAGCTTTAGATGACTACAAGCAATCAGAAAAGGCTTTTAAACAAATTACCCAATTAAGCATGAAAAAATCTCAAAACTGAGCCCTGTTCCTGTAGTCTTTAATCAGACAAGTTCTAACTGCACACTCCTGCCACTGGGGTGCAGGGGAACCTTCTCCAAAAAATAAGGCCTGGATTGGTGCTCAAGTTATACAAACAAAGCTAGATTCAGCAGGCCTGAATCTAGTTTATGCAACAACAAACAAGGCACACCAATTTCAGTAAGAAACAGTTCAAATATGCAGGCACTATAAGCCTCTAACCAGAAATTCCCAGCTCAGAAGGGCAGAGTCTAGCCTCTCCTCCCACAAGAGTGCAGACCACAAACCTTCTTAATGGAAAATAACTGGCCTGAAGCCCAAGTGCTTAAACCAGAACTAATACACTTTTAGAATAACAGACACTGAGCCTTCAATCAGCAGTTCCCAACTTAGAAGGATGTAAGCTACCTGTCCTGCCACAACTGTGCAGACTACAAACCTTCTTAATGTAAAACAACTGGTTTGAAGCCCAAGTGCTTAGGCCAGAAGGCTTAGAATGATAGCTACACTTTAATCAGGTTACTACCAAGCAGTAATAAATACAATTGAATACTTTTAAGAAGGCTTGGATTAGTGCTCAAGTTATACAAACAAAGCTAGATTCAGTACGCCTGGATTTAGTCTATGCTATAGCAACCAAGGCACACCAATTTCAGTAGGAAACAGTTCAAATATGCAAGCACTATAAGCCTTTAACCAGAAATTCCCAGCTCAGAAGGGTAGAGTCCAGCATCTCCTCCCACAAGAGTGCAGACCACAAACCTTCTTAATGTAAAACAACTGGTCTGAAGCCCAAGTGCTTAAACCAAAAGGCGTAGAATGATAGTTACACCAAGCAGTAATAAATATAATTGAATACTTTTAAAATGAGGCAGCATCAAAATAAAGTAAAAAAGTAGGAAGAAACACAAATACAGTAAAAGCAGATGAATAAAGTGCAATTTTTTTTTTGAGTGAGTAAATGAGATGGGCTCAGGAGGAGTATCCAAATGCAAATTTACAAGAGAGGCGGGCAGTTTCAAAGTCACCAAGATTAACACCAAAACAAAAGCAGGGAGGGTGGGTGGGGAACTAACTAAAAAAACAGAGCCACAAATTCCAGCTAGATCGTATTCAATACAACACAAATAAAGCAATTTAAATGCTGTATTATTTGAAAAAGTGCCGATAAAGATTTACTTAAATTCACTTATACGTCCTGTGGATTGCAGGTAGGTCTTACTTGGCCAAAGCTCAGAGTTTAAGCAAAAAATAATCCAAAATGTACCACTTATATAAGGCAGAAACCGAATATCAATGAAGTGAAACTACCCCCACTTATCACTGGCTATGCAGGAATTCTAACAAGCACTAAATTCTAACAAGGATTAACTGAAAAAACAGAGCCACAACTTCCAGCTAGATAGTATTCAATGCAACACAAATAAGTCAATTTAAATGCTGTATTATTTGGAAAAAGTGCAGATAAAGATTTACTTAAATTCACTTATACGTCCAGTTGATTGCAGGTAGGTCTTAGCCGGCTAAAGCTCAGAGTTTAAGCAGAAAATAATCCAAAATGTACCACTTATATAAGGCAGAAACTGAATATCAATGAAGTTAAACTATCCCCACTTATCACTGGCTATACAGGAATTCTAACAAGAACTAAATTCTAACAAGCATTAACTGAAAAAAACAGAGCCACAACTTCCAGTTAGATAGTATTCAATGCAACACAAATAAATCAATTTAAATGCTGTATTATTTAAAAAAAATGCAAATAAAGATTTATTTACATTCACTTATATGTCCAGTTGATTGCAAGTAGGTCTTGATAAATGCTTTTCATGTTTTATGTGTAAATTATAATTGCATTCCTAATAGTCAATTTCTATTCACTTATAAAAAATGGGAAAAAAGGAGTGTTATTCAACAACAGATATTCAGAACATTAACATTTCATGATATCATTAAAGTTTATATCATTAAACATCAATGGATGAAATAATCCTAATAAGAGATCTTTGAACAAATATCTTAAATTGGATAATACTCAGTTAATATTTCTCCAAGTAACTCATTTACTGACTGAAGATGTCACAAAATTGAATCAAAATCTTACAAATGTTTGATTAGCCCAGAACATACACAAGAAAGGGGGGTGGCCATACTATGGAAAAATACATTACCTATGCCTAAAATAATTGACATCTACAAAGATAACAAGGTGATGTTATCTTCAGTTATTATAGAATTTAATAAGACAATTTTGACATTAATAAATATGTATTGGATTCCTGGCATTGGACCTACAAAAGTAAAACAACCTATAGAACATATAGTTCAGTTTTCTAAGGGTAGTATTATTCTTGCTGGGGTTTTTAACTGTATTTCTGACATAAAAGACTCTAGTACCAGTGGTAAAAGGAAACTTCCAACTATAGCTAAATTATTGAATGAATTCTCAGATTCATACATGATGAAAGAATTTAATAACTTTTCTGACCCTATGTCACTGTTCTATACATTCTACTCACATAGGCATAATTCATACTCAAGAATAGATAGGGTATTCATTTACAATAATTTAACTGATTTCTTATCAAACTCAAAAGTAATTTCTTGTCCCCTTTCGGACCATAATTCTACAACATTTGAGTTTATACTAAACTCCACATTTAATATTCAAATTAAAAGGATTCCAGCCTATATAATTAAACTCAAAGATTTTATTGATTTCTTCACTACAGAAGTACAAAATTTGATTGAACTTAATAGTACACAGGGAACTTCAGACATATACATTTGGGATGCTCTAAAAGCATACCTATATGGTAAAATTATGGATTGGTATAAAATGAAAAGAATTACTTGGGATAAAGACCTTCAAGATATACAAACAAAGTTAGATACTTTAAGGCTTGATGCTTCAAAGAATCCAGATAAGAAAGGCAGAATGAATGAAATAAATACCTTAAACAATAACTACATGGAAATTTTAAACCATAAAGTTATGATAAATCTTGAAAAATATAAACTTATAACTGTTTCTATAAATCCTAGATCCATGAATATACCAGCTAACAAAACTAAAAGATTAAATAAACTTCACCATATTAAAGAAATCTTTTCTCCAACAAAAAATGGTATCTGATTTACCAAATATAGTAAGTGAGTTTAGAGAATTTTTTTAAGTTAAACAAACCCAATAATAACATTAATCGTACAAAAGATATTCAAATTATTATACATAATAATATAAAGAACAGACTATCTGAAGCACAAATAAAATTAATAGATAAACAAATATCTTTTAGAGAAGTAAAAGATCAAATAACCAAACATAAGCAAAATAATGCTCCTGGTAATGATGGTATAATTTCTGAAATCTGTAAGGTTTTGCCTGCTAAAGCATTACATCTACTACATACAGTATTCAATATAGCTCAAAATAACAACATTATACCTCCCTCTTGGAAATACAGATTTATTTCCCCCATACTAAAGTCTGATAAAGATCCTGTAAAATGTGCTTCATATAGGCCCATTTCATTATTAAATACAGACTATAAAATGTCCATGTCTATTTATGCTGATAGACTTAAAAATGTTTACCATCCCTGGTAGATATGGATTAAACAGGTTTTACAATTAATATAACTTCTTATGATAACATCAAAAGAACAATAACCTTAATTGAATCAGTAAAAATCTTAAAGAATAATTTGACTCTTGTTAGCTTAGATATTAACTGTGCCTTCAACTCAGTTAATTGGAATTATCTTTTTATCTTACTGAAGGACTTAAACTTTTCTAATAGCTTTATTAACCTTATAACTCAATTATATAATGAAAGTCAAGCCTACATAAAAATAGGTACAAGTATATCCCAGAACATACCCATTGTAAAAGGAACCAGACAAGGTTGCCATCTATCTCCACGTTTATTCACATTAATTATAGAACCTTGGGCTAACCTAATAAGGGATAACAATATACAAGGATATAGGATAAATTGTAATGAAACATCAAAAATCCAAATGTTTGCTGATGAGGTATTAATCACTCTTGGTCGTACTAATCCTACCTTACAAGAATTATTTAAAAATATGGATATATTTCAAAAAAGTTCTGGTTTTAATTTTAATAATTCTAAAACACAGATTCATCTAATTGGTTCCAAAAGTTATAATATACAAGACCAATATAAAACATATATACCTCAGTCCCAACAAATAACATATTTAGGTATAATTATAGCAAACAATATTAAATACATTTTACACCTAAATTATAGTAAAAGTATAACTACCATAGAGACTCTAATTAGTAAGTGGAACAAGATTTTATTTACAATGAAAGAAAAACTTTCCATTATAAAGATGATCTTGCTTCCAAAGATATTATATATAATACAATATATCTCTATTCCCCCTACAGGCTCTTTTATTAAAAAATTTAACACACTGATTAAGAATTTTTTATAGCATCCGGTAAAGCCTAGAATTGCATTGTCCTATCATATGTATAGCTAGGAAAATGGAGGTATATCTTTACCACATCTAGAACTTTATTCAGTTTTGTCAGTTATTAAAACAATTGTTTATCCAATAGATGCAGAGTATTTTGCAAAATGGAAGGAAATTGTATTAAATTTATCCCAAAATACCAAAAATGAAAATAACAAACATCTACCACAGTTAATAAATAATTCATTTATGTGGAATATGAAAGAGTATTTTTCCAATTATTCCATTCGAATGCTTAAATCTACTTAAATAACTTTAATTCTAAGGGCCTTTAAAGACTTTATATTTACGTTTAGAATCTTTGAAAATTGGCTGTTCCTTATCTTCCCTATTGCCTATACACAAGGTATACTTCCATCTGCAAATCATTCTAAAATGTTGTTATTTAAACAAAAACAATTGATGTTTTGGCATCAAATGTTAAATAAAAATGAGGCAAAATCTATTAATGCTCTTATAGATGACTATAACCTTAACACTCTTCTTTGGTTAGATTTGCAAGAGTTTAGAAAATATATTCTAGATAAACAAATTGTAAAACCTTCAAATGCTAAAAATTCAATACCCAAACTTATCCAGTATTTGATTTTATATACGTATAATACTTTACCAGTTAAAATTGTGTATCATATATTTATAAAGCAATTAAACAAGATCTAGATGTATATTCAGATAACTATTGGAATTCATTTGAAGCAATCAATAGTTTTATTCCCTCAAAAAAAGACAGTTAATTTCCTTCAGTCAGCCAACAAAATGACTTCCTCCATTAAATGGAGAAACTTCACAGATTTTTATATAAATCTTTCATCACACCTCAGAAAATGAGTAAGATAACTAAACAATATGTTGTTTGCTGGAGATGTAATGCAGTAACAAATGTTGATTGGAATTATAAATTTTATGACTGTGTTTTAGTAAAGAAATTTTGGGAGGAAGTCAACACTTTTTTACAGGCAATTTTTACAGACAGTTTTATGCTTACAAAGTCACTTGTATTATTCAATACACCAGTCCCAGATTGTATAAATAAAAACAAATATTCTTTACTCTGATGTGTACTTTCCATTGCCAGGAAAGTAATTACAACAATTTGAATTCCTCATCATTTCCCTCATTTAAAGGTCTTATTTTAGAAATATCTAAGTTAGAAATGTTAACTATCAAATCTAAATCTACAAGGAATACAAAATTATATTACAAATGGGAAAATGTACATGAATTATTGGTTAAAGAACTGGATAAAGGATTAATGCAGTAATCTTTTCTTTTACTTTAAATCTTTTATTCTATGTTTTCATTTTCTTCTGCCAAATTAAAATTAATTGATCCTGTTATTCGATATATAGTGAACATCAATGTTTTCAATAAAGCTGTTTAAAAAAAAAAGAATTACTTCAATATACATCTGAGTGATATATATTTTTTTGCAGATGTAAATAATGACAGGCTTATGGTTATGGCTGGATATGTGTCATACATTATTAGCATAGATGCTAAATGAGGCTTCTTCAAGGTGTCTCCTTGTTTAACGTGCACTGCAGTAAGTGGACTTCTCAGACCATTTTGTACATGTTGTATTTGTAAACAGACACGTCTGTCACTTACTGTAGAATGTAGTAATGACAGACATATACCAGTATGGATGTTATTTCCCAGCAGATCTGTCTTTGAGCATATCAGGCACAGCTGTGAGTATACATTTGTGCAGATTTGTAGACAAGACATCAAGGTATAACTTACCCCAGACGTCAGTGTCCTTTGTGGAAACCTGAGCAAAGAGGTTGAGTATCCCACCCCATAAGAATATGTAGTTACCTTGGATTATGTTTTTTAACCTGATTCCTTCTTTAGTGAGTTCATTAGGTATTACAAACTCTACACATACTGTTTTAAGGTTGGATTAACAGTGCAGGTACTACACTTGTGCCATTATGTTGTTCACTCATATTGTTGATGAACAGGTCTGATACATTACAGACACTTGGGGTGTGTACTATGTCTTCCTTGTCATCTAATTTTGCAAAATCCACTTATGTTTGTGCAAGTGAATTTGTCTTCCTATAATTATCTATGTGAAGCATTATATGCACTTGTTAATAAAACCATGTCAAGTTGTCTTGCAGGAGGGGCTGAGGGTAACTGACAGGTGTGGATTGGAGGTTTGAATCTGTTATCTGCATAGAGAATGCTAAAAGGAGAGGTCTATGTGATTTGGGTGGTATTTCCTTTGGAGAAACCTATGTTGTGTACATACAAAGGTCCCTCTTAAAGTGGATCTGTAGTTCTGTCATTGATCAGTAAGTATTTTAATTGCTACTTGTTATGTAACAGAACGTATGACAGCTAGTTACAACTGCTGAGGATCTGCTCTGCAATATAGAATCCCATTTTATTTGGAAATAATTGTATTATCATTTCTGTAAGTATGAAGGCAAAGTGTTGAGGTGTCTGCACATAAACCACAACAGAGCAGGTAATCCAAGGAAACAAGGTTAAAGCTCATGCTATGCCCAGATACATTAACCTTCAAATAAAGAATCCTACTGTACACACTTGCCAGATGTATACAGGTGTGATTTCTTTTAAATCAAATGTCATCCTAATGTTCTTATTCTGTTGGCTACTACCATGTTTTGCCACAGCATATAGTCTGCCTATGGTTCCTCCTTTCCTCCGCATCCTGTTCTGTCACACCAACCCCTGCATATCATCTGTCACCAGATCCATGAACCTAATATTAGGCCTTCCTGTTTTGGTCTTCCTGCCAGCTCCAGCCTCAACATCCATCTCAAAATATGCCTAGCATACCTCCTAACCACATGTCCAAAGCAACTTAATCTCATCTCTCTGTACTTGTGTCCAAACTGTACAACCTTGTGCTTACACTATAATGTACTGATCACTAATCCTGTCTATCATCAGCACACCCAATGCAAATCCTAACATCTGGAAATCTTCATCTCTGGTTATGATTCCTGTATTTTTGTCAGTGCCACCATCTCCAAACCATATCACATAGCTGTTCTCAGTACACTGTTGTAGACCTTCCCTTTCACTGTTATTGGTACTCATCTGACACATATCACACCAGACAATCTTCTACACCCACTCCACCATACATGTACTGTCTTCTTCACCTCCCTTCCACACTCTGCATTACTGTGAACTTTATCTCTCAAGTATTTAATATCAAACACCTTCACCAACTGTACTTCCTGCAGTCTCACCATTCCTCTATGCTCCTTCTCATTCACAGACATATATTCTGTGTTACTCCTTATGCTGTTCCATACTCACCTCTGTACAGCATAACTCCACCTCTCCAGGGTCTCCTAAACATGTTCTCTGACAATATCAACCACACACATCTTAGTCCATTGAGATGTCATTGTAAAATCATGCGTCAACTTATCCATCACCATTGCAAAGAGATATCATGATGTTTGGGCATAGCATGAAAGGAGTGTCACTGTTGTCTGTCTTATATTACATGAGGTGACATCTACCTGTCTGCCAGGCTATTGTGTGCCCATGGCCTGTTGTGAGCAATATGTATCCAATAATCTGATATTGCTGATGACATCAGCAGTGACTGTTGAAGACAAGAGGACAGTGTACCCTAGGCTAGAGTAAAATGATCTATATAATGTCAGCTAGCAGCATGTGAAGTTTCATGTTTTTGAACATTCGGTTTTGTCGTGTCGGTTATTTCATTGTCAGTGTTTTGGTGTGTCGGTGTTATCAGGTAGACCCATATATATATATATATATATATATATATATATATATATATATATATATATATATATGCGCACACACACACACACACACACACACACACACACACACACACACACACATATACACACCAAGTTGACTACAGTGAGATTAGCATCCCTACCTATCTAGGTTTACAGATTAGAGAACATAGTACTTAAGGCAGGTGCCACAGCACAAGTCTGACTTGAATACGATTAGAGCTGGTCTTGTAGTAGATGACATCAGTAGGCCCTGTGGGTGACTGGAGGTTGGAGGACTCCTAGATGTGGATGTGTTTTGCAAGCACAAAACCAATGCAAGTTTCCAAGGCAGTGCTGAATACACAGTCCCAGTCTTTGTAATGGAGACAGAGAGACAGACACATACCAAGTTGCCTGCAGTGAAATTATAACCCCTACCTAGCTAGGTTTATAAACTAGAGAAAAGAGTAGTTAAGGCATGTGCACAGGATTGCAGGTGATCTTATGGTAGATGACATCAGCAGGCTCTCTGGGGGACATGAGGTTGAAGGACTGCTAGACATGGATGTATTTTGCAAGTACAAAAACAATGCAAAACCATGCCAGTTTCCAAGGCAGTGTTGAATACACAGTCACAGCCTTCGCAATTGAGGCAGACAGACAGACACACACACACACACACACACACACACACACACACACACACACACACACACACACACACACACACACACCTTGGCTTCAGCGAGACTAGAACCCCTGCTTATCTAGGTTTACAGACTAGAGAACACAGTACTTAGGGCACACACCACACAACAGGCTTGACTTTAATAGGAATGCTGGTGATCTTGTAGTAGATTACATCAGCAATCCCTGTGGGGTACAGGAGATTGAAGGATTGCTAGATGTGGATGTTTTTTGCAAGCACAAAATGAAAGTAAACACCATGCCCAGTCTCCAAGGTAGTGTTGTAGTCAGACTTCCATTAATATTTATGGACACACACACACACACACACACACACACACACACACACACACACACACACACACACACACACACACACACACACACACAGACTGCTACAGTGAAAACCATAGTTTTGTAACAACATGAGTCCCTTATTGAGTATATTTGAATGTCTTCCTTTGCCAGTGCAAGCCAGTGAGAACAACTTTATCACTGTGTCCATGAGGGAATACAAAACATTATTACACCTTCATTTTCTGTTAGATATATGTGTTGTAGAATTAAGGAGAGCCCATGGTTGTACTGATTGTTGTTGACAATGGTTGTGAGGAAATGCATATGGATTTTTATTAACTGTGTGCAAAGATAGTTACACTGTACCCTCAGTTTGCAAAGTTTCCACATCTTGGAAATATAGAACAGAAAGAACACATATCTATGTATGTCATGAAATAGTCTACCTCTTAACCTTATAGAGCGCAAAATCTGCACAAAGCCATAATTAATATGGCAAATGTTGAAATATTGCTCTTATAAACCTAAAATGTTGCAGGAAGAACAGGTTTTGCATTAGGATGCATTTTCTGAAGGGAATGACATCCATAAATGAAATGAATGTCAACAGTTTCTGACTAAATTCTCAATGAAGGGTAACACATTACAAATATTATGTTACAATATAGACATTCCTCATGTATCTGGACACTTCAGAGTTATAATAGGCATAGTCAAAATGCAGTGAGTATTTCTTTAAGTATGCATGCATGTGCTTTTCACTCTTTTACCTGTTTGAGCAATGTTAAGTAGTGCATAAATGCGAGGCACATTGCTAACATCCACGCTTCCTGTTATATAATGCATACATCTGTGATACCCATCCACTGGCCCAGTAATCAAGGAGCCTCAATCCTCACCTCTAGCACCAGTGAGGGGTGTCCACATTGGGAGGATAACAAGTACACACACAGTAAAGTACAATTTCCCTTAAGAGCACACAGAGATCACAGTCAGTATGATGCTGGTTTCTCCTTTTCTCGCCAGATCCCCTATAAGACTCCCCCACTGGCACAGCTATAGAGTTCAGATCTCAGCCGAGTGGTCAAGTCAAAACCTCCAACACCCTCTCAGTGCTTTGTGTCCCTGCCCAAGTAGCTGACACACAAACACTTTAAGATTTCAGATATATACAAACACACAGACACTCCTGGGGAAGGCTGGCACAGGTTCTCCAGCTATGCCCCCTTCTGCCCAGACTATAAGGTAGTACCGACTTCCACCAACCACTACTATCAGCTACTATAAAGACCCTTACCAAATGGTGTCCAATTCTACTGTGCAATGTTATTATTATCCAATTGGTAAGTGTGACTGAGACTTGAAGGCTATTTTGGAGTGCTTATACAGTATCACTAAATACATGCAAGTATTCTGAGAGCTTAAATTATCTCTACACAAAATAGCCACAGTTGAAAGGTTTAAAAATATTTAATAATAAATAAAAACACAAGAGAATACTTATTAACTCAACACAATGACATTAGTGAGTTCAGAAATCACATGAAATACTTTAAAACAACATTGTAGGATAGTCTGACATAAATATACAAAACAGCTAGAGTAATCTTGTTATTTCCATCTATCTCTAAGAGAAATACTAAGATCTAGATATCTTGCAGAGCAAGGCATGTGCTGGTGAGTTGTTGTCAGCTTCAGAATAAAATACAAAATGCTCTCTCTCTCTCTCTCTGAGAGATGGTCTTAAATTGATGATACACATTACTACTGAGTCATTTCAGATTACATCATTCTTGTCACCTCTGCTGATGTTTCCCAGGCTCACAGAAGACACAATTTTAACATTTCTTTTTTGATCTGCACCTACCAGGAAGCCACATCAATAAAAGACACTTTACATGTGAAGCCTAGTAATTATCTATGTCTTAAGACAACAGACAGAATTTCTAGCTGCAGACATCTTGTCTCCTAGCTTGAGATCACATACAGTCATAAAATCCTTTAATTATCAGCTTTCTTCCAGCAGGGTGCACTGTGGTTACATTTTTGAACCTCAGAACATAACACAGTTTTTTTTACATTTGTCAAGCAGGCTTGTGGATCATATTAATATTTACAAGGACATAGAATTATTTACAAAATTCTATCTAGCTAGGCTGGCAGCCTTCACAACACCTTACTGCAGCCCACTCCTCTCAATACTGCAGGCCATGATTTCACAATTGCTATGGGCAATCTCTAATTATTATCTATATAATTCCTTTTTCTGCAGTTTTGAGCTTCTTGCAATATATTTAAGCATTATTAAACCTGTTTTCAGCATGTTATGCTTCTCACAAATGTGTACTAAAAGTATAAAGATGAAAACTTTAGGGCACACAGAGCCACAGTATGTTAAAAACACAAACTATAGCAAAAACATCTCCAAAACCTTGACTTACATCAGGATTAGGATTAGAACCCAAAACACCATCAAAACTTCATCAAGCAGGATGGCTGCCTTAATTCATTTGGCTACAGAAGCTGCTTTATAAACAGGGTCATTCCTCACACAACTACCTTCATACTGTATACAGCTATCAAACCATGCAGAGTATATTGTACAAGTACTTATATGACATACATTTGGACACAGACCAGTTAGTAGACATAACTCCTGTCAAACACATGATTATAACTATACATCTCTCTGTCTTATGATCCTGTGTTTATGTCAGGGGGGCACATTTATTGCTATGATGCAAAGTAGACTGAAGTCAGAAACTGGGATAGAGTGTAGTTAATTTCTAACCTCTCTCTTGCATACTGTAACAGTATTCAGCTCTGGTTGGACTCTGTGAGTGTTTCATGCCTAATGCGTAACAATTACATAAGGCAACATTGTACTAATTTAAGTGTGTGTACTCACATGTTAATTATAAAAAAAACACCACTATATATTTGCATACTGTAACAAGGTAAGACATATACAAGGATATGACATAATAGTATTCAACACTACAGTCTAGGTTCAGGCCTTACCTTGCATATGCATAGTCTGACACAGCATTAGTTGTTCAGGGCTGATTCTGTCTGATGCAAGCAGTATGCATGTACAGTGTACATGTAGAGATAAAGGTTGTGTGAGTTGCCTGAAATCAATTTTAATATATGTATGTGAGTAGTAGAAAGGTGTTAGACCCTAGGTGGTCAGTGCATGTGCTATACATTGTCTCTTAGTCAAAGCAAGGGCATACTGAACACACCTACATCTAACTACAGGGACAGCAGCTGGGGGTTCCTCCTCTGCATCCTCCTTTGACTGTGACTGTGGTGACCTAGGCATTGGTGGAGGGGATGTGTGCCCTGTCCCGTTGCTGATCCTGCTGCAGCTGTTTCTACAGGATCAAACAATGAACATTTTTGTACATGTGCACAGAGTATACTGCAAGGCTGCACCTGATATATCTAGGCACTAGAACCGTGACTTCAGAAGCCCAAACACACACTCTATGATGTTCCTAATTTGTGCATGTGCCTCATTATGTCATTCTTGCATGGGTATGTGTGCATTTATGAGGGGTGTCATCCTCCACTGTTCTAGGGCATAGCCAACATCCCCCAGTAAATTGCTCTGTGGGATGTCCCCCTAGCAAGACAAACAACGTTCTCAGTAGAAAAACCACTTTAATGTGAGGAGCAAAGCTTTCGGATAAAATCCTTTATCAATACTGAAAATACAAATGCAAATGCAGAGTATATATAGGTCTAAAAAAGTCATATGACTGGCAGCCAAGAAGTCACATGACCCAAACATTAAAAGAAAACATGTAGAAATAAATAAATATGCAAAGCTAAAAAATGCAACAGCATAATGCATACATGAAAACAAAAAACATTTAAAAAAGGAAGAATGTATATTTTTTTAAAAAGGAAGAATGTATATTTTTAAAAAAAGCAAAGTTTTAACCTAAAAATCACATGTACAATCATATACATAAAGAGGAAATCTCATAATCTAGATCTACTCATTCTGACCAAAATAGGTTTAAGGCTGACAGTACTATTCAAACCAGGGGGTGAGTCACCCATCAATCTAATTATCCAGTTGTATTCTTTAATTTCTAATTTGTTATTGATATCACCACCTCTGGGTGAGGGTGAAACATGGTCTATAGCTTTAAATTTAAATACATGCTGTTCACCAAAACATAGCCTGTGTTTATATAAAGCATTAGTGTCCACACATCTTCGGATTTCAGACTTGTGTTCTGTGATCCTATCTTTAAGTTTACGTGGTTTTACCCACATAGAAAGAGTTGCATAATACACAGGTAGCAAGGTAAACCACATGGGTGGTGACACAAGTAGCAGTTACATTGAACCTAAACAGCCTCTTACTGACTGGGTGTTCAAAGATACCTAAATGTTCATCATCAATGTCATCACAGCATGAGCAGTTATAACATTTTCGTGTGCCCATAATGCTGGATGGATGTGTTGTGATATTTGTAGGAAAATCTTTGTAACAGAGGACACTCTTGAGGGTTCTCATGTTACGATATGCAAAAAATGGGACATTGCCCAGCATTGCTTTTAACTCTTCAGATGCCATCAAGATTAGCCAATTCTTATGGATAATACATTTAATACATGGTGTTTTTGTACTAAACGAAGTAACGTATCTTACTTTCATCTCATTCTGGATGGACACATTGGGCAAGCCAACAGCTTGTGTTTCTATGGTGTCATTTAACATAACAGGGGCCACCCTCGACTTTGTTTCCTCTAGCACATTTAGTTTCTCATTATTTAAGGTGGTAGCATCATAACCACTGTTAGTGAAATCAGCTATCATCTCATTCAACTGTTCGGAGAAGCTAGGATCTTCCGTGTTAAACCTACTGGCTCTATAAAATTGAGACCTGACAGTACCTCTAAAAACATGTGGCGCATGCATACTACTTGCATGAGTGTACCTTCCTGCACAGACTTCTTTTCTATGGAGGCTTGTTCTAAGTGTACCACCGTCAAGACTCAAGTTGATATCTAAAAAATTAATAGTAATTTCAGATGAACACATTTTGAACTTCAAAAAAGATGAGATTGAATTGATGTACAGCATAAAATCATTCAAATCCTGTAACGTGCCCCCCCAAATCAAAAAACAGTCATCCACAAATCGTTGAAAGAACTTTACATTATCTTTATATGGATTCAAACCACTAAATAAATGTTTCCTTTCCCACTGGTATAAAACTAGGTTGGCATAAGTATTGGCTACCGAAGTACCCATAGCCACACCTGTGAGCTGAAGATACAAGGATTCATTAAAAAGGAAAACATTATTTCTCAACACCACATCCATGAGAGTGCATATTTTTTCAATTTTGTGGAAGTTGGGATCAGGACATGAGAGTAAGAATTCCCTCAACAAATCCAGGCCAATATCAGTTGGAATGACAGTAAACAAAGATACTATGTCTAGGGTTACCAAAAGGTACCTTCTTAGATGTAGAGACGCCTTCTCTATGTTATACCATTGCTTAATCTTCTGAACAAAATCAATGGTGTCACGTAAGATAGAGTCACATTGACTAAGATATGGTTGAAGTTGATCATGCAAATAAACTGAAAGCAGCTCTGTAACCCAACCAGCACCTGAAACAATTGGCCTCATTGGTGGATCAGTGAGGGATTTGTGGATCTTAGGGATGCCATATAACTGTGGGGTAATTGGGCACGGTACGGTCAAATAATTAAATAGATCTAAGTCTATGTCACCTTGGATCTGTAGGTCATAAATTACCATATTCACGTATGAGATACATTTCTTAACATCCAAAGGGGTGATTTCCTTAAATGCAGTGTCATCACTAAGTAAACTAGACATAGCCAAAAAATATTTGTCTCTATTCATAAGCACAACTGCACCCCCCTTATCAGCTTGCTTAATGACAATATTTATATTAGATTGCAAGTCTCTGTATGCTTGAAACTCTTCATAGCTAAGGTTAAAACATTTTCTATCATTATATTTCTTAATATTTATATCAAACATTTGTCTCATTTCTGCTTCACATACATCATGGAATGCTTTAACAACAGGTACATTGACAGGGATGTATGTACTAAGGCGTTTGCAGCCTTGAGTCAACATCTGTGTATTGCCAAATAACAGTTTTAGATTTAACAGTCTCGTGAACCTTTTCAGATCTGTCAGTGTCGAAACCAAATCATCTGCACATGTGGGGATGAAGTTCAAGCCCTTAGAGAGAACAGAATAGTGTGTCTCGTGTAAAATGAAATCTGACAAGTTGAACAAAAGACAATAGAATGAACAAAAGAAAACTGGATAGCCCTTTAGGCTCAGGCAAGATGAGCCGCAAGTTTACAGAGGTACGTTAAACTTGTCATGGTGCGTTGATGTGTACATGAGTGCAATCTATAACAATACATAATACCAGACTTTTAAATTACATTTGTATTATTTATCTAAAAATGGTTTGTGCCTAATGGTGCATTGTACAAGTTTGTGTATAAGTATGCATATTTGTGTATGTGTTCATACTCACATACCAATATTTATAATTATACTTTTAAACATCTAATACAAAAATACATGCTGACAGACTATTAAGTTTTCTCTAATTAAGCCCTAATAAACAACAGCATTATAAAACCGTAAGCCCAATTGGTCACCGATCAAATATAAAGTCAACTTCCTTCAAAACTCTCTTACTGTCAGATTACTGCATCAAAGCTGTTCTTCACCACTTAAAGATAAACTGCAAATAAGAGCAATTTTTAAGGAGTCAGGAATTCCACATTCCTGATTTACTGAAGCTACTTCTGAAACAACTTTTGCTAAAATAACATCAGCAATATGGAATAATCCCACTGACAAAATTAGAAATATTACAGAGCTATCAAACTTTAAGAAGTTATAAAAAGAACATCTACAGGAAGCAGGAATGTACAGAAGATTTGACAAAACAGGCTAACACAAAATATAAACTTAAATTGTGTCTCTAAACATTTACTATGCAAATGAGCTGTAGGTGGAAAGCTATGAAATTAACTCTTTACATGTATATACTTGCATGGTCTTATTAATAAAAATGAAATTTTAGATTTAAATAGCTGGCATTACCAAATAGCTAATCTGATGTCTCTTATAAAATATTGCAGTATAACTTGTCTATGTTGGTATTCTATTGTTTACCTTATTGCACTCTCTAATATGATGCATATAGTGTAATCCAGTGTATGGAATATAACTATACCATAGTTCTTTAACTGATATTTTTCTTATAATGTGTTTCATGGCCTGGGTACACCTAAATAGGGTCCTTGAACCAATGTGCCTACCTAGTTAACAAACACTAAGAAATAAATACGATTGGATTATGTAATTAACATAAGCATTGTTAATCCTGCATTATCCACAACCAAGCCTGGTTGATAAAATAATAAATAAATAAACATAGCTGTCCCTGCAGCTGTAGCTACTGTACTAAATGTAAAAGATACAGCTTGCAGTACCCTCCATTCTAATAAGTGGAAATATAAACTCCACCATTAACAATTAAAACTCAAAACGTTTTACTTTTCTATGGTGTACAGAACTGCTTCTCAGAGAAGAATGATATACAGTGATTACAAATATTAAAAAAAACTATACTCACTGGACAGCAGGCACATGCAAGTATCCTGACATAATGAGCATGTGAATAAAGTTCTGACACTCTTAAAAGGATAATAAAATGTCAGAAAGTGTGCTTCGGCTAAAGTACTGTGTAAGCATTGGCTGAAAGGCGTGTCATGCATGACGAATATATTATTGAGACATTCCAAATTATTCAAGCAGACAAGAAGTGATTATTTGAAAAACATGTTCTGAAATACTAAACCATTATTTAAATAAGTACTTTTTTATAAAAATGGCATTATGTTATAGAAATAATCTGCTCTGATGTGTGAGCAATGCTTGTTTACTCACAGATGATGTTTTGTGTTTGACAAATTGTGTTTCACTGTTGTGATGATGTCACACCAGCAAGCTGAAGGTTCAAAGGTTGATAGCTGATTACTAGGCTAATGGCGCAAGAGCCCTTATAAGATTATCCAATAATATCTAGGATATGACATTATCTACAACTTTCTGCTGTAACAGCTTGCTGTCCATGAGCCATGAGTCATCACTGAGGGTGGGTGCAAGTGTGCACTGTCTATTTAAAGGAGTGCTTCTGTTCCTGCCTGCCATTGAGATGGAACCGGCAGGCAGTGACCAGGTTGGAGGTCACAGTAAGGGCTTATCAGCTGTATGGCAGCTGTTTGGTCATCCATACATTGCTGGTACTTCATTTTCATTATTTATTAATATCCTTTAATAGAAATAGAATTAAAATAATAATAATAATAATAATAATAATAATAATAATAATAATAATAATAATAATAATTAAAAACAAGCATTTGTATAGCGAGTCATGCAGGGTGGCGGTGGGGTTGGTGGGTTGAGTTTAAAGTAAGAAATTTTAAAGGCACAACAATAATAAATCATTTATATAAGATCAAAAGATGTGTATATTATATTATATTATATTATATATATATATATATATATATATATATATATTTTTTTTTTTTTGTTATAAATAAAGTATGTCATTGAATAAATCTGGTACTTTGTGCAGCAAAGCATGTAACACTTCATTTCATTACAAGCCACCTTTTCAGTGACAGGGACCTTGGTAGGGGACCCAAATGTACCACAGTGGGCTTATTCCCCCATTTGTCTAGACAGGTTATCCTGCCTATTGTCAGATTACCCAGATCATAGGGCAGCAGCCACCCTTCTTAAAGGCTTCTCCAACATTTTCTCATTCACTCCACAGCCCTCTTAGATTCTAAGTTAGTTAATAATTTGTCATCCATCAAAGAACATTAACACATTGCTGCTAGGCTGATATAGAAAGAGCAATGAGCTGGCAGGCAAATTGGCCCATTTTCATCCCCCTCTTGTTTTTTGTTTAAAATTTCCCCTATCGGCTTGGTTCCCAAGAAACATGATGGTGAGTTCATTTTGATTCTTCACTTGTCTCATGCAGTGGGGGGTACAGTCAATGATTTTATTGACACCAATCTGATCAAAGTGCACTACTCTTCTGGAGATCAGACAGCAGAGGTCATCATGGGCTATACTGATCTCTGCCTCTGTAAGATGGATATCCAATCTGCTTTCCATCATCTTCCCATGAGACAAGAAGATTGGCCTTATTTAGGTTTTCAGTTCAAAGGGAAAATATTTTTTGGCACAGCAATGCTAATGGGGTGTGCTGTAGCCTGTGCAACATTTGAACTATTTAGCACAGCTTTGCATTGGTGTTGGCAAAAACAAGTCTCCTGCCAGTCAATAGTACACTACCTAAATGATTTTTTGATAGTGGGGGAGGGTCAAGATGGTGCTTTGGAAGGTATGTCCATTTTCAAGCTGCTTTGCATTGAGTTGGGGAAATCCTTGGCTGAGGACAAGTCAAACAGATTAAGTTGAGTCCTGAATTTTTGGGGTTTAGAAGTTGACACCACTGATAACTCCTATAGGCTTTCTCCACCCAAACTTCAATAAGTCCGACAGTTACTTTGTAGATTCTTGAGTTCCAGCAAAGTTTGAGTAGGAGACAGTTTGCTGAACTTTGCCTGCAGGGTGGTTTCTTCATGCAGAACTTTCCTGTGTTCCATATCTGATTTATTGAAAGGTAACAGGTCCAAGTACCACCTGGCTCAGCTGACCAGATGGGTTAAGAATGATCTTCGGTTATGATTCACATTTTTGAGCCAGTTAAATGGAGTTTTTTTTTTCTGGCAGCCCCCTTGGACCACTGCCACAAAGCTTAAGCTTTTCACTGATGTGGCTTGGGTATCTGGTATGGGGGGGGGCTATTTCATGGGCAACTAGTTTGCTGAAAGGTGGCTGGAAAGTTGGTCTGGAAAGAGGTGGAGGGACATTACATTTTTATTTTTTTTTTCCATTTGGGTGGCAGTGTTAGTATGGAAGGATAGACTGCATGACAAGAGAATCATTTTTTACTCAGATAATATTGCAGTGGTTTACACTCTCAAAAAAAAAACATTCTTCCAAGTCTAGATGGGTCCACTCGGTCATAAGACTTTTAATTTTGCTGAGTTTAGAGATTAATTTATTATTTTTGTGGGTTCATGTCCCTGATCATCTTAATTCTATAGCTGATAGTCTCAGGTTCAGTTTGCCAGGTGTCACCTCTTAGCTAATTCTTGGGCCAGCAATACTAGGAAAGCTTATTTGTCATCCCTCCAGGCTTTTAAATCATTCTACAAGTCTTTGATCCCTGGTTTCAGGCCACGTGGAGTACAGTTGTTGCTGCAATTTTTGGTGGCCAGATCTGCCTTGGAGAATTCATCTAAAACTCTCATAGTACAGCTTGCAGCTTTGGGATGGATGGATGCTTTTTCAGTCTTCAGGCTGTGTCAGGACATTGGGTTATGGGGAAAATAATTAAGGGCCTAGAGAACATGTGGGGTACTTAGCACAATTCTGGAAAGCCTATTGGGGCACAATTCCTTCCCATTTTTATTTAAGGTCTTTATAGGCCATTGGAGAATGTCCAACTGTTTGTCTCTATAACTGCTTTGTTCACATCTTTGTATGAAGGTGTTTTCCATGCCAATGACCTTCTCTTTTACCTTTGTTGGGAAGATGTTGTCATCCACAAGTAGTTTGTTATGATATGGTTAAAGAAATCTAAGGCTGATTAAGTTGGTAAAGGATGCAGATGCAACTGGACAAGACCAGTGGGCTAGTCACTTGTCCCATGCATTGGGTCAATTTGCTATTTAATATTACTCCCGCAGAGAAAAGGTCAGGCTTGCTGTTCATGCTGGCCTAGGGGAGGCCTTTTAACCTATCGGAGATGAATGCATTTCATAGGATGGCTTTGTCAGGGTAAGGAATTCACCCACAAGGTTGCTCCTCTGCATATGGGGTAAATCAGACTTGGCCATGGAAGGGTACTCTGTGCAGGTCATTCAAAGAACAGGAAGGTGGGTTTCTGATGTCTTTTTGTCAAACATCATGCATTTAATTTTATTTCTATTGCAAAGAAAAAGATCATTTGGCTATTGGACCATTCTTTTATTCAGAGAACATCAATTCGAGCCTTGGCCCACCCAGTTGTTCATTCAAGTTCCTTTGATAATAACCAGTGGGCAGTTAATTATTTTGTTTTCTCTGGTCTTAGTTGGCTTTAATTTTGGGAAACCTAGCATAAGATTACCATGGAAGAAGCCTTGCCCAATATTGTGATTGTGACACCCCAACACTGGCAAAGTAATGAAGGAGCCTCAATTCTCACCACTGGCAACAGTGGGGGACGTACACACTGGGAGGATGACAAGTACACTCACAGTAAAGTATCCATCCTTCTCCAGATCCCCAGTAAGACTCCCCACTGGCACAGCTATAGGATTAAGATCCCTGCTAAGGGGCAAAGCTAAGACCTCCAGCACCCTCTCTGTCCAACCAGTGCTTCATGCCTCTGTCCAAGTAGCTCACATATACACACACACACACACACACACACACACACACACACACACACACACACACACACACACACACACACACACACTCTTGGGAAAGACTGGCACAGGTTTATTACCTGTGCCCCCTTCTGCCCAGACTATAAGGTAGTTTCCACTGTCACCAGCCCCTACTTATCAGCTACTTCAGGCCCTTAACAAAGGGTGTCCAATTCTACTGTGTAATGTTACTAATAATCCAAATGGTAGTCTGGCCAAGAGCAAGGCTATTTAGGAGTGGCATGTACAGTATCACCAAATATATATGCAAGTACTCTAAGAGCTTAAATATGTCTGACAGATATCAGCCACAAAGATAGGTTTAAACATATTTAATAATGAATAATAAAAGAACAAGACAATACTAAATATGTATTTACAGTGACTACAGAGTTTAAAATCGCAGGAAATATTTAAAACAACATTGCATGACAGTCTCAAATAAATACAGAAAGCATCTAAACTAAGCTTGACTATATTCCTAACTATATCTAAAACAGTTACTATGCATTAAAAAACTTACTTACAGCAAGGCAAGTGCAGATGTGATGATCAGTGGATGTTCTTGTTACGTCAAAGACAAAATACAAAACCTCTGAGAGTGTTCTTAAATTAATATCAAATATTACTGCTGGATTATCTTGGATGACATCACTTTTTATCACCTGACTTTAGTTCCCAAGCTAAACCGTTTTTGTCAGAAACTAAAAGAATTTAACATCTCTGTGTGAAAAATACATAGCCTTCAGATGTTTGCTCAGAGCTATGCAGCTGCTAGGGAGTCATAAAGCAGTGAAACACTTCTGCATCTCAGACCCAGTAATTACTTCTCTTCCAAGACAATACAAAAACTTCTAGATCTAGACATTGTGTCTGCTACTGAACTGAAACTGAGAGATTACTTTTATAGCTTATTTGTAAAACAATTTAATTTCAACTTTTTTTTTTTGAAGTTTTGTAAGTTAACTCTGCATGTTCTAGTTTCTACTGTTAAAAGACATACATTTGCACAGGTATATAGTTTATATACTTTTCTATTCTAAGCCAGCAAGGCATGCTGTGGTTACATTTTAGCTCAGTACTTTAAACACACTTCTGTATAAATCATAGCAATATTCACAGATTACATAGAATTATTTACAAACTTCCAGCTAGCTGGGATGGCAGTCTTTACCCTATGTCACAGTGATAATTTACCTTGGGGGAGATTATCTGGGTCAAGCCCCTAAGAAGATACTACTGGCCAGAATTTTATCTGATATGGGCCACATGTGGCAGCTATATCCAAAGGTAGTTTTCTTTTGGTCTGTCATCATCCAGAAACTATACTGGAAGAGCTCTAGAAGGTCTAGTCCGATTGAGAGATCCAGGTGTTTCAGCAACCACAGAGTCAAGTGGGGTGCTAGTCAAATTTGTTTCCAAGTGATTGAGCACAGTGATACTGACAGACTGGAGCTCAATTTTTATGACTTGGACAATGTTCCTTTGAATAACATGAGTTTTGATTTGCTTAATTTGTATATCATTGTTCCTATTCAGAAATCTTTCAAAGTTTAACTTGTTTGCTTCCGTAAACCAGAATTTACTTGTGAGGCTGTCAATTTGGGGGAATGGCATGGCATGCTGGGTTGGCGCTGTCCTCAAGTTGGACCAGATTTGACTGGTGACCACATCAAGGGGTATATGGCTTGTAAGTATGAGTTAAATGGGATTGCCACCTGGGTCGAGGTAGCTAGGAATATGCACCCTTTCTTCTCTGATGTGGCAATTGGAACATGCAGGTGTATGCCTACTGGCTTGAGGTCATGGTTTGATGATATTGATTGTTATGTTGCATATGAATTATTTATAGCATCACTACTGGTTGACCTTGACTCTTATATAATAAAAGGTTACAAAGTTAATCTGGTGTATTTTATGTCTCGGCTCAGTGGACAACATAGCTTAATTCCCCAGATGTGGGATGAGTTAGTATCGGGGTAGTGGATCTTTGGGTGTTAGAGCCTTTAGTCATTTTACAGACTGCCTCTGTTCATAAGGGACATGGACATTACCCAGGGAGTGAATTTATAGTTCTTATCCATTTATCCAAATGCTTCTTGAAGAGAGTGATGGATGTGCTTTGTTTTATTAAGACAGGAAGTTTTTTCCATAGATAAGTGGCCTTTGGCATACAAATCTGTCTCTACAACAAGTTCTACTAGAGTCACAAATAAGATTCAGGTCCAAAGAATGTGTAACCCTTGTATAAGTTTTCTTGTGAAAATGTAGCATTTTCATCAGGGCTGTATCAGAAATGCCTTGTAGGTCAGGCATAAGTCACCTCTCAATAAACAATATGAGACAGAGTAAAGGTTTAGGATCTTTAGTTGGTGCACATAAGTCATGTCCTACTCCTTGTATTTTTTTTGGTGAGAAACCTCTGGGGCTGCTCCAGTTGGTGTAAGTGCCTTGTTAGGTACATGCAGAAGTGAGCATTATACTCAGTTATGGGCCTGATGAGGCTGAGTACATTGGCACTATGACTTCCTTGGACCTTGATGCCATGCCTTTAATTATAAGTTGAACCTACCCACACCCATTGATGGATTATCTTTCCTAATATGTGTTTGTGTATGCATATATATAGATCTATATACAGTACATATGTAAGGGTCCCTATCAGATTAGTAAAGTTTCAAAACTTCAAACATCATACAGCTGAGACTATATAATCAAAGTTTTGAAACTTTGAAAATAAAAAAAAATAAATAAAAACATTTTTTTTACATTTTTACAGGGGGCAAGCCCCCCCCCCCCCTGCATCCCCCACACCCCCTGCAAATTTAATATAACAAATCAAAAAGTATACTACAGTGAGGAAAGTGGTAAATTTACTGTTCTGAGCTGTATGGCGATCTCCACTCAAAATGTTCAAAGTTTCAAAACTTCAATCATATGGTCTCGACTGTATGATGTTCAAAGTTTTGAAACTTCAATAATCTGATAGGGACCAATATATATGATATAGATATGGTTGTCAATCACAATGAAGTCCACAGTCCTGAAATGTATAATCATGGTAACACATTATAGAATGCCAAAATGCTGAGGACCACAATGTCGAACTTCTGGAATGGCCTCTACTGTAGGATCCATGTTAGCAGTTTTTCCTGGGTTTACACTGATAAAGATGTTCAGTGTTCAAGATTTTTACACATTGTTATTTTCAGCGTATGTTTTTCTTTATTATGTTATAGTGATTATGCGTTTCACATCTCTGGGCTTCAACCTTGTGACTGATAACCTAGCTATCTATAATATTTATATATATATATATATATATATATATATATATATATATATATATATATATATATATATATATATATATATATATATATATATAGATATATATATATATTATATATATATATATATATATGAATTTATTCACACACACACACACACACACACATATATATATATATATATATATAAATATATAGATATATATGTATAGCTATATATATATATATATATATATATATATATATATATATATATATATATATATATATCGATCCAGGACATTTGATCGAATGATGACCAAATCCATTAAGCGCGAGCATACTTACGCAAAAGTACTTTTCACCGAAGAAGCACTTTCGCGTAAGTATGTTTGTTGCCGAGGCCGTACTATGGTGCAGATAAGGGAAACTTCCCTTTTCCCTAATGTAGTGCGGTCTCAGAGGGAGAATATTAAAGTGGGGGATTTGGGGTTACGGCCCTGCACATGGGGGGTGCAGGGGGGGTGAAAGCCCCGCAAAAACGTAACTGTAGTGCTTTATATATATATATATATATATATATATATATATATATATATATATATATATATATATATATATATAGAGAGAGAGAGAGACACACACACGCACACACACACACACACACACACACACACACACACACACACACACACACACACCTGTGTCTTAGTACATGTGAGTTTTCATTTAGTACTTGTCTAACATACATTGAATAGCTTATATGAGTAAGTGCATCAGTATTATTAAAGATTTTTGTGCAAATTCAATAAAGCTTACGCATTGATTTTTTTCCAAGTTCACATCACCGCATGGTGTGAACACAGTTGCAGTGGATTTTAGATTCAGTAAACTTTGTGTAAGGGAGTGCAAGCAATGGAAACATTCATTGAATGCAAATTTCAGCATAAGTAGCTGAATTTTATATTAATGAAGCAGACCAACATGGTGGAGTGATCCAACAACACTACACACAACAGTGTAGGCTCTGTGCCTGTTTTAGAACTGTATGCAAAAATTTTCTGCTTACAAGAGCCTACATGGAAGCAAGGGCATATAGAAGTCCTGAGAGATGGCCAGAATCCCCATAAAAAGGTAAAAAAAGTTATGTCCAGAAGGATCAGGAATATGGGTAAAAGCACTTTAAATATTATAATTTTTATTTTAGTACAAATTTGTGTAATCCTCTGCTCCCTGCACAATGTTTTAAAAACACTAATACAAATGTAATTAAAAAGATCGATATGATATATTGTCACAACAATTACAGTAATACTAATAATAAATTTGTGCACCCGTGCTATTGCCCAGCTTACATGGCTACTTCCCATGTAGTTTCCAGGCTGTTAGCATGGTTATTACGTAAATGATGTAAAAATGAATAGATTTGTTGAATCACAAAAAGCAGGGGCCATGTGGGGCTATACACTCTGTGTGAGCTCCTACACTGCATGTGTTTTCCATGAATGAGAATGTTTGAGCATCACGCAAACCTGGTAAGTAGGGCTGAGCTCCAGTAATCTCCTCTAGTCCTGTGACAATGACTGTTAGGTGTTGGACTATGGTGCAGATAGCCTTGGGTTCAAGAACAAGCAATGTTGACTTCTACTCATACTATGCTGGCATTGTAGTTCATAGATAGATATGGAGTGTGATTATCTGTAATTACCATATTCTGTACCTATCATGAGAAAAGGGATTAGATTATAAAATGTTTACATGATTTGGTGTTGTTATGCATAGCTGTGTGCTCTGCTGCATGTCACTGCACAGAGTGCTACAATGTGTATTCCAACAAGACTTTGAAATCCTGTCAATTACACCCTAAGCAAGTGAATATAATTTAAAGCAGCCAATGCCAGATGGTGTTCCTAATCAAGAAATGTATAAAGTATGCACACAGCCTACAGTCTGGTTTTCCCTCCAAACTTCAACAACATTGGAGTAGAGACTTGGAAATTTTAAGTGACATAATGCTAGGGGCTGCTGCAGCTATTCTACATTTGAATGTGTTCGAGGCTGAAGTTACTCCTGCTGGTGCTGATGCCATAGGTCTACCAGGTGCTACATGATCTGGAGATTGTAGAGCACTACAGGGTGGACAGGGACACATTACAGGAACTCTATGAACTCTGCCAGCCTCAACTCATGGCCAGAGCCAACCAAGGAGAACCCATCCCATTGAAAAGTATGTTATGTATGTCTCTTAGAATATTAGCTACAGGTACTTTTCATAGACCAGCTGGAGACATAATGGGGGTGTCACAGGCATCAGCATCCAGGATACTCCACCAGTTCCTGGATGCTATGATTATACATGCCAGTGAACACATATGTTTTCCCCTTACTGCTGAGGAGAGGGCCAGCAATATGCAACACATATCTATCAATTAGTGCACTACCCTGAAGTACTGGGTGCCGTAGATTGCATTTATGTACACATCAAGGCACCACCTGGTGAGCAGGGTAGGATCTACATCAACTGCAAGGGATACCAATCCATCAACTGCCAAGTCATGTGCAATGCCCAGGGGATTATCTTGAATGTGTGTACTGGCAGCCCTGGCAGTTATGATGACTCGCATATCTGTCACACATCAGAGATGTACCATGTTTGCTAATGGAGAAATCCCACAGGGCCATTTACTCGGAGAAGCTGGTTATGCCCTGGAACTGAGAATAATGACACCCATCAGAAATGCACACACACTAGTGGAAGAACACCATAATGAGGTACACGCACAAACTAGGAACATCATAGAGTATGTGTTTTGGCTTCTGGAGTCATGATTCTGGTGTCAATATATATGTGGTGGAGTCTTGCTGTATACTCCAAGCACATACACACATTTTCACAGTTTGTGCTATACTGCATAATGTGCTCCTGTGGAGACAACTGTAGCAGGATCAGCAAGGTGGACAGGCACATATCCCCACACCAATGCTTAGGTCACCACAGTTGCAGTTACAGGAGGACTTGGAGGGGGAACCCTCAGCTGCTGTCCCTGTAAGTAGATGTAGGCATGCTCACTATTCCCTTGCTTTTGCTAAGAGACAATGCATGGCACATTCACTGACCACCTAGGGTCTAACACCTTCCTTGTACTCACATACATATATTACAATTGATGTCAGGATACTCACACAACCTTTATCTATACATGTATTGGCTGTGTACTGCTTGCATCAGACACAGTCAGTCCTGAATTAATGCTTTGTCAGCCAACACATATGAAAAATGAGGCCTGAATCTAGACTGTAGTGTTGAACACTTTAATTACATATCCTCTCAGATGTCTTACCTTGTCACAGTATGCAAATATGTAGTGGGGCTTTTGTAGATAACTCCAGCTAACATGTGAGTACTCACACCTGTATTACTAAAATGTTACCATATGAAATTGTTATGAATCAGGCTTGAAACATTCAGAGTCCAAATACAGCTGAATACTGTTACATCATGCATGAGAGAAGTTAGGAATTGACTCCACGTCCTTTCTGTGTCTGATGTTAGGCTACTTTGCATCCTGTCATAAAATGTGTCCCCCCACCCCCACTCACAGGATGGTACAACTGACAGATATATAGTTATTCTCATCTGTTTGGCAGGACTTGTGTCTACTAACTGGTCTGTGTCAAGATGTAAGTCAGAGAAGTACTTGTACAAAATAGTGTGCATGATTTTACAGCAGTGTACAGTTTTTATGAAGGTGGTTGTGTGAGGAATGACCCCAGTTAGAAAGCAGCTTGTGTGCTAAAAGGACTAAGGCAGCCATCCTGCTTGATGAAGCTTCAGTGGTGTTTTAGGTTCTAATCCTTCTGTAAGTTGAAGTTTAGGAGGTGTTTTCAATAGTTTGTGTTTGTGCAGACTGTGACTTTGTGTTCCATAATGTTTTAATATGAATATTTTTAGTACACATTTGTGCAATGCGGTGCATGCTAAAATAGTGCTAATAATGAACTATTTTGCAGGAATTGCAAATCTGTAAAAGAAGGAAATATAAAGATAATAGTTATACATTGCTCATAGCAATTGTGAAATCACGACCTGGAGTATAGAGAGGAATGGACTGCAGTAAGACATATACATTACATAACAGGAAGAGTGGATGTTAGCAATGCATCTCTCATTTGCACACTGCTTAACATGACGCAAACAGGTAGAGGAGTAAAATGTGCATGTATGTACACTTAGTGTAATACTCATTGCATTTTTACTAAACATAACTATCATAGCTCTAAACTGTCTTGATTAATAAGGAATGACCATATATTAACATAAGTTTGGTAGCCTATTCCCCCATAATATGTTGGTTTATAGAAAGGTATTGTTAAATCATTGAGAATTACGTCAGAAAATAATGACATACATTTAATTTATGGGTATCATACCTTTCATAAAATATATGCTAATGCAAAACCTGTTATTCCATCGGCATAGTAGGTTGAAGGACAATTTATTTCAACATTCACTATATTAATTATGACTTTGTGCAGATTTTGTGCTCTATGAGGTTGAAAGGTATGCTAACTATTGCACCACATATATAGATCTGTGTTCTTAATGTTCTATATTTCCAAGATGTGGAAACATTGCAAACTGAGGGCACAGTGTAACTATCTGTACAGACAGTTAATAAACATCAATATGTGTTTCCTCATAACCACCCTCAACAACAATCAGTACAACCACGAGAGTTCCTTAATTCTACAACACATACATCTAACACAAAACAAAGGTGTAATAATGTCATGTGCTTCCTTATAGACATGGTAATAACAGTTTTCACACAGGCTTGCATTGTCAAAGGAAAACATTCAAATATGGTCAATCAATAAGGGACTTGCGTTATTAAATAGCTATGGCTTCTAAACAGTATACTACTGTTAGTATACTAGCCTCAGATGACACAAAGGAGTGATGTGCCTATGCAGGCCTCCCTAGCAGGTGTCCCCTACATCCCTTGATGATGTTATCTTCTATAAGATCACATTAAGTTGTATTAAAATCAGACTTGTGTAGTGGTGCTTGCATTAAAAACAGTGTTTATTAGTCTGTGCACTTAGGTAGGGGTTCTATTCTCAGTGTAGTAGTAGTGTGTGTGTGTGTGTGTGTGTGTGTGTGTGTGTGTGTGTGTGTGTGTGTGTGTGTGTGTGTGTGTCTATCTCCATAAAGATTACTGGGAATGTGAGTCCAACATTGCCTTGGTGGCTGCCATGGTTTTGTATTGCTTTTTTGTTTGCAAAAAACATCCTTATGTCTAGCAGTCCTCCAACCTCCTGTCTCCCACAGAGCCTGTTGATGTCATCTACTATAAGATCACCAGCAGTCCTGATAAAGTCAGACTTGTGCTGTGGCACATGCCGTAAGTACTGTATTTGAGTCTGTAAACCTACTACAGGTAGGTGTTCTAATCTCAGTACAGCCAACTTTGTGTGTGTGTGTGTGTGTCTGTCTCCATTATGAAAACTGTGACTATATATTCAACACTGCCTTGGAGACTGGCATGGTTATGCATTGCTTTTGTGCTTGCAAAAAACACCCTTATGTCTAGCAGTCCTTCAACCTCATGTTCCCCCACAGGGCCTGATGATGTCAACTACTATAAGATCACCTGCAGTCCCGTTAAAATCAGACTTGTGCATGGCATATGCCTTAGGTACTGCATTCTTTAGTCTGTAAACCTACCACAAGTAGGTGTCTTAATCTTACTGCAGTGTGTGCGTTTGTGTTTACGTGTGTGTTTGTGTGTGTGTGTGTGTGTGTGTGTGTGTGTGTGTGTTTGTGTGTGTGAGCTGCTTTTGGGATTTATATAGATCATTGTACCGCAGCCTATGGTACACTGTCCTAATGTCTTCAACAGACACAGCTGATGTGATCAGTTAAATCACATTATTGGACATGTATTGCTCACAACAGGCCATAGGTACACAATGGCCTGACAGACAGATAGATATCACTTCATGCAATATAAGACAGATGACAGTAACACTCTTTTTATGCTATACACTAACATCAAGACATCTCTTTGCAATGGTGATGGCCAGGTTGACACAGGAGATCACACAGGGGTCCCCATGGACTATGATGTCTGCATATAATATTGTGATCAGGCAACATACAGGAGACCCTGGAGAGGCAAAGCTATGCTACACAGAGTTGAGTAATGAATGGCATAAGGACTAATGCAAAATATATGTCTGTGAATGACAGGAAGGACAGATGAATGGTGAGAAAGCAGGGTGTGCTGTTGGTGAAGTGTATGTTATTAAATACTTGGGAGCTAAAGTACACAGTAATGCTAAGTGTGTAAGAGAGGTGAAGAAGATAGTGTATGTATGGTGGAATAGGTATAGAAGAGTGTCAGGATTGATGTGTGACAGATGGATAGCAATAACAATGAAAGCAAAGGTCTACAAGAGTGTACTGACAACAACTACGTGATATGGTTTGGTGATGGTGGCACTGACAAAATACAGGAGTCATAACAGGAGTTGGCAGAGTTCCAGATGTTAGGATCTGGATTGCTTGTGCTGAGGATGGACAGGATTACTAACCAGTATATGACAGTGTCAGTACAAGTTTCTATGGTTTGGTACACAAGTCCAGAAAGGTGAGAGTGTGTTGCTTTCGGAATGTGCTTAGGAGGTATGCTGGGTATATTTGGGGGTGGATGCTGAGGATGGAGCTGGCAGGTAGGGGGAAAACAGTAAGGGCTTATATTAGGTCCATGGATATGGTAACCGAGGATATGCAGGTGGTTGCTGTGACAGAACAAGATGCAGAGGAAAGGATGAAATGGGAGCAGATGTGCTGTGGCAAACCATCATGGGAGTAGCCAAAAGATTAAGAACATTTAGATAATATCAGTTTTTATAGGACTCACACCTGTACATTGCTGGCAATTAGGTACAGTAGGGGCCTCTATTTTAAGATTACTGTTTCTGGACCTAGTGTGAGCTGCCCTGTTATGGCATATGTGCAGACACTTTAACATTTTGCCGTCATATGTATATAGATGATAACATTATTTTCCAATAGACTCAGCTGCTGCCATGTTGCAGAGCAGATCCTCAACAACACTAGGTAGCTGTCATACCTTCTGTTACATAACAAGCAGCAAAAAAAAAACACCTACCGATCAATGACAGGACTATAGATGCACCTTTAGAATGACCTCAGTATGTACACACCTTCAGTTACTCCCCAGAAAATACCACTCAGATCATAAGAACATTCTAAGCACGCAGTCAGTCGTGAGGGATTTGGGCCCCCAGACTGATAGCAGCCTGACTTTTGACCACCATGTTGCTTCCATTGTATTGAAAGCTTTCTACATGGCCCACCTCATAAATAGGGGTATCTCATCCAGGGACAAAGAGGTCATAACATCCCTGTATTCTTCCCTTATAAGGCCCAATATTGAGTACAATGCCCCATTCAGCATGTGCCTCGCAAAGCACATGCAGCGGCTGGAAAGACCACAGAGGTTCCTCACCAGGAGAATCCAGGGCCTCAAAAATCTACCATATATAGATAGGTTAAAAGCCCTATCCCTCTATTCTGTTTCATACAGACTCCTCAGAGGTGACCTATGTCTGGCATACAAGGTGATCTCAGACCCTGCCTTGACGTGACTGCTGCACATCCACAAGTCAAGCTCCATTGGTGTAACCCGCACACACGGACTCAACCTGGTATGTGACATCAATAGGACTTACTGGCAGGACAAATTTGTGTCCCAGAGACCCCCCCATCTATGGAATAGACTCACTCTCCACATAAAGCAGAGCACCTCTTTACCCCTTTTTAAGCACAATCTGGATAATTGGATGGGAAATAGAAAATACATCCCTGGGATTCTACCTGTGTCCCTGCTGGACAGGGGCATTGGGTGCTGATTTGTCTATGCATGGGCTAAACTCTTGACTAGGCTTATAAGGGCCTCTGGGTCAATAGTGTAGTAACTTCCTATGATCCTATGATTCTATATACCTCTCCTTTTAGCAGTCTGTATGCAGATATCAGGTTCAAACCTTCCAGCCTCACCTATCAGTTTCTCTCTGTTCCCCCTGCAAGACTGGCTGACATGGTTTTAGTCACCAGTGCGTACAATGCCTCACATGGATAATTATAGGATGTTGCAGACTGAAATGACATGGAAGAAATAGTGCACTGCCCCACAATGGTCTGTAATAAATCACACCTGTTCATCAACTATATGAACAATGTAATGGCACGTGTAGTGCCGGTACTGTTAATTCAACCATAACACAGAATTTGTACAGTTTGGAATACCTAATGAACCCCGTAAGTGAGGACTCAGTTTCAAAAGCGTCATCCAAGTTACCTACATCTTCCTAAGGTATGGGATACCCAATGTCCAATCTCAGGTTTACACAAAGGGCACTGACAGCTGGTGTAAGTTACACGCTGATGTCTTGATTACAAATCTAAACAAATATATACATACAGCCATGCCTGATATGCTGTAAGACAGATCCACCAGGAATTACAGTCCATAAAAGTGGATGTTTGTCAGTACTACATTCTACAGTAAGTGACAGAAGTTGCTGTTTACAAATAGCACATGTACAAAATGGTCCAGGAAGGCAACTTACCTAGATGCCCCATAAAGAGTGAGACACCTTGAAGACTTGAAGAAGCCTCATATAGCAACTATATTAATAATTAATCACACATATCCAGGCATAACCATAGGCCTGATGTCATTTAAATCTAAAAAATAAAATATATTGCTCAGATGTATGTTGTAGTAATTCTGAATGGTATTGCACATACTGACCCACTGTGAATTCCACACTTGCTGGCAGGCACAGGTGGCTGTAAAGTGTCACCCTTCACAACACCAAGCTTACTGCATTGTTGCATCATCCCTCCAAACCATGGTATCTTCAAAAAGCAAGGTATCACTGCTCATTCCAATATGTGAAGCACAGAATCCATGTCACCAGATGACATTGTGCTGCAACAGGGAGCTGCTGCACTCGGCACAGTATTCATTAAAGGCATGAGTAGTGCTGTTGTCCACAGTGAATGGAATACAGCAATCATTTCCCACCAACACAATGTAGGAATGGCAACATACAAATGGGATTATACTCCCATTATTGCATTCAACTTTTGCTTTAAGGCAATGGAAACAATATGCATGCATCTCACATTAAAAGGACATAGGTGACCTCCAAACAGTACAGCTTTTCCAGTCATCTGTTCTTATGGTTAGCTTGTGCCTGCAAAAACTGTGTGAAATCCAGACTGTGAGCAGACAAATATACATGTTTGTGCACTCATCTTATCTTGACTTGGCCAGGCACCTCAACCCAATCCAACAATTGTTCCCACTGAGAAACTATCCAAAGTGAATGGCACACCTTCTGTTAACAGACAGGTTTCAAATTAGATCACAGACCAACAAAACTCAGTCAGAGTGGGAGACCTCATCTCAAGCAGCTGGCCTGTTACCTGTGTGGTAACAGATGTGTCAGTGATGTCTCCCCTCTTGTTTGCCATATACATATCAAAAGTCCCAAATGAAAGCAGAGGATGTGTGGCAAAAAATCTTTGTGCCACTAATGACTGCTGACAAAGTCGTGTGTGTTATAACAACTGCAAAAACATGCATCACCATACTCTGTGTTAATACGTTCCTGTTTATTTAAAGAAAAACAACAAAGTACAATATACCCCAATTATGCATTAATATATCTTGAAACATGTGTCAACTGACAAATGTGCACACTGTAGGGAGGGAGGCATCCTCTAGCCTACATCCAATTAGGGAAGGCATGACATCAACCAAAAGTGTATCATTCCCCTACACTCATTCATCATCAGCCCTGTTTATGTATATAATCCTCCCATTGATAAGTATTGTCCCAGACACCTGCAGGAAGTTGACAGACATCAGGTATCACTGAGTATGAAAACATCAGAGAGTCTCCAACATGTGTCTTCTCTGGTCAGACTAAAGTAGAGGTCATTATATGCAGTATCAGATATATAGCTTTGAGCCAGAATACTGAAGCATTTCATGGCCATCTTTGGGCCAAATGAGATGAATATGCTGCACATCCATAAGACATATGGGACCACAGCCACCTTTTCCAGGGACCACAATGTACAGTATGACATACTTTGGGCATACAGGGAAGACACATACATGTCTCAAAGGTTGTCACTCATCTACATTAAGACTCCAATTGTATTGTCATGCAGAGCACATCCAGAAACCTGTTTGATCACAGGCTGACAGACTTCATGTGAATATGTTATCCGCCATGGATCACTGATGATTCTATGCTGGACATGGGTGGTCCTCTCTGTATGACTCAAGAGCATGCATTATACATATCATTGCATATCATATTCTGATGTATTGGCTAGAGGTCTAAACACCATTTGGACAATACCACTGTTACAGCCAATTAACCTAGGAACTTATGGTGATGTGCATGAAAAAATCAAACATTATACTGCATTACTGGTGTGAGCTCTGTCTGCAGTGCTGACATACAATCCACAGCTCAGAATACAATGGGTTAACTTTGAATTTGCACACATATGTTAACCATAAACAAGCCTGAAAAAAAGATGGTTAGATATATTAATGAGACGTGTCATTGACAGACCTCACAAGCTTTAAAAAGAATCAACTAGAAAGTAAAGGAATTATTATGCTAGCAATTGCCTAACTGGCTAACTACAATATAAATGACAGTTAAAACAATCAGGACAATGACCAAATGGACATATGAAATGCATAATAAATGAAGGTAGTCACCCTGTGCTTCAGACACATATCCTCAGTATCCCTGAAGGCAAAAGCTAGACACCATGGCTGTGGCACAGTCATAATTTGCACAGGGTGGTTTGTCGGGGTGCAGGAGGCCTAGGCTGATACAAAAGGTTAGTGAAAGAGTGTCTGTCAGTCAGTAAGGGTAGGAGCCAACAGGGAACATGTAGATGTAGCATGTGTCAGTAGGTGCTCTAAATATGACATTGCTGTGTGAGTGTCTGCATGATCACAACCAAGATCATTGCTAACCCTATGTGTCTGTATGTTGGACAGTTATGAGCCATGCACGGTAGATCTGGCAGTTCATTGTCCCCACCCCCAACCACAAGAACTGTCTTAGCCAAGAGTTGCACTGGCACCTCCACGTCCAAGGTCAGATGGTGTGCTACTACCTGAGGGTGACTGATACCTGCTGGACATCCACCCTTCATATGAATGGCCAGGACCACTACCCTGCAGCCTGCTACATCTGGGTGTGGACAACACACTCTCTGATGGAGCAGTGGATGTACTGCCACTACAAGACATTGATTGGGCACAGTCCATTTGGCTCGCACGCCCATGAGATCAATGTTCCCCTCCCAGCAGAAATTCCAGCAGAGACAATGCGTGTTCCATGATAAATGCTTTGCACTCCCTCACAACCACATCCTATTGATATGTGTCATTGAACTGGTCCAGTGCATTAACAACATGCTGGAGGCAGTCACGGATGTCAGACTGTGCTGTATCTTAAACCCTGAGCATTCTCCTGCAGTGATGTTCTGAATGTGCCTGTGTCTCCATTATGGCCCTAAACATATGTTGAGTAACACGTGAAGAGCTACAGACACTGAAGCCATGGTAGCCACACTTCTCTGGTCTATGTCCTTGCCTTCCAGCTGTCCAATGTGTGTGGCTTCAGTGGACTGGGTATGCATAGACATACTGGCTGTGTCCAGCAATCCTGAGTGCGGGTGCTGGATGTCAACATCTGTGCAGATTCAGCCTCAGGAGCCCCCAACTCTGCTTCACTTTGGCTGCTATCATCATCAGACTCTGAGACACTGACATCAGGTGGCACAGGGGACACAGAACTACTGTCATGTTCACTTGTGATTAAAAAAAAATGGACAGCATTAATACCTGCAGTACTATGCAGCACTTTACACTGCTGTCACTACTACAGACATTTAACCCTGTCAACCACTTGCAGTAAGAAGTGTGGGCAAAGCCATAAACAGTGTTTGAACAAAGGCTAAATAATATGGACAAAATGTTATATGATATGCTCCTACAAACAAACACAACTGGTTTTGCTTCACTATGACATATCTGATGGGTATGCAGTTTGAATGCGGGATCTCTTTCTGAAAACTCAATGTTTGCTATCATTACCAACTTCACAGTCATCTTACATTCAATTACCATGATCTTAAATACAGGCTCGCAAGATGATTACCAAACTGTTACATTCAGAAAAAAACCTGTGCAGTGGACCAGTATACCAACAGAACTGAAATACATACAGCAGCCCTGAGAGACAGTCTAGCAGATATGTTGGAATAGATGTATATACAGGAGAAACATAGTCCATGTACCTATTCTTGCAACCCTTGCACATTGAATCCCTGATGATCCTAGGAAAAGTAGAGGAAGACATAATGGCAACAGCACCAGACATTTAACTGTACAACAGGGGTTAATACTTTTACTCATCTATACATATGCTCAAATACATGTTATCAGGAATTTGGCTAACACACGTTACATGAGCTTAACACTGCAGCTATCTGATATATCCCAAAACAGTACACATATAGCTTGGCACAACTATATACACTTATGACGGAATGCAGAAATATTTTGATGATGATTTACAAAGCAATGCTGGCTGTCCCACATGTGATGTGGGAGTGGCACACATATCCAGAACATATTGGCACAAGGATGACTGTGAGCTGTCCTATGTGCAGATGTATGCCAGGAATCCCTTTCTAATAGTTAAAGGACCTGAACATTGCAGTTATCTCACTTACACCCCACCAATAAAACAACCTTCCACACATTAAAACTATATACTGTATTACAGACTGACTGCAAATGTATTCTACTGATGGTCTTACACAGTCTACCTGGATGCTCCTCTTGAGTAGCAGGAGTGGCACCGACATCAAAAACATATTGGCTGTCAGACTACTGGGAGCTTTCCTGCATGACAATAGTTGCCAGGAATTCTTCTGTGGCACTGAGGGGTTCTTCAGCTGTGGGTCCATCGGTGACCTCACGATCATATTCCATGTCAGCTGCATGCATCCTTACAGCATGTATCATGTCTGTAGCTCTGTAACACACCTATTCATATGTGAGACTCTGTCTGCCCACAATGTTCAGATGTCTGATATGTTCTTCCCACAGTTCTGCATGCACAGCTATTCTTTCCCTCCATTTTAACAGGAGGATCCCATGGTATTGCCTGAGTGCTTCTATGATCAGCTCATTTTTGGTTTCAGAAAATGGGGGTCTCCATTTTGGAGGCATAATGTTTACTGAAAGACAAAATAATGATACCATATATAATGATCACATAAGTACAAATTGTTATACAGCTTATGCAGTAAAGGAAGGCTCCCAATACTCAAAAGGGGAGTAAACTGTACAGATTAAACATTGTGCAGTAAATAGCATGGGTGGTTACAAAAGTAAGTGAGTAACAAAAGCATTATATCATTTATTGTGTCCTAACAGATAAAGGACTATGTCCCAAACTAACATAACATTGCACTCTAGTGGCTTCCATAGCAGGACTTCATCTCTCCCCCCACTCCATAATATTACAAATACCAGGGTCAGAAACAATGTTAAGCAAACAATGGGAACATGTTAAAGGTACTATTAAAGGATCCTGTCATTGATCCTGGGTACATAGGTAGCACACAGCATTAAACTGTATGCCTGCCCTACAACTGCTGTATCTCTCACATCTGATAAAGAAGGCCATGTAATGAGTATATTTCTAAGAAAAGCATACAGAGTTACTTCACATATATTGTTATCTGCTTTCCAGCATTGGCATTATTTAGATAACAAGATGAATTCATACCTGATAGAGTGTAATACTCCTCTTTCAAAATATTTTAAAAACAAACAAATGTATTTCTCACTTTCAAACATGTACTAACTCTCACCAATATCAGTTTACCTGGCTACTCATTTGCCTTTTAATAATGGAGTACATCAGTAACTGACTGCAAGTGTCCTATTCTGTGCTTTAGAGATGCTAATTACAACATACACAGCTGAACTGCATGGTAATCAGCCAATCTTGCAGAGCTACTCCACAAGATATAAAAGCATTCCTGCTGTCTCCATTTCCTTTTATTTAGTTATTTATTTATTTTTTTTTTTGTGGTTTGAGATCATACTGCATTACAGGCACAAAGCAGCCAGAAATAGATTTCCATTACTTGCTGCTTTTTGAATACATCTGCCTGTTATACAGGGTGAAGACACTGCTGCTGGCCTGGGCACATGCACCCTGGAGGAACCGAGCAAACTCTCAGTAATGACTCGTGGGCAGGGACGCATGCAGGAAAGACAATTACAAAGATATGTGTCTGGAGAATTTCTCCCCAGGCCTCCGCTGAAAATTGGCTTTGTTCCAAGTTGGACTTTCCAGGTTAACAAATGTTAAATAAATAAATAAAAATAAAATGAAAGGAAACCCTCCCAGTGGAAAAGACGGTATGTGTTTATATGCTATATGTAGTCACAGGTACATTTCACAGAGTAGGGTGGGCATGCTTGGTGAGTTACAGGCATCGCCATCCACAATCTTTACAACATGACTGCATGGTATGCTACAACATGGCAAAAGTGAACATTATTTCTGAGTATATATTCAAAGGGATGTTACAATTTTATCCTGTATTGCAAAATCCTAAATTAATGTGTGCCTTACACTGAAGTCATGTACACATTACAGCAAGAAATGGGGAACAAGTTAGGGTCTACATTAAGCATGAGATGTACAACTGTAACTGACAAGGCATGTTGAACAGCATGTGTATTATCTGCCACATGTGTGCTGACAAACCTGCCAGCTAGCATGAATCCCATATGTGACCTCTCCCAAATTATCAATATGTGCTCTCTTGGGTATATCTCACAGGCTCACACAGGGGTGGATGCCTTTGATCCATAGCCACAAAATAACAGTCAATGCTTGTTCATATTAGCCAACATGGCTATACTTTGTGGTGCTTGAATAACATATTCACATGTAATATCTTTAAACTTTGCAAAGGCTATAGTATACAATTGTTTGAACAAATGCTCAGTACAACAGTACTGGTCAAATGATTGCTGAGTGACTGAGAAACACAGCATGTTAGGCCAGTGTTACATATCTGTAAGCAGGATTCATAGTCACCTGTGTAAGGAGTACGTGAGTTATAGTCCATGTTGAATATTTACCTACTTGTACATCTAATGTACTACTTCAAAATAAATGTACATTCCCTGTTGAAGTTGCTTGTGTGATGAATGACTGCTACAACTTACTACAGTGGTGTATGTGAGGAAAGCAGCTTTAAGGCAGCCATGCATTCCTCTGATTCTATATTGCATGTTCATCTGGATTGCATACAAATGTAGCCATATTGCCTGTGTATTAACAAACTGGAATGTATTTATCATATATTAATTTAATTTTTCTGCATGTTATCACTTCATTTTCTTATACTGAGTCTGTATGAACCTTACATTGAATACAAATGTAGCTGCAGGGTATGCAAATTCTCATTTGTTGTGAGGAGTTAAGTGTCACTTACAAGTTCAGAGAGTTCTGGGTTTGAATACAAGTAATGCAGCCTTGTATTGTAATGTGTTCTTGTAATAGCTACTAATGCAATGAATCCTAAAAATGCATATCTATTTTTATGTATTGGGAACACCTGTGATTGTAGGGGTGTCATAGCTAAGGTGTAGGGTTGTGATACTGCAGAATCCCGTCTTTTTTAATGGTGTTCCACTTCACATAACAAATGTTAGTAGTTGTGCAAGTATTTCCTATATAATATGTATTGTCATGATGGGTGAGCCAGTTCTCATAATAATATCTGAATTATCTGAAATACTGGGCATTACTAACTGCGCGCAAACATGTTGCTTGTGTTTACGCAATGGTAAGCAGCATGCACCATTTTTAAATGATGCAGGTCACAATGTTCCACATTCTCAGTATCTGCTACAGCTGTAATTGGTAGGGGATCACATTGTACATTGGTGTTTGCCCGCATTAAAGATGGCTGCCATTCAGGGTGAAGGATTGAGATTTTGTTCTCAAAGACGGGGTGTGCAGGAGTCCAAAGTGTTTGTTGGACTCCTAGTGAATGATTATGGTCCCCGGCTGTTGCAGGAGCACTATCATGGATCTGATTACAAATTGGATGCATGGAATAGTTAGGCTCGGAATTTATCCACTGTTACCAGCATCCCCCACACTGGTGAACAGTGTAGAAATCACTACAGAGATGAGGAAGAGGGATGCCCTCAATCATTAGATGGTTGAATGTAGGACTGATGGCACTCCACAGATGTGTGAATATCACTTACAGGCACTGCTTTAATGATGAAGCAGCTGCATCTGTTTCTGATTTTGATCTTAATGTGTTTATATGCCCCCCACAGCTAATGCAGTGAGAATACAAGATGTGCGAGTGAAGGCTAAGAAGGATGAGAAATGCAAGTGGTATGTATGCTTCCAAAAGCACTGGTATTATACCATTAGGAGTAAATCCAGCTTATTGTGAATATGCATTTATCCACTGTAATGCAATAATGGGCACGCATTAGTATATTATGAAAACAATCCGGTATTACAAGGTAGATAGGGGTTGTCATTTGTTAAACTATAGTTCCACACTATAAAGGACACATTTTCGTTGACATACATATCGCAATGTAAAGCATTAGATGTACACCAGGGACACCCGGAGCATTTTACAAATTGTTAACATTATAACAGTGAACCTGTACTTATAACAGTATAAATGGAAAAGTGCTGCCATTCTTGTGTATTCCAGTTAGAAAATACAGTATTATTGCATTGGTCACTGCTTGTGTTTTGGATAACACACTCCACAAATGTGAGGGTATCACTTTGCAATAATGTCTTAGGTTGTCTACAATGACATTGAGTAGGGTTACATAAACGTAATGATAGCAGTGGAGATGCAGACCTTGTTACCTGTGCACAAGAAGGCCTGCTGTCAAATGTTAACATAACACATGCAACATTCATATGTTCAAGATGCTATCTGATCTGTAGCATTGTGTGTCTGTGTTAGCAACAGGGTAGTATTCAATGTTATAAAGGTATTGATAAACATTTGGTCTTGCTATATGTGAAATGTAACATAACATTGCACGTTATTTGTAGAAAGCTTTGTATACTATCTCTGCAGTTACTAATCTTCTCTTATTTTTTCTCTCACCCCATCCCTTCTTTCTTTTATTTTTAACATTTTGTTTTATTAAATCTGTATTATATTATGTTTATCAGTTTTACCCTTATATAAATTTTAATGTACATTTGTACATTATTTTATGTTATGTGCATTTAATTATTTGATGTTTATATCACTACATATTACTACAGCATGGCAGGGTTAGACAGTTCCCTCTGGGACACCTACTCACCCTCCACTGGATACAAAATTGAGGATCAGCACTTCTGGTTACAGCCTGGAAGCACCCCCCTGCAGTCCCTGCCCTACCTGCACTCTGGTAGTTTTTCCCCATATGATAGGCCTGTGGTTCCCTCTGGGAACAGAGACAGGAGGGGGGGGGGTGATCTTTTTACCTGAGCTGAACTGCCTGGTTTGGTGCATAGCATTGTGTGCCATACACTTGGTGCATGACTATGCCTAATGGAGACACTTCTTTCAATGGTCATAAGGAATAACACATCAAGATTCAAATGAGAGTGAGGTGACAGTGATGCCATTCCATTGGGTGGAGACTTGATTCTAACTGTCAGCAAACATGATGTCCATAGGCTCGCGGTCCCCCCCCCCACTTCAAACTAAGTATTCATCCCCCTCTTGTGTCCTTTACCAACCCTGTCCTTGTCTAGTATGTCTTGTCTGTTTGAAAATGCTTCCTCACCTTCCCAACTTGCCTTCTCCAAACTTGCCTATGTTCCTCCTCCAACATTCCACTCTCTGTTTTAAAAAACAAAAAAGGGCACCTGTCCCAAAAAGTATTGTCCCATACAAAGCTCTCCTTTCTGCATATATGTATACTTGATGTAGTTCAACTGACTTCACAACTCAAGTATGTTGTTGTCACCCTTCTCTCTGGGGGTGACAGCCCAAATACATTTAAAAATGCATACATGTAGCCAGTTGTTATTGTTGAAGAAATGGATAGCTATGGTTCTTCCCTACAGTCTTCCTGCACATTCCTACCTTCCTGTAACTTTGTTTTCCCCCTGTTTGCTCCCTGTTTTACCACTTTCCTATCTTTCCCATTTGTTTATTTACAAATTTAGTGCATGCTGGTATGTGATACACAGCATCATGAAGCAATGGCAAAGGCATAGAGGAACTTATTCATTTAATTTGTTTGGATTTTCCACTCAAAGGTGTGCATTGCACATGAATGCTTAAATTGGAAAAAAATATGTTGCTGTTAAACAGCATTCCACATTGTAAAAACATATCCAAATGAAAACAAAATCAAATGATTACATGATGCCAGTTTCAAACCTGGTACCATTGGGATGAAAAATGTAAGGTGAGTGACTGATCTGTTGAGCTAAATCAGGACCACAACCCATATGACACTTAATGAAGTTACAGGTGTTTTTATAGGTGCGTCCACATACCAATTAACAGTTTTTGTTAATTATGCTTTACACTAGCCGATATTAAACTTACTGTGTGGCCCTGTTAAAACAGTGATAATTTTCTTTGTATTTCAGCATATAATACTGGCTGCCATGTTTTGTGTTACCAGTTGTTCACATTTTTGTGTTGTGTGCACCAGCCATCAGACCTGCATAAGACACAATAAATAGGGAAGATGTGACAGAGGATGCAGGGTGACAGTTAAAACAGTTACATTGTAGCAGGCCAGAAAGCAGGACACTTGAAACACCATGTGTTTCCCACAAATAGCAATAATATGATATTCAGATACATCTGAAATGGTCACACACTTTAAAACAAATAAATTGGTTTGCACGCTGGTAACTGGTGCGCACTGGTTACAAGTCTGTGGTAATATAAAAAAAGGTTTAGTTCCACCTTTCTATTGTACCACAATGTTGTTGTGTCTTTCCACTTTTCCCGGTTAGGGGTCGCCACAGGGAACTCCGGTCCACTAATGATTGGTAGTTGATTTTTACATGCCAAGTTACCAGCCCTGATGCACAACCTTCAATGAAGGTACGCCCATTCACGCATGTCTCCATGCAGAAGACGCTCTAGCTGACAATTGAACCGGACAGCATCTTACTGTGAGGTGACAACGCTACCGCAGCACCACCACCGCGGATTCTATTGTACCACAATAATAGAATTAAAATAAGCATGTCCTGGCTTAGAACACAAGGCCATCTGTTCTCCAGTGTAATACCCTACACATGTCCCCACATATGATCTACAGCTGCAAATGAAGAAAACTGCATAATGATGGATTGTCACATTGTTAACTGATGATGCATGATGTGTAGTGTCACGCAAATATGCTTAATTAGGAAAATATGGAAATTGGTATAAGTGCTGGGCATTGGTGCTGTAGCTGATAGAGTGAGTGTAAGTGATTCACTAGGAACTGGCCTACTCTGCTATGCTGTAATATTAACAATAAGAAAATAAATAGATGCAACATTAAACAAAAAAAATCAAAAAGTTTACAGAAAGAAAGAAATATAACAAAACGTTATAACAACTTTTAAATAATATTAATGCAAACAGAAAGATACATAGTGAAATTTAACATAAACAGAAGTTAAAAGTATACATAATAAACAAAACATAAGAATTAATATAAGTAATATACATTGTAATATGAATAAAGAAATAAAATTATAATAAGACAGAAATCATAATAAAAAAGCAGTAAGTAAATAAAAAGAAGATACGGGGTTGGGTGAAAGAAAAAAAGGAGAATATTAGCAACTTCACACATTATACAACAAGATTTCAAAAATAACTTTATTGTCTTCTGATACATTCTACTATAAACACTTACAACGGCTAACAAATCTCTGTATTATCTGGACTACAAGTACAGTGCTTATCTGTGACAGTAGGCCAGGGCTGGTTGATGTAAAGCTATCACAGTATTGTAGTGTAATGATTGTTATATCTTAGGAGTGCGGTATTACAAGCCACAAGCAGTGTCCACTGTAATACTGTACTTTTACTTTTCAATACAAAATAATGCAAATTGTCTTTTGTTTTACACTTTGATAGACTCATGAGCATGGTTATCTGGGAATGTACAACTGTTGCTTTGCATTTCAGACCACACTTGTCCACCTTTCGGAGTAGGATATCTGGATATATCATTACATATTTGGGTGTACAAAAAACCTGAATTATGAACATATTGCAAATGTTGCTATTGCACATATCTATAGTTGCATGGGATTTGTGTTAACATAACTTATCAACACTCATTTATCGACATCTTGCTAAAGTACTTGCCAGACCACCATGGCCCCTACAATGACCAGGGCAAAGCAATGATTCTTAAATCTGAATTTTCAGCAGCTATATTTATTATTGAAAGATACTGTACAGATATGCATTTCCAGAATCATAACAAAGTATGATAAAGCTACTAACACATCCATAACTGTTAAGACTGCAATAAGAGTGCTTTATTTAATTATTCTTACTTACTGCATGCTTGTCTGATCCACTCCAGTTGCCTAGTGTAGGACCTCACATTTGAGGCCCTCTCTTCTGCAGCTGTGGTAAAAGGGAAAATAAAAAGGCAATTATGAATACCAGGGTTTACCATAGTCAGCTTGAGTATTTTCAGGTAATACATGGACATCATACTTACACCTCACCAGGGTGCTCCCTGCCTGGCAATCCCTGATCCACTGATCAAGGATACACCTCTTTCTCCTATAAAGGTCATTATAGTGGTTATGACACTGTTCACTGGTATGGAGGATACCAGTCACACTGGTAAGTGCCCTTGCCAAACTATCACAGGCTTCATCTTTGTATTGGGTGCCAGTATAGTCATCCTGCAACAGGAGTGAGATATGATCCCTAGCAAGGAGTTCCCTAGCCAGAGTCCCTTAGTGCTGGCCTGTATTTCAGAGAAGTAGATGTCAAACAAGAGCGGTCCCAGGACTGAACCCTAAGGTAGACCACTTGTCACTTGTCTGGAACTGGATTTTGAGTCGGCTACTTTTACAGTGTGGGTTCTGTCAGTAAGCCAGTTGGCAACCCATCGAGTGACATAGGGATTAATGCCCAACTTAGTAAGTTTATCTATGATTCCAGAGTGGGGGATGGTGTTGAAGGCCTTGGTGAGGTCCGGATAGGCTGTGTGGACTACCTTATCCTCATCCACGGCTCTGGAGACTGATTCGAAGAAGTCAATCAGGTTGAGGAGACAAGATTGGCCCTTTATGAAACCAAACTGGGCGGGGTCCAGTGTTTGAAGGTTGCCAATGTCTTTGTTTATAAGTTCCATGATAATACGTTCCATGGCTTTGCAGATCAGGCTCGTCAGACTGATGGGACAATAGTTCCCAGGATCCAAGATGGATCCCCCCTTGTGGAGTGGGATAACTGTAGTTGTGTGCCACTCATTGGGCACAAAGCTAGAGGTGAGGCTATGATTAAACATGACACTTGGGTGAGGTGCCAGTTCCTTTTGTAATCTAACAATTTTTGTCTGTACAGCAGACCTAGTTTTTGGTGTTTTTTTTTTAATATTATTTTGGATATGGCTATCAAATTTTAAATGTTCATCAATGGTGACAACAAGTTGTTTGGTGTAAGGTACAATATCAATTAGAGTGTTATTGTGGCTTTTTATTTTGAAGGAGCTTTTGTCTATGGTGAAATTTCTCGAAGGACAGAAAATCATGATTTTTATTTTGTTAGCATTGAGAGCGAGATGGTTGATTAGCATCCAAATTTCAGTATTGGAAAAGGCTGTTTGGGTTTTTTGAAGGAGTTCGGAGATTGAATTTGCTGTATAGATGATTGTGAAATCATCATCATACTGGATCAGTGTAGCATTATCTATGGATTTGTGAAAGTTATTAATGAAAATACTGAAAAGTAAAGGACCGAGAATAGAGCCTTGGGGGATAGTTAAAAAAGGATGAAGTGTAACAGCTTGTTGTGTATTCAACAGATAGCTTGTAAACCAGGCTATGGAGGAAGGAGAGAAACTGAAAGTGGAAAGTTGAGATTAAAGTAAAGGATGTGAGACTGTGTCAAAGGCTTTGGAGAGATCTAAGTAAAGGCTGAATAGGATTTTCCCAGAGTCACAAGGATGATTAATGGTGTCAATGAAAGACAGAAGAGGAGTAGTAGTTCTGTGACCAGGCCAGAAGCCTTGTTGTGTTGGGGTAAGAAGATGATTGTGTATTAGGTATGGCAAGAGTTGGTGATGAATGCACTTTTCAAGGATTTTAGAAAGAGGTGAGAGAATAGCTATCGGATGGAAGTTAGTAGTGTCTGTGTTATTGCCTCCTTTGTGGAAAGGTGTGACAAAGGCTTTCTTCCAGAGTGAGGGGATGTAGGCTTCTTGGATGGACCTGATGATAAAAATGGAAATGGGAAGAGCAATACTATCTGCAGCCATCTTAGGGAAGGATGGAGGCAGATTATCAGGAGCATAGGAGCAAGCCGTTAATTTAAGGAGGAGTTTTTTATGCTTCAGGTGGGGATAGGTTTAAGACTGAAAGGTGGAGTTTTAGAAGGAAAAGCAGTGGATTGGGGACTATGACAGAGAAAGAAGATGGGAAAGTTTGCGGTTAGTTTGGCTATGCAGTCAACAAAACAGGTCTTGAAATTAGATGCAATTTCATGGTCTGGGGAGTTTGGGTTAGAGCATGGATTGTCTTTTTTACTAGGGTTAAGAAGGGAGGAAATGCAATTCCAGAACTTTTTGGGTTAGAATTATGTTCTGATTGGAGTTTGGAGTAATAAATCGTATGGCATTTAGTTATTAGTTTCTTCACTGAGTTGCAGAGTTGTTTAAATTGGATTAGAGAGTTTGTTAACTTCGTTTTTTGGTATTGCTTCCAACATTTCTCTCTGAGGTGAGGTTCATTAGTTTTTTGGTTTATTTAGATAGCCAGGGAATGCTTTTGGCTTTTATTCTTTTTGTTCTAAGAGGGGCTAGGCTGTTTAGTAAGTCTAGGAAGGTTTTGTTGAAGTAATTAGTTGGCAATGTCCAGAGGCAGAGTTTTTAAGGGGCCCAATTCATTTTTTTCAGAAGTCAGAAAATGTGTGTGGATTGAAGTTGGTGAGATTACGAGTTTGAATGTATTGATGTTGTATTTGGACAGAGGAGGCACACCGGAGGACAAAGGCTGGTTGGTGGTTGCTAAAAGGATGAAACATAATTCTATTTGAGCTTAGGTTGGGATGAGTTGCTAAGGTGCAATCTAATGTAGTGCCATAGGAGCTGTCTTTACTGGGTCTTTTGGGGAAGTTTATTAGCTGGGAGAAGTTAAAGAGATTCATTTTTTTGGCTCAGAGATTGTGAGGAAATGGTGGCTCAGCTGACATTTACATTGCCAAGGATGAATGTTTCCTTTTGATGTTGGAAGAGAGCCATGAGAGTTTGAGTAAGGGATTTCCAGTGCCTAGTCAGAAACTACATATAGGCCCCTGCTCAGCCAGGTTGACTGCTCTGCAGCACATCTAATCCTCAGCTAGCACACAGAGACATGGATTCAGAAGGACATCATTATGAATCTTCTTGGAAACAATAAAATATTGTAATTATGCTGCAACTAAACAAATGCATCTTTCAACAGATTATTTTTTTTCACAAGCTTTTAGCCTTAATTTCTGCTTAAGTACTACTGCTAGAAATATAAAAAGGTAACAGCACTCCTTGGTCATAGCTGATGGGTAGTCTAAGACTCTCAGGTCCTGGTTACTGGTGGCATTATATTGTTAAATGCATATGAATATACCAATATTTATTAAAAGTTGCCAAACACAACCAGCACTGAACAGCTGAAGCTTACAAATGATGTGTGCATGATAACAATGCACTGATCACAACTCTCACACTGGTGTTCTTGCTGCTTCTCTGGCACTATGATCCAGTTTGTAATGTGAGCTTCCCTTGTATTCTGGCTCTGTGTTGTGTCTGTTATATAATGGCTTTCTTAAGATATGTCATAGTATGCTTATGTTCCAAGCTTAGTTAAACTTGGAAACACAGATGTGACACAGGATGTAGATATAGCTATATATCTATGTGTATATCTACCTATCTTAATCTATATCTCCGTGAGTTTGTATGATGTCTCCTGCAGGTGCTCCAGTTTCCTCTCACACTCCCAAGACATGCAGTAGGTGTGTTAGACATTAAAAATTAGCCATATGTCTGTGTGCATGTAAGTGTGTTGTGTAGATGAACCACCACTGCAGGGCTAGCCACCTGGAGGTGTACACCTTGGCTCTAGATGATTGTCACTGTTGAAGTGACACCTCAACCCCATGTGCAAAAATGGGAAAGAGGAATATATTTATATATATATATATATATCTAAAACCCATAACATTGAATTTCATAACATCTAACAGTATAAATCACATGAAAATAACATCCCCTCCACATATAATGACATATAATGACAACAAACTACCAAACATACTTTTTACTATGTTTCTGCGGGGGAGGGGGGGGCTTGGTACAGTGGAGTCAGGAAATTAACTTTTTCCCACAGTAGTGTGATCTTGGAGTTGGTATATTTAATTTATGGGGTGTGGGGTTGCAGGGGGGCTTGCCCCCTGCAGAAAGGTAGTAAAAAGTGTGTGTGGTAATTTGGTGCCATTATATGTGGAGGCAATGTTATTTTCTTGTGATTTGTAGTATTAGATGTTATGAAATTCAATGTTATTTATGGGTTTTAAATGTTTCAAAGTTGACATATATATATATATATATATATATATATATATATATATATATATATGGATCTACCTCCACATGACTGAAAATCTCTCTCTCTCTCTCTCCCCCCCCGATCTCTCTCTCTCTCTCCCCCCCCGATCTCTCTCTCTATCTATCTATCTATATATATATATATATATATATATATATATATATATATATAGTTTATTATCAAAATGTTGAAGTGACTTACCATGACTATTCACATCCCTGAACCAGAACAATGGAAAACCATCCAGCCGATTGCTCAGAATGTCAATCTTTTCAAAGGACAGAATTAACATTCATCTGTTCACCATCCAGAAAATACATTCACTAGTATGCAGATATATTTCTACTGTTTTGCAGGGGGAAAGCCACTCTGCACCCCCACACCCCCTGCTACTTATATATTCTAACTCCAAGATTGCACTACAGTGAGCAAAAGGGTAATTTTCCTGATCCCCACTCTAGTGCAATCCACTTCAAAACACAGACACTCAAAACTGTGAACACAAGCTCTGTATCGATATTTCAAAGTCGACAGGAATTGTGTTCGCAGTTTTACCTCTCTGCACCTCCGTGTTCAGCCTTCTAACAGTCGCTGTAAGTCAATTCAACAGGAATTCCAAGATGGTGGACATCCAGTAAACACCCTCTCCATGGAGCTCCTACCTAACTACAATTCATTCTTATCAAAAACCATCTAATGATCAAGACAAGACAATTATTCACTAATTAAATGAAGTCTGCAACTCTACCTGTGTAAGGAAAGGGTCCTTAATCTCATTAACTGTGAAAACTGTTCATCTACTCTTTGTGCAGCTCCAGGACCCCTCACTACATGTAAAGACAGGCCAAAAGTCAGAGGTACAGTATGTAAAAATAAGATCCAGAAAGTGGAAACATCCAAAGATGTCAAAGGAAATGGAAAACATGGAAACTCAAATCACAAAAACAAAGCTGTCAGCAATAGCTTCTCCTGAAAAAGAAATGACTTCCAAGAGACAGAAAATAACTAGACAGCAGCAAGATTTAACTAAACCAAACCCAAAGCCAAAACCCGAGTTGAACATTCAAATGGAGGAGCTTAAACAAGCCCTTTTACCACTACAGACAGCAGTACAAAATTTCTAAGAGCAATTACCCAGCTTTGGCAGATCCCTTAACCAAATTGCTGAATGCATGGACCACATTGAAGCCAAAATGTTTGATAACGAACAACAGATTGAGAAACTGAAAGAGGAGCTTGGCGCCAAAAATGCTATACTGACAGAAATACAGCATAAACTTGTCGACTTGGAGGCTAGAAGATGGCGAAATAAGATTCTAGTAAGGGGGGTTCCTTTGAAATATGAACAGAGCCAGCTTATACCAGTCGTCCAGCAGATCTTTGCAAATATACTCCAAAAAGAGGAAAACACTAATGAGTTTATTACTGAGAGAGCTCACCGAGCACTGCGTCAAAAACAAGACTCCACGACTCCGAGACAAATCTATGTTAAGATGTCGAACTGTCAAGATACACAGAAAATACTTGCAATGGCCAAAAAACAAAAGCGGGTGATATGGAATGGGAATAAGATCACCCTAGCACAAGATCTCCCACTAGCAATTAAGCAAAAACGGCAAAGTCTCTCACCTTATTGTGCAGATTTAATCAAGCGGAAAACAAAAATTCCAAATGCGCTACCCAAATATACTTGTTTTCTTTAATAATGATGTTAGAATAGCAGTAGATTCACGTAAAGAAGCTAAGAAGGCATTCATCAAGGCATTTGGCAAAGCTCTGGAACCCTAAAACTCTTTTGAAGAAGAAATTTCTTACCTGGAAGTGATTTTATTATTATTTTCCTTCTATATTCCTTTATCGTAAGAAGTACAATTCCAGTAAAGATAGTCCAAAAGTAACCGGAAATATACTTTCTGATAAAATTCAAATAGAGAGGAACTAATATCTTGGAAGAGGTACACAGTCGAGATGCTATAGAGCAACAACATCCTGCTGCAATGAAAAATATTGTCCTGCCACATATCATCATTCTAGTGACACAGCAATCAAGAACAGGAGATTCTACAGGCATGATTCCTCGGATTTGTGGAGTTAAAAGATCATAAAGGTAATCCCTGGTTACACCTTCATCATTTTCTCTGCTAAAATCTATGCTTGAGCAGGAGAGACGTTCAATCACTACCGTCACACTTTAAACCAGGATTTAAGGTGAAAATCGCATCACAATAAAAATGAAATCCCCTATGGATATTTTTGGCTCAGACTGAACACTTTTAAGATAACTAACTTCTATTCAGCTTCAAATGTCCTTATCTAAAATATAAAATATGAGTTACTGGAAACTTTGAAAACTAAAGCATATAGATATATTGGGCGTTTACTGAAATGAAAGGTTTTGATGTGACAACAGTTTTAATGCTGAATGTGTTCCTGCAATATAAGGATCATGAATGCCTGTTGTTGTATGTCTAACTGCTTTAGACTCTGTGCTCCTTTCAGTTAGTTAAAAAGAAAATCTGATGTTTATCTGATACAAACTAGAAAGTTTGAAGCACTTTGTGAGTGCCAATACATTTTTTTTTTCAGGTCTGATGTGGATACCAATAATAGTTGAGACAGACAATGGGTATAATACTTCCTGTATGTTAACATAATTATCCACAGCAAAATGATTGCTTTCATATTAAGTAATAGACTTTTGAAATGCTCTATAAATAATTAATGTGTCACTATGAAGGGAATAGGCATCCAAAGACAAAAGCTTATTTAAAATGTCTATAAGAAAATATCTGAAATCTGAAAGTTATGCATGATTAGGGTTTCAACATGTACTTTACTTACTAATGGGTAGTTATATATTACTATAGTAATTTGACTAGTAACTGTAATCCACTTTGCATACTATTAGAGAGAAGAGGCTTTCACTGTGGGCTAACTAAATCTGGAAGTTATTTCACACGACATAGGAACTTAAGAACTACTGCTGCTATAGACTTATTAATATGGTGAGCAGTGAAGGAAATTTCTGAAAGGAAGAACTATCTCTACATCTTTGGACCTTTATAATGGGCAAAACTTGATTCACAATATGAAGTAGTCAAGATGCCTGCATATTAAATAGTTGGTTGAAAAGGTTTGCCCAACCTTTTGGGAAAGATCTGATCAAGCTGTATAGTATTTAAACTTGTGAAGTTAAAATGTCTGATTAAATGAATGTTTATTTAAACCTTGGGATCTAATGGAAAATATAACAATGGTGTACTTTGTGATGATAGAAACTAAGAGAAATTGTTGTCTATAAGATGAATATGGGTACATACAGAGGCTATAAATAATTACTCCTTGTTCATCTAAGATACCCCTAAGATCACGTATCTCTAGGGGCTAAATATCAGATACTACTAAAATAAGAGTTTAAATATTTAAACCTAACAACAACAGGTGAAAATAATAGCTGCTTTACTAAAATAAAATTATCACGTCTTGACCGCTATTCTCTCATTAAATATCAATACAGGCTGTATCGGGTTTCTTAAAATAGTAATAGAATAATAGAACTCTCACTTTGACAGTTACTGTTTTTCAGGTTTAAGGGAAAGTTATTCTTTTATATTGGTAACACGTATAACTAGTAGATAGTAGATTCTTTGGGTAGGGTATAGGATGACATCCCTTGGGGTTATTATATTAATGTGTAATAGTTCTAATTGGGATTGTGTTTAATTGGTTATGTTTCTTGGGTTTTAAAGGTTACATTCCTAAATTAGTAAAACCAGTGATAATTTTATTTTTTTCTGTAACCTTCTTTCTGAAGGCTCTTTCAGGCAGGGAGTTTAAGTGGGTAGGCACAGAGTTAGTACTGAAAGAGCCAAGTGCTACTAAACTAAGAACTGTATCTAATGCATTGACTGTTAAAATATATCAAGCTTATAGGGGTAACGTTTCAAGAGTTAAACTGACAATACATAGAGTTAATCTAAAAAATTATGTGGAGAGTTAATTCATGGAATGTGAGAGGATTACAAGACAAAAATAAAAAGAAACTATTGATGCATCTAATATCTAAATCAGAGGCAAACATTCACTTTATACAAGAAACTCATATGTTACCAAAGGATTGGGAGGGAGACATGAATAGGAAGTGGATAAAATCTATAATTGCAGCAGAGGTTAGAAATAACTCCAAAGGGGTTGCTATTATAATCAAGCAATCATTTAAAGAATCAATCATAAAATATGAATCTGATGTCAATGGCAGATGGTGTTATGTTACAGTCTCAAATCATATTTCCAATAAGCCAATATTATTTCTGAATGTATACGGCCTGAGCTCAGGGCAACAAAACTTTATTTTGGAAATACATAATCTGCTTTATAAATTCCCCGACCACTTACATATAATAGGAGGGGACTGGAATGTGGTTATAGATCCAGTATTTGATCGCACTATTAAATCGGATGCATACAATTTTCAAGCGTCAGTTGCACTAGCCAACCTTATCTCTGACTTTTGCCTTTCAGATCCTATTTCCTTTGGAGACAGAATAGATAAAAATAACATATACACATATTATTCTAAATGCCGTAACTCTTGGTTGAGACTGGACTTTTTTTTAATCACAGAGAAACTAACAAGAAGGGAAATAAAATACTCCGCGGAATGTAGGTTCCTGTCGGACCATTCACAGATCTCACTGAAAATAAATGTATCTAGCAACACATCAAAGAAATATCATAGATGTAACTGGTCCCTAAACTGCAATTTACTCACAAAGTCTGATGTGATAAAAGAAATAACGGTAATACTATCAGAACTAGATAAAATATGATGTCCTCTGATATTCCATACGACATTCAATGGGCAGCATGTAAAGCGATGCTTAGTGGTATACTACTACAAACATCTTCCTACTACAAAGAGTAATGAAGGAAAAGGAGAGTACGTTAACTATTAAGTCAAAGGAACTAGATAGGAAATGTTAGATAGCACAAAGCTCAGATCTAGAGAAACAAATTAATAAATTACAAAAATAATTATTTGACCTACATCAAGAAAACTATTCACTACAGGAACTAAAATCAATAGCTAAATACTCTGATTGGGCACAAGTTCCATCTAGAACTTTGGTGAGGATAATTGAAATTAGACAAGAAGCCTCTAGGATAACCCTACTTCATTATCAGGATAAAATATTCAAGTTGTATGTGCAGATTATGGAAGTATTCCAACAAATATACACAGGGGTATATGAAATAAACACCCAACAGAGCACCAGCTTTGAGATAGAGGAATTTTTAACAACTCTTACATTCAATAAGATTAATGAGGAACAAGCAACACTTCTTATTGCCCCTTTGAACAACAGGAAATAGCTGAGGTCATTAAAAACTTAAAAAGAGGTAAAGCCCCGGGTCCAGATGGGTGCACAGCAGAATTTTATAAAACATTTAAACAGAAACTCTCACCCCTTCTATTGAAAATATTTAACTACATTAGGATAGCGAGTATATCTGATCTTTATATAAACAATTCAAAAACAATTTTCATTCCTAAAAACAATCTGCATAGATCAAACTCTCTTAATTATAGACCAGTTTCCTTGATTAATGTTGACATTAAAATACTGACCACATGTCTAGCAAACAGACTTAAGAAAATCATGCATTTCATTATATCTCCAGAACAATCCAGTTTCATGTGCAATAGACATACATGGGACAATACGTTGACTCTGGATTCTATGATTCAACTTATAAAAAAAAAAAGAAAGAAACCAGAGATATGCATTAGATCTAGATGCCTGTAAAGCATTTGATAGAGTAAACTGGAAGTTTCTGTTTTCTTCCCTATCCAAATTTAATAATCCAAAGGAATTTATTAATCTAATTGAAACCTTATACAAAAAAGCACATACTCACCACTATATTGATAAAATCCTATCTAGCCCTATTAAGCAGACAAATGGAACAAAACAGGGTTATCCACTTTCACCTTACCTATTTAACTTGTATATATAGCCCCTTTTTTCTACATATGTCACAAAGAACCTTTCATTCAGTTCCTAGAATTTTGAACTCTAAAATAATGATATCTGCATTTACTTTAAAACCCCAAACACAGACCTAAAGAAAATTGTGTCATCAATTAATACATTCTCAAAAGTCTTAAACTATCAGGTAAACCACAAGAAATCCCACATATTTCCCATTAATCCTCTTAGTCATAGGGAAAATTATTTTCCAGACTCTCCCTATAAAACGGTATATTCTATTAAATATTTGGGGATAGCTTTTAAACATAATCATTTATCCATGATAAAAAATAGCCTAATTAAAATATGGACTAGTATCACTCAGGACTTACATAGATGGAAACAACTCAAATTATCGACACTGTCTAAAACAGAAATTATTAGAATTAATATATTACCAAGAGTACTATATCATGTCAATACAACAATCTCTGTCATTCCAAATAATTTATTTCAGAAAATCAACAAAGAACTTGGCAAATTCATATGGTTTCCCAAATCAGTAAGAATAAGTTATCAAAACCCATGTACCCAAAAGAGAAAGGTGGACTAAATCTACTCAGTTTTCAGCTTTACCATAAAATTGCTAATGCCATTAGACTATCACTAATCTCCATTTTTTCTGTCAAACCAGGAGTCTGGTCTCCAACCTGAGCAAAAATTTGGCACCAACATGTATCCAGATGCAATATAAACCCCAAATCCCTTCCTTACATAGTTCCAGCAAATCTTAGGAATCTTAAGGTTAATAACATCTTAAAACAGATAATACAAAGCTTTCAAGAAATTGATAAAATTCCTGAAACTAGAAATGGCACTAACCCTCCTCCAACCTGTTCATTTAAATCTAAACATCAAATAAACAACACGATGTTAGATCTAACGGATTATCCATTGATTAAAGAACTCACTTTTTGGGATATATATATATATATATATATATATATATATATATATATATATATATATAGATGTATATATATATATAGATATATAATATAAGCACAAAGAGAAAACTTTGCAAGAGTTGCCACTAGCTCTTAAAGTGAATAAAAAATACACTATCATATTACATTAGATTAGGGAGATAACAATGTCATTTTTCAAAGATTTTTCCTGTGAATAGGAGTGAAGTAACCAGGCTGATAGACATCACTGATAACCTAGCTAGTAGGAATAAAACACTTTCTAATACATAGAAACTGATTAGTACAATCCGATATGAAAATTATTTACTTTATTCTAACTACTGGGACCAGAAGAGATGCGTATTTACAGAAGAACAGAAACTGAAAGCAATTGACTCTACTATTAAATTATTTCCATTTAAAAAACTCATATATACACAACTAATGATTAATAATAATGAATATTACACCCCTTCCATCCTAAACAAATTTGATCCTAACAAATCATCATCATGTACATGCTGCCCTTTTCTTAAGGCTGACCTCCTACATGTAATGTGGTTTTGCAAATATTCCCAGAATCTTTGGGATTCCTTTAAGGTGCGATTAGAAAAAATGGGTTATTATAAATCAGTCCTATCATGAGAATTAGCTATTCTTTGCATCACTGACTTGAAACTTCCTAAGATACATTACCATATTATAATTGCTCTTTGTTTGTTGATTAAGCTATATATAACCAGAAATTGGTTGGATCGTACCAAACTCTCATGGAATGAATTTAGGAAGAAGGCAACATCATATATATCCTCTCAAAAACTTATCATTAGGAATGCTAAAAAAATGAGCTTATCATCAGAAACTCTAGAAACTTATCTTTGATTACATATTAGGGGATTAGCTTAAGTATTGTAACATTGAAGCAACTTAAATGGCGGTTAGAGTGTAACTAAGCCTGATACATAATAATAGCATTAGATTGTATGTTAATATATTTAGATGAGGTAATTTGAATCTACGCATTATGATATTCATTTCCTTATATTGATGTTTAGTAGCTCTTTTTGTAAATGTTGTATATAGACATTAGACTTGCCTTAGCAGTATTTGAACTGATGTGTAATCACTATTGTATTTCTAATGTGTGATCTATCCAGCTCTGTATTTGGTGCACTACAGAAATAAAAAAATTACTATTGGAAAAAAATTCACTTCAACATTCTGATAGTAAACCCTATGGCATTTATAAGCCTAGCCCAAAGTTTTGTGGCTTACGCCACCCCTTATATGAAAAATATTTACTATCATAATGTTGCAGAACAAAATAATTTCCACTTCGAACACCAAACCACAATTATAAAAAAAAAACATTCCGCAAAGCACAATGTTGACTCAGCTAAATGAAGTCAGCAGATTTGACATTAAAATTGAACACATCACATGATATCTGTGTAGGAGCACAGGTAAACTAAACTCCTACACCTAACATCAAGTTTTTGCAGGGGGGGCAAGACCTTGTGCACCCCCCCCCCCGTGAGGGGCTGCACCACCCCTGCTAACTATGTATTCCAACTCCAAGATCGCACTACAGTGAGGAAAGGGATGAATTTCCAAATCCGCTCTGTACCACATTCTCTGTGCAGTACTTTGAGTTCATATCAGTAAATGCACAGTGCATTCTCTGATATGAACTTTCAACACGGAGATGTTCAGCAAGATGGACATTCAAGCATCAGTGTTTTGAGTGTTCCATCTGCAGAGCATCACCATTCGAGAAGATACAGATATACACACATCTATATATCTATATATCTATCTATATCTGAATATCTATCTATATCTACAAATATATATATATATATATATATATATATATATATCTATATATATATATATATATATATATATATATATATAGGTTCATAGGTTCATAGGTTTATACTAGGCTATCTGCCCTAAGGCATTTATAAGCCTAGCCCAAAGTTTTGTGGCTTACGCCACCCCTTATATGAAAAAATACTGTGCCCATTAGTTTGTTGTGCCTCTGTCCAGCAGTGACACAGAGATGATTCCCGGGGTAAACCTACAATCTCCCATCCACAGGTTAAGATTTCTCTTGAACAGAGCCAGCGAGGTGCTCTGCCTCACATGGACCGGGATTTTATTCCACAGCATAGGGAGTCTCTGAGTGATAAATCTATCCCTCCAGCATGTCCTATTTATATCCGTGCTAAGGTTTAAGTCGCTTGCTCTAGTGGTTTTGGTGGATTTGGATTTTTTGAGGTGGACCATGTCCATTAATTCTGGGTTGGACATGGCCTTGTATGTCAGGCACATGTCACCTCTGAGCAGATGGTATGCGACTGAATAGAGCTGGAGTTTCTTCAATCTGGCAGCATATGACAGATTTTGGAGTCCCTTTATCCTTTTGGTTAGGAACTTTTGGAGTCTCTCCAATTGCTGCAGATGTCGGGTGAGATACATCCCGAATGGGGCATTGTACTCGATCATTGGTCTGATAAGTGAAGAGTACAGGGGAACAATGACCTCACTAGATCTGGATGTGAATCCCTTCATGATCAGGTGGGCAATGTAGAAGGTCTTTCTAACCACTTTAGCAACGTGAGTGTTAAAAGAAAGGCCACTGTCAACCTGAGTCCCCAGGTCCCTGATAACCTCTTCTGTGCTTAGTGGATTGCCACCTATATGGTAGCTTTGGGTTACCTTGTTTTTCCCGAAGGGTATGACTATACATTTTTTGGCGTTTAACTTCAGGCCATGGCTCTGGCACCAGCTATCTGTTTCCATGAGTCCCTTCTGAAGGATATCCGTGTCCGATGCACTTTCCACTATGGCGCCCAGTTTGCAGTCATCTGCAAACTTTGTCAGCCAAAGTCCTCCCATGTTGGCCTGTACTTCTGAGAAGTAGATGCCGAACAATAGGAGGCCAAGGACCGAGCACTGTGGGACACCACTTGTGACCGGCTTGGAGTCTGACATAGCGCCAGCAACTCTAACCCTGTGGGTTCTGTCCTTAAGCCAGTTTGCAACCCATCTTGTGACATATGGGTTTACATTTAAGCTGGTAAGTTTTTCTACAATACCCGAGTGGGGTATTGTGTCGAAATCCTTTGCAAGGTCAAGGTAGGCTGTATGGACTGCCTTTGCCCCATCAATGGCCTTGGTGACTGTTTTGAAGAAGTGGACCAAGTTCAAAAGGCATGATCTGCCCTTGACGAAGCCAAACTGGGTCGGGTCCAATGTCTGCAAGTCCCCTATATCTTTGTTTATGAGCTCCATTATGATCCTGTCCATAGCTTTGCAGACTAGACTTGTTAAGCTTATGGGGCGGTAATTACCAGGGTCCATAGAGGCACCGCCTTTGTGGAGTGGGACCACAGTTGCCGTACGCCACTCCTTGGGCACGTATCCTGTGGTAAGGCTGAGATTAAACAGCTGCCTTATGTGCGGGTTTAATTCTTCATTTAGCTCATGTAGCACACAGCTGGGGACACCATCCAGTCCCATTGATGCTGTGATTTTAGCTTTAGAGAGAGCAGCTTTCACCTGCACATTTGAGATGTCTGGGAGGCTACACTCCGCTGGGATAGTTATCTCTCCTTTAGGGGGGGAGAGGGGGGTGAAGTTTGCACTGAACCTGTCTGCCAGTATGTTGACAATGTCTGTGGGTTCAGTGATTTTTGTATCATTTTGGACTAATTCTGAGCATATCTGGGAGTTTCCACCCAGGTTCCTAACATAGCTGAAAAAGGCCTTATGATTGTCCTTTGAATCCACGGCGATTTTTCTCTCAAAATTGGCCTTAGTTGATTTTATGAGTGCTCATATTTTTTTACTAATAATGATCAGGGGTGACTTCCCTTTTATGGATTTTGTTCTATCATGTAATAGCTTTCTCCTCTTATTGTAAAGTTTGTTAATGGCTGGGGTCCACCAGTCTGGACGTTTGCCCTTTGTGGAAAGAGTCTTGGTTTTATTTGGGATTGCCTGATCCATGCAGTCCTGGAGGTGTTCATAGAAGGCATTTGTAAGGGCTTCCGCAGCTTGGGTTGTGGTTTCCACTGGCTCAGGGGCCTTGAAGGATACCACACCAGTCTTGAGTAGTGTAAAGTTTGCTTTAGAGAAGTTCTTCACTGTGGTCTTTTTTGTTTGGGGTGGGGGCGGGATATGGATTTCCAGTGAGATTAGTTTATGATCAGATCTCACCAATGAGGGATATACTTCCGGTGTGGAGCATTTTGTCCCCATGTTTGTGAAAATGAGATCTAGTATATTTTCTCCTCTCATGGGAACAGTGACTAGCTGTTCCATGGCATTTGAATTTATGAACTCCAGGAACCGTTGGGCTAGAAAGTTAGGGCTTGAGTAATGTTCCCAGTCTATATTCGGGTAGTTGAAGTCACCCAATATGATGGTGTTTGGAGATACATTTATACCCTCCAGTGTCTTCAGGAAGGCTGTGTGGGGTTCCTGAGTTTGAGAGGGTGGCCTGTAGCATGCTACAATTTGTAGAGCAGTTTTGCCTATGGTTAGTTGCACCTGGATGTTTTCCGAAGCTTCATGCGTTGCCACCAACCTGGAGGTGTGGGTATCCTTTATGAATATGGATACACCCCCTCCTTTTGTGGTGTGGTCCGGGTTTTGGGGCCGGAACGCATGATATGAGGTAAAACCTAATAGTGCCGGGGTGCTCTCAGGAGCCTTGAACCAGGTTTCAGTTACAGCACAGACATCGATGTTCTCCATAATGAGAAGGGCCTCAAGTGCGTGCATTTTGAGATTTAGACTTCTGGCATTGAGCAGCATTACCCTCAGTTTCTTCCCATTTTTGTTTTCTAGGGTGGTAGGTTTAGAATTTGAGCCTTGCCTAAAAAAGGCACTATGGGGGTGGCAAGAGCCTTAGCCAATATCCGGAATCTCAGGGGTGATGGGTGCAAGCCGTCCCTTGCGAAGCAGCGTGGCTTGTCAAGCATGTCATCCCAGGCAGACAGACACTGGATCCCCTTTGAATGACACCAGACATTAAGCCAATTGTTAAAGCTGATCATCTTGTCTCTATATTGTGGCATCATTCTTGGTGAAGGAAGGATACTGCTCAGGGTCAGGGTCATACCTGCCTGGGCTACATAATCAGAGAGCTCCTCTATGTCTCTTTTCATGTAGTCCAGGGAGGTACATCTCAGGTCGTTCACACCAGCATGGACAATGACTGTGTCATATTTGTACTTGCCATGGAGTGACCCGAGTGCTTGTGTTATGTGGCGGATTCTAGCGCCCAATAGGCAGCTTACTGTGACCCTCTCCTTGTTCAGCCTGGTGAGTGGGACGCCAGTGTGTCTGACTATGGAGTCACCTATGACAAGTATGTTTGGTGTTGTATTTGGCCTTAAGGGCTGTGACTGCTTTGCACACTGATTTTGTGGTTTATGTGTTGCTTGTGGGGTGTCTTGAGGTAGCAGTTGTTTGGGTGTCTGCTTTGGAGACCTCTGCTGTTTAAATATATTTAAATATATGGATCTACTTCACATGACTGAATTGGCCATAGTAAGTAGCTTTGGAAAGAGTTAGTCATGGGCATTGTAAGTGTGCATGTCTATGGCTTAAAATTCAATATTTTGAAATTCAGCATTGTACGCTTTCAGTATAATGAGACTCAGTCAAATGAGTTTTCCATATTTTGAAAACTAGGTACTGTCGTCTCAATTAAATGAAATTCAGTACTTTGAGTTTTCAGTCATGTAAAGTAGACCCATATGCACACACACACACACACACACACACACACACACACACACACACACATATATTGATAGCTATATATATATATATATATATATATATATATATATATATATATATATATATGGATCACATTCACATTGCCGTAAGTGCAGTTCTCCGAACCACACTTTGCCGAGACCATAACTCCAAATTTACACTTCAAAATGACACTTTGCTGAAACGGAAAAGAGTTATTCCACACTAACTAATTTTCTACGTCCCCCACACCCCCTGCTAATTATATATACTGAGATCACACTACAGTGACAATGGTATATTTGTTCATACATACTGCAGTGTGATCACAAAGTTCCATTTCAGAGATGTGTAAATTTGGAGTTATGGTCTAGACAAAATTTAATTCAGAGAACTGTACTTTTGGGCAACGTGAATGGGAACCATTTATACACATGCATACATACATATATCAGTATAGAGTATAAACAAATAAAAAAATATACATGTTTACAGTAGAATAAAAAATGTTGTGCCACACAGTCCATAAGAAGCAGTGTCCAGTACAAATCAATCCATACTCTATACAAAATTTCTACCAAGGATTATTTACTCATGTCTTTAGCTATAGTAGTTTGCTTGCTACCTGTATAGGATAACCCTTCAGAAGGGCTAATCTCCTTTTGTGAAGCAGGAGGGTACTGGGTTTGAATTTATTTTCATGCATTTAGGGCACACTCTATTGAGTAGCCCTATACCTTGTGTTCCCCTGTCCCTAAGTGCCATTAAAGCATGATGAGAGTTTTCCCCGGTGTCTAGTGTTCACTCTGACCCACAATGTCTTTCTTTTTTCATAAGTGCCTTTTAAGAGACAATAAGTAGAATACCCCATCATCTAGTTTCCACCCCCAAGTCTGACATCATCATTCTTTCTTTGTTTCTTACTTTTGTTTACAAATACCTGTTGTCACCCATCCCACTCTAGTATAGGTGATGAACAGGTGGGCTAGTTCGTTTACATGCTTTATTACACAGAAAGACATCACGATGAATAGCAGCATTACAAATATAAGCAAACTGACTAACTGACAGACTACACAGACATGCATGTTTACATCTCAACAGCTTACTACAAAATGGCAGTCAGGCTCATATGTGCTCAGTATTTATACACTTGTACAAGCTCCTAGAAAGCTTCTAAAAGGTATACATACATATTGATCTACAGCCATCCATACATCCACAACCCCTTTTCCCATTTTTGCACATGGGGTCAGGGTGTCATTTCAACAGTGACAATCATCTCAAGCCAAGGTTTACTTCACTGGGTGGCTAGCCCTGCCACAGTACATATTGATCTACATCTTCCCTGTTAAATAGATTGCCCTCAATGAAATGGCATTAGAATAAGGCATGCAATAATCTACACATTAGAAACAAACGCAATGTTCATGTCCAAGTTGCCGTGTCTCTATAAAGTGGTCTGGAAATACAACCTGATCCAGTAACATACTAATCAGAACTGGGTTTAGCAACAGGGACAGTCTTCAGTGAGCAGCTAGCATCAGGAACTTTGGGATTCATCTCTGGAACAGGGATATTTACTGGAAAGTCCTCTGTAACTGGAACGCTGGATAACTCACTCTGAGATAAAGAGTCTTTCTCACAGGCTAGGTGCTAAGTTACAGGCTCAGACACTGGTGTCAAATTTTTCCATTTCCACCTAAACTCTACTCTTTGTGATTCCACAATGTATGATCTTGGCTCAGAACATACACTTTTCATGACTCCAATCCAATCATAACCTTTGCATGTTTGCATTCTCGCTCTCTCCTTCACATAATAGATGGAGCAGTTTGCTAGATTTATCATAATAAGACATCTGGAATAGGCACTTCTTTAACAGATGTACTTTCTCTGATCTGTTATTCTTAGCTCTTGGAACCAATAAACTACTGCTGACTAGTAATGTGGTTCTGGTTTGTCTCGACAGAATTCTCTGGACAGGTGAACTAAGATGTTTATCATAAGTAATATTTCTGAGACTCAAGAGATTCAGGAAAGCATCACTGTTATCTCATTTTGACTTCTCTAGTAACTGTTTTGCCCTTTGAACTGCACGTTCTACCAAGCCATTTGACTGTGGATACTCAAGACTACTCGTAACATGGATAAGGTCCCACTATTTGGCAAATCTTTTGAATTGCTGGCTAGTAAACTGTGTGCCATTGTCAAAAATAACTTTGCGTGGACTAACATGGACTGCAAAATGGCACGTCATCTAAGTAATGACAGTACTGGATGCTACATTAGGAGGTTGGTCAATCTCAAACCAATTTAAGAGTCTACTAACACCAGGTAATGTTGACCATTCTCTTTGAAGATATCTGTGGCTACTGTTGACCAAGGTAATTCAGGAATCTGGTTTAGCTGAAGAGGTTCCTTGTATTGATGTGGCTTTGTACTATTACATATAGAACAAAATGAAAGTGCTCTCTCAATGTCTTGCGACACAGAAGGCCAGTATACTAGTAGAATCAGTTTCTTGGTGGCCATGATTCAAGATAGTAATATACTCTGGTAGCAAGGCCTTTGGAACAATGACATTTGGACCTTTCATGACGATACCATTGTCAGACAAAATCTCATCTCTGTAAGGAAAACAAGGTTGCACTTCCTGTGGTAAACTAGATTGCTCTGATGGCCATCCTCAATTGATAAAGTGGTTGAGCTGCTGTAAAACTAGATCTGAGGCTGTGTAATTTCTAAGCTCATCAAGATGTGTGGAAGAAACATTTCTCACTTCCATGACTCCAAAATCAAGTTGTTCATTCTCATGCTGTTCAGTGGTATTTCTGGGTGATCTGAATAATATATCAGCAAGATAAAGAAGTTTGCCTTTTATGTAGACAAGATTGAAATTATACTTATGCAATCTCAACATCATATGTTGCAATATGGCTGGAGCTGTATGCATAGGCTTTCTCAAAATAGTGACAAGAGGTTGGTGATCTGTTTCAGTCTGGATAGGTCTACCAAAAATATAATCATGGAACTTCAAACATGCAAACACAATTGCCAGGAGTTCTTTTTCTATCTGAGCATACTGCATTTCAGTTTGGGTTAGAGATCTCGACCCAAAGGCAACAGTTTGACCCTCTTGAAGAATAACTGCACCAAGACCAAATTTCGAACCATCACAGGAAAGAGTAACTGGCTTGTGAACATCATACTATCTGAGAGTTGGTGGACTGGCAATACTCGGTTTAAGGACATCAAATGCTCTTTGGTGCAGTCCAACCATGACCAGGATTCAATGTTATGTGTCAGCTCTCTGAGTGGTGCTGCTAGTTGGCTCAAGTCTGGAATGAACTTGCCTAGATAGTTAACCATGCCAAGAAAACATTGATGGGCTTGAACATTGTCTGGAGCTGGCATCTCAAGAATAGCTGATTGCTTGGAAAGGTCTGGTCATAAGCCTGAACTGGAAAACAAATGACCCACATAAGTAACTTCTCATAACCTGAACTTGCACTTCTGAGGATTCAACTTAAGATTAACTTGACATGCTCTCTCCAGAACTTTCTTGAGGTTTCTGTCATGCTCAGCTTCACCATTACCTCCTACTAGAATATCATCTAGTATAATAGCACAGGGGTACCCAGAAAAAAAAATTGCTCCATTGCTCGTTAAAAGACTTCACTGGCAGAATTTTTATCCCAAATGGCATTCTCAAAGATCTGTACCTGCCAAAATGAGTACTAAATGTAGAAAGCAACAAGGATTTCTTGTCAAGCAAAATTTGCCAAAATGAACTCTTTGCATCTAAGACAGAAAAAAACTGGCATTTGGCACCAGTGTTGCAGCTTTTTTGACTGTACGCATTAGATAATGAGTTATTTTAAGTGCTTTGTTCAAATATTGTGGATCAATACATATTCTGATATCATCTGAGCTCTTCTTATGAGCTACCACCATGGAAGATACCCATTCAGTCAGTTCTGCAACTGGACAAATTACACCTTGTTGTACCATTTTATCTAACTTAGCTTTGACTCTGTTCTGCATAGCTACTGGAACTTTATGTGCTAGCCTGACAACTGGGCTGACATCTGGGTTTAACTTCATGGAGTACACAGCGGGAAGCTTGCCTAGTTTGTCTTCGAAAAGATTAGCATAGGTAGAGAAAATATACTGCATGAAATTAGAAGAGTGGTCTTTCAAAATAACATGATGGACTTCCTTATTAAATCAAAACAGTCCCATTTTCATACTGTCTTTGAGCCCTAATAATGATAGGATTTGCCTTTTGACCCACATAAAACAACAAGTTGTAGCTTCTCCCAACAGAGCAACATAAAAGTACTACTTAGCTTTCAGTTTGAATCTCTTTACCACCATAAGCAACAAGCTTCGCACACTTTTGCCAGATTAAGCTTCTCATAACACATACTCTAGCAAATGCTTCTACAGACATAACATTGCACTTTGAGCCTCTGTCAACTTTGCACTCTATGGGTCTTCCATTTATCTGAACAGTATAAAATACTTCATTCTTTGCCCATGAATCTACTGCATTGGCTGTTTCATGAAGCACTGACACACCATCAACATAAAAAGTAGGGTCACGGCTTTCTAATTGATCAACTTGTTTCTTTGAATGTTCCCTTTTAATAAAAGAATGTGTCCCTTTTGATATACAAAACCTTTTGAAATTATTCCACTTATTACATCTGTGACATTGTTGACCAAAAGTCAAACACCATTCCCCCTTAGGCTCATGACTTCCTCCAAAATTATGACAGTTGGCAATGAAATGGGTTATAGGCACATCCTTTGAGTTTGCCGACTCACTCTTATGCTTCACTGAGACTGTGTATGCTCTGGAATTTACTAGAAAGGTATGGGATTTCCCCAGTGATGACTGTTGGGTTTATAGTTGCTTCCGTGTGCTTGGCCTGTCCCTTTTAACCACGTGCTGCATACTATCAACATTGGCTTTAGAATTTATTGGAAACTTATCCCTCATTTGTAAGCATATTTGTATGCTTTTCTGTAAGCTTATGTATCTGACAAATCCCAATGGCCTTATTCAAAGTTAAATCACTGTCACAAATCAAAATCGTTCTCACAGTATCATCTTTAATACCACACACAAGTCTGTCTTTTATCAACTCAACCCTTAAATCACCAAATCTGCAGGTTTTAGCTTTGTTTCTTAAATCAGTTATATATGCTGCAAAAATTTCACCAGGCTTTAGATCCCTTGTGTGAAATAAGTGCCTTTCCACTGTAATATTAGTTTGGGGGTTACACATTTCTCTAAATTTACGTTTTAAACACTTAGAGTCCTCCCTTGACTCAGCTGGTACAACTATATGATGGTTTTCCCCCTCTCCTGCAAAGACAACAGGTGCATACACAAATGAATGCTCCCTTTCTTTGGCATCTGACCCAGCTAAATTAAGTAGAACAAATGCCTTTATTTGATCATCTTTATCAGAAAATGCAGCTTGTATGAAAATATCGTACTCTTGCTCAAACACTCTCCAGTTCCCTGCAATATTATTGTCAAACACAAATGGTGTGGGACTGCGAAAACCTTCTGCCATGCCCACAGACTACAGTAAAGTACAATGTAATCCTGGCCCACTTGTAAATATATATGAACAAGTTGCTATATGTGCCTGTAATAACATTCAAATGCACAATAAACTCTTTGAAATACTATACTTTGCAAAATATGCTTTGAAATGGCAGTATTTTGTGAAATAACTGTACTGTAATACTGAACAAGCATGCAAACACTTCATATACTTCAGACAACTCAAATAACTTTGATTAATGTGAAAAAAGTAGTGCTTAGTGAAAAAATGTGGCTGTTTACCTTATTTTAATCATTTTATGCAATTCTGACTTTATGTCAAACATTTTCCATAGTTATTTTGAACATTTCTACCAATAGATCATAGTTTCCGATATTTCTGTTACTTAGAAATTTGTTTAGAGCATTCTGAATGTCTCATTTCATATTTTGTGAATATGAAATAGTATGAGCAAGTTTTAATACCTGAAATTTGTTTCTGACTTGTTTTGTGATTTATGGGTACAGTAGCGATGATTCACTCCTTTATATTTCACCAGCCTTAACTGAGTGCCTCTTGGTCTCGAACTGAAGAATCTGAATCCCATTCTGGCACCATGTGACTCATCCCTCTCTAGTATAGATGACAAACAGCCAGGGTAGTTCATTTATATGCTTTATTACATAAAAAACACATCAGGATGGATAGCACCATTACAGACTATAAACAAACTTATTGACAGACTACACAGGCATGCATGCTTACATCTCAGCAGCTTAATACAAAATGGCAGTCAGGCTCACATGTGCTCAGCATTTATACACTTGTGCAAGCCCCTAGAAAGCTTCTTAAAGGTATACATACGTATTGATCTACACCTTTAAGACACAATAACTCTGGATTCTGGTGGTGGGACTGAAGGCTAATAGCTAAAGTGGAAGTGGCAGTGTTTGAATCCTTTTAGTGCCTCCCCCAAACCATGCCATCTTTTTTTTTCCTTCTAAATTCTCTTCAGGCACAATTTGTAGAGTATTACTAGTATCTAGTGTTCCTCCTGATTCACTTCATGTTTAAATGCAGAATAGGTACAAAACCAAAGAGCACCTGCCCAAACCAATGTTGCAGGATTTGCTTGCTAGTCCAGGAGAGTGTGGAGGTATGACAGCCTCAACACAGCCACACAAACATTCAAGCAATCATGCATACACTCTGACAGAACTGACAAATCTGATTGTTCTTATAGATACACTGACCCATCACTCACTCACATACATACACATACAGACACACAAAATCAGAAATACATACACAAACTTACCCTATCTCATAACTAAACACCCTACTGTGACCTTCCAGGCCGACACATAGACACGCACTCATACATGCAACCACACACATACAAACATGCATATTTCTCCTCACAACACTACCTGTCCACTATTCTCCTTGGCAATTACCCCTGCTGTGATGGGTGAACATCAGCTTTAGGCTATAATCATTAACACAAACATCCACGAGTAGTTGTGTTACTTTATGCAGCCAAGTGATTGTGCAAATGCCTTTCTGCAGACAGTTTCAGGGAAAAGCACATGTATAATTGCAATGTGCCTCAGTAGATCTAGCATGGCTACAGAGGCAACCCAGCTGGTGCTGAATATGTTCATGCTAAAGCACCATGGAATGGCTGTCCATGAATATGATTTTGTTACTATGAGGTTTAATAACAATTGTATTTGTTAACAAGGTTGATCCATTGGACACAGTCCTTTTTCAGGGGCAACCTTGGCACAATGTCTGGTAAATTGACTTGCTCAAGGTCATACAGTAGACAAACGAGAACAGAGGGAATCAAACTCTGTATCACAGAAACTATGGCTCATGCCCTTAACCTGTGCACCATTTGCCAGACAACCTTTATACCTCATGTACATCTTGCAGTGGCACTTCTGAATTGGCCCCATGGATAGCATTTCCCTTAACTTCTGAGTAAAAATACAACTTCACATACTGCATGCACATAATCCACATATAACAATCCAAAAATACTACTCAGTTCAATCAACCTCACAAAAATGAGATTCAACATTTAAATAAATCAACATAGAGGAATGAAACAAAATATAAAATAATAAAGTTACTACAACTACCCAAATAAATAACATTACTGTCTAAACAGACCCAATTCTGTCTAAGCTATGATTTAGAAGACCAACTTCTTAACAAATCCAGACTAAATTATCACAACAAAGTCCACAAAAACACTGACAGGAATGGAAATAAAAACTCTTTATTTCCAGCTATTAAGCACTTTTGTTCATATCACAATGAACTTCACCAAAAGCACTTAGTTGGAAATAAAGATTTCTGAGTTGTTCCTGTCTGGATTAGGCTATGCGTTAACTAACTAGAAACCATAATTGCTCTATTTAACAAAACTTAGAATAAATATTTTAATGACATTTAAAAATAACTGACCCTACAGCAAAAGAAAAAAATGAAAATTGTGTGTGTGTGTGTGTGTGTGTGTGTGTGTGTGTGTGTGTGTGTGTGTGTGTGTGTGTGTGTTTGCATGCCTGAGTGCATGTGCTCATGTGTATGTGTGTGTACTGAGCAGGTCATCCATGTCTTGATGTATTTATATACTTTATTGGCGGTTATCAGTTGACAGTTGTTCAGTTTCCACACCATAGCTTTCAATTTCAAGCCATCTGTTAAAGGAGTGCATGAATGAAAGGATATAATATTTTCTGTCAGCTGTATAAATATTTTGAGAATCTAAACAAGAAGATGTATTCCCCTGGATCACTCATTTGAAAAGTTAAATTCAGTTTGTAGCAACAGAAATCAAATCCTCTGAAAATAATGTTTCATTTTGGATAGGTTGTAATGCAGCAAAGTTAAAAGGAATGACACATATCAAACTGATGTCCATAATACCTCAAGATTCTTTTCAAATCAACTTTGTATCTCATTTAAATTATGCATTAAGTACTTTTTCATGCCTTAGGGACTTTCTAGCTACACAAATGTTCTGTGTTTAAACAATTATCTGTTTTGTTGTGCTTGATTTTCACATAATTATATGCATATGTCCATAAGAAATTTGATATGCCTTCCATTACAATTTGACTGAATAGGCCAGATCATGCTGTATCAATATTTGTCTTTAAATGTATCTCAGAGATATCTAATAAAAAGATCCCCTATCATTTCCATGGAAGGAACAGTATGTCACATACACAAAAACAGACATGACAGAGACAGATAGACATACATGCACACAGACCACCTGTCACTTCTGATGTCTGTAGCTGGAGACTTACTAGACAGATGTTATCAAAACACCATGTGTAATATATGATGAAAAACAGAATGGACATAAATGTTTGGACATTCTATATTTATAACATTGGTGTTATTATTTTTAATCAGCAACATTATTCATAGACATGTTTCTTGACTTTTAATAATGTTGCCATTGTTTAGATACATCTGCTAAATCTGAATGAGATTAACCAGACAGATGTTTTTTTCAGAAACAGGAAGGATTAATTACCACATAGCAAGACTAGGTCTCGAAGTACCCCCTGTGTTTCTTAGCATGCAAAATTAATTCAGAGTTGACAAAACTTTCATTCAAAACTTGTGTCCTGCTGATGACAGTTTATTAGCATATTCTTCCCAGAAAAAAACATGTCTCACAGGTCTCTTTTTTTCCTCCTCCTCAGAGTTCAGTGAATGACTGGCAGTGAAACGGCTTGAATATATCCAAGGCAGTTTGCCAAAAGCCTTCTGACATAAGGACTTTGGAGCCTTTGTTCTGAGTACATTAAAGTCACAGAAGGTCCATGTACTAAACTCACAACAGGAATTGCAGGATGTTCATAGAAATACAAAACAGCAGGTGATAACATGAAATATCCATGAGAATTTACTGCATACTAAATTAATCACTGCACTGTAAAGTTCGCTGAGTAAGGTGAATTCATAATGGAGTAATTGCAATTCTTTTAATGTAAACGATGTACTATGAAGTGCTGCAGAAAGTTCTGTCTGTAAACCAAATGTAAAATGGAAATTATTTTTAAAATGATAAAGAACCAGGTCAGTTTTAGCCTTTGTGTTATGTGTAATTAGCATGAAAGGTAGCTTATAACATGAACATGTTTTTCTAATGTTAAAAGGCTGTTTCTGTTGCAGAAAACATTACATAACTGATTGATTCAAAATGTGCTTCAGCTGTGTGGTACTTTCTTGTTTACTATAATTTTATGAATGATTTGCAGTTACTCTTCTGGTACAAGTAATCTCATAAGCCGCTTGTTATGTGAAAAATTAACTTTTATTAGAATATCTGGTTAGTCTTGTTCTGAAATGCAATCTGATATACCATTTCTGTGACTAAGCAGGGAATGCATCAGCAGAATACAAAAACGGTATCTCTTAGCAGTTGCGTCTTTCTGCTTCCTTTTTGTTTTGTTGTTTTATTATACTACAAATTCCTAGTGATAAATTAAGTGCAGGGGAAATAACTCATGGTACATGTTGCCATACCTCTCAAACTCTAATTGCAAGAAATCAGGTCAAAGCCAAAAATAGCAGGTGGATAAAGGCCAAAAAATACAGACAGATTTTAAATATTGCTCCTATAAATGTAAAAAGTTGTTAGTATAACAAGATTTGTGTTAGTATTATTGTTCTGAAGGATACAAAGTCTGATGTCTCAAATGTCTGTCATAATTTAGCAACTTAAATCCTCAGTGATTTGCCAGGAAACTACAAATTTTATGAGGAACAAACAATATGAGGGAAAAATCTGGACATTCTGTAAAAATCTGTACAGTTAAGAGGTATGCATGATGTTAAACCTGAGGTTTTGGATGGTACATAAAACTTCTGTGCATGGTTACTCTGCTAAGTAGGCAGTGTACAGAGCACTTTCATTAAAATATATTAGTGGAACAGTAACAAATAGGTTTGGTTAGATTATTCTATTCTAGCAGTTGGTTTAGAGGATTAAAAAGCTGTTAACAAGCTGCTTCCATTGGCCCGGAGGAGGAAGATTTAAAAATTTCAGCCTCCATTGTCCAACATTGTGACTCTGAGCAAGTAACTTTACCAGACACCACTCCCAGGCTGAGTCTAAAAATGGTCCATGGAGATCTGTGCTCTAAACAACAACCATGAAAAGGAACAGTCAGTAAACAACAGATTCACAGGCCAGATTATCTGGCTGTGAATCTGTTGTTTCCAGATCAGTGCTCTTCCCTGGAAAACAAATACTGAATTGCATTAGTTTGTCGAAGAGAGATCATAAGATTATCTAGTCTACATGTTTAAGTGCATTTAACATTCTACCTCCTGTGTATTCCTATATTCTGCAAAAACCCTTCTACACTTATCCCTTGCCGTTATGAAAATGCACTTTAGAATTTTTTCTTTATCACCCATTTTGATAGCTCAGATTGCAGGTCCCTCTCAACAAAAAGTATTCTTTGATAACCAGGGAGCAAGTATTCTTTGCAATCTATTGCCCTTTCCCCGTTGCTTTTCCTGATCAGGATGACCACCACTTTACACCTCACAGATGCAGCCTTGTGCACTAATATTATGTCTCATCTTTTTCCTCTGTTTTCAAGCTGTGTGACTTATTGTTTTCTGCCTAAGTATTGCTGATCCCTGTTTGCATTTGATTTTGGATTTTGATTTTGGATTGGAGTTATTCATTTAAGGTATGGTTACTTTCATCTTTTTATCTTTACTCTTATATTGCATTTTGTTTTGTTTAGTGGCTTTTGAGTTACACACTCCTGCTATAAATCTAACATTGGACATTTCTCCCAGTATTATCCCATCAGCCCATTCCTCTGAGCACTGAGAGATCAAATGGGACCCCCCTTACTCTCGTAAACTTTAATTATCTTCTGTTTCCTACTTTCCTTAGTTAAAAATTCACTGTAATCAGCTACTTTTGCTGTATTCTTTCTACTCCTACTTTATTTAGCTTTATGCTGCACATTCTTAATGTGTTCAGTTGCATTTAATCTGCTGCATTTATTACTGTTTGTTAGTAGCCTAATTCCATTGTAACTGTTATTCTAAGCCTCTTAATTTTGATTCAAGCACTTGGGCTTCAAACCAGTTATCTTACCTTAAGAAGGTCTGTGATCTACATTCTTGTGGAAAGAAAGGTAGCCTACACCCTTCTGAGATGGGAATTGCTGGTTGAATACTTATTGTGTTTGTTATTATAAAGGTGTCTTTGTCTTGGTTTAAGCACTTGGGCTTCAAACCAGTTATTTTTCATCAAGAATGGTTGTGGTCTACCCTTTTATGGGGTGAGAATGTAGTTTTCACTTTTCTGAGCTCGTAGTTGCTGCAGGTTTATTGTGCCTGTTATTCTAAGTGTCTTTGCTCTAGTTTAAGCACTTGGGCTCAAAATCAGTTATTTTACATCAGGAAGTTTACGGTCTGCAGTCTTACGGCAGGAGACGATAGCCTATGCCATTCTGAGCTGGGAATTGCTGGTATAAGTCTTATTGTGTCTTTATTTAATTGGCAGGAGGGCTGTCTTGTTTAGAATTTGAATCTCTGTGTCTGAGGTATCTGCAATGTTAGGCGACCAAGCTACTTAAGAAAAAGAGTATTGCTGGTTTCTGCTAAACTCTACAAACAGCTAAGACTTACATTACAATATCCACTGTTTCAGCACTCGTTTTTTTGCTGCATTAAATGAGTGTTTCTGTGTTGAGTATCTGTACTTTTTGACCCTTTTTACTGTCTTTAGTTGCTATGGCTCCACTTTAGTGAGAATAGAGAGGACCTGAGACATTTACTGGCCTGGGACTGTGCTGGTTTTGATTGGCCACAGGGTTTTTGTGTTTTTTATTAAATCCCTGCTGCTATTTAAGTATCACAATTGCATAATGCCTGGCTCAAAAGTTATGAGCTCTGATTTTTTTAACTACTAGAGCTTCTAGTTTGCACTTAGCTTAGTGTTGTTCATCAAGTTCCTTGTCTTATTTGCCTATTCAATATTTAAATTTTCCTCACTCCTCCCTAGTAGATCAGCAGCCATACATATGTACTTCCTGACTCTCTCTGTGGCCAGTCTGGTTGAGATGGGTATGCTGAGGTATTGTAGAAATTGCCTCATATGCACTGAAAAAACACTTATTTTTAATAAGGCGAATAAAGTATGCGAGAGGTGTAAATACACTTTAACACTGGAGGCAAAACTCTCATACAACCAAACCTAATCCTATAGGGGTTGTCAGTGACTCTTGTACAAACTACTTATGCTGAGGCACTTACAAGTAACCTTCCTAAAACACTAAGACCTCCTGCACAGCACAATAAAAAAGGGACCTTAGCCATCACGTAAACACTCTGTTAACACATCACCCACAGCTACAGATTTTAACAATGTATACATTGCCTGTACTTCTAAGCCCTTAAGGAAAACTAGTACACAATCAAATTTCCTGGTCATTGGTGATTCTATAGTGAGGCACACAGATGTCCACCACACCAGACTGAGTAAGGAGAGAGTCACTGTTAGCTGCCTTTCAGGGACTAAGATCTGTCAAGTCATATAGGCACTCATGTCACTGAACCACAGGTACGAGTATAACTCTGTCATAGTCCATGTAGGTGTAAATTACCTGACATGTACCTCCCTTGACTATATGAAGTGAAACATGATTAAGCTCACTGATTATGTGTCTCAGGCAGGTATGAGCCTAGCACTGAGCAGCATAATACCTTCTCTAAGGATGATGTCATGTTACCAGCAGAAAATGATTGCTTTTAACAATTGGCTTAGCTTCTGATATCAATCCAAGGGGGTACAACATTTGATGGCCTGGAAAGATGTGATTGATGAACCACACTGCTGTGCCAGGTATGGTCTGCATTTATCCCTGCTAGGTTTTTGGATACTGGCAAACTTATTTTTCACCCCCATAGTGTAGTGCCTTTTTTAGGCAATGCCAAACTGATAAACCTCCCAAAAAAGCTGAATCTTTGAAGGAATATCAAAAGGCGACATACATCTCAACCTCTTCCTACAAGAAATTTGGACAAAACCTGACAAAATGAGGGGGCAAAGACCCAAAATAGGGATTGATTTTAAAAATTGCTCTTATAAATCTAGAAATTGCTAGAGTAACAGGGTTTATGTTAGCATACATTTTCTGAAGGATTTGAAGTCTGAAACTTAAATGTATGTGATTATCTAGTGACTTCAATCCTTGTATCATCCCAGTGATTTATCAGAAAACCACAATGTTTATGAGGAATAGACCAAAAATATGAGGTGAAAATCTGATATGGAAGGTGGTAGTGCTCAATGCTAGAAGTCTTAACAAGAAACTCCTGTCCTGCAAGCCTTCCTCTTCTTGTAGAATATAGACATATGTGTAGTAATGAAGACACGGTTTAAAGTTGTAGAGAGTACCTTGGCAGTGCAAGGTTAAAATGCCTTTCACAACTGTAGGTCACCTAATGCACAGGAGGGAACTAACAGTGGAGGAGTACCATTCTATATAAAAAAACAACCTTTAATCTACACTAGTAAAAGTGTATGACCCACTGGAACTCATATATGTGCAAATCACCATAAACCAGGACTTGTACCATATCCTTGCAATCTTTTAGTCACCCTCCATCTTCCACAAAACCCATACTACCTATCTCAATGTACTAGAGTCCCTCACCATTCAAATCAGTATAATCTTCATGGGAGATCTCAACTATCCTTCTAATTTGGAATCCTACACCACTTCTAGTGCACAAGTCCAGAAATTCCTAAACTTTATTAATACCAACATCCTGGACCGGTTGGTCCATTCTCCTACCAGGCATATAAACATCTCTGACCTTGTACTCACCAACATGGGGAAGTGATGTGCCTCACCTAATGTAATGTCCTCACTCATCAGACCTGATCATAAGGCAGTATTGCTTCAAATAAAAAATACATCTGGGGACCCTGTAAATCTAAAATCCTGTAAGAACTATTCCAAAGCTAACCTCTCTCTGTTTAGCAACACCTTGGCTAAATTTCAAGCACCACCAAACCTGGTAAACACCATAGCATATGCAGAGCTATTTAGAAAATCCTTCTACAGCCATATCGATAGCTGTATAGAATGAGCTGCACTCACTCATATCAAGAATAAGACAAACTCAAAAGGCAAGCCACCCTGGTGGAATCACAGTATCAATCAGTTATACAACAAAAGAAAAAATCTTGGCCAAGTGTAGGAGGAACAAAGCCCAACATACTAAAAACCCTCTCACCATTCTAAACAGGCAGCTAAGAGAGTTAATTAACACTTCAAAGACTAAATTCAAAGAAAAAATTGCTTCTCAGACAAAGCACAACCACAAAGCTTTATAAAGCTATGTCTATAACCTCAAGGGGAATGTGCTACAATGCACAGAACTTATTGTAAATAGCATCACCATCACTGAACTGGAGGCTACTGCCAACCTTTGGCTGACCACTTCAGCTCAAATCCCCCACACTTCCCCCGATAGTCCAAAAGAAATGCTGCTCACTACAATCCCCCAACCATTATAAGGTAACAGGTCTTTGGTGCACGTTCCAAGGACAAAAACACTGCATTGATTGGCCCTGATAACATCCCAGGATGCTTACTAAATAGCATAAAACTTGAACTCTCTGGTCCACTTGAAAGACTTTTCATCTGCTGCCTACAGTAAGGTTTTGTGCTCAAGTGATAGAAGATGGCTATAGCATTCCCAGCACAAAAGAGGTCCATCCACCAATCTGTGTTACTACAGGCCCATAAGCCTCATTATCCTCATTTTGTAAGCCCATGGAAAGAATCACCATGGACATGATAAATGAAGACATAGACAATCCACAAATGCTTGACACATTACAGTTTGGCTTTGTTAAAGGACAGCCATGCCTATTAAATCTGGTGGTCTTCTTTAGAGGGTCACCAAAGCAATGGATGAGGGCAAGACTGTGCATACAGCTTACTTTGACCTAGCCAAGGGTTTTGATACTATACCTCACTAAGTCATTATAGACAAGCTCACTAAATTAGGTGTAAACCCTATTGTCAGCCACTGGATAGCTAACTGGCTCACTGATAGGCCTAAGAGGTCAAAATAGGTGAGCCCATTCCACCAAGATGCCAGTCACTAGCACAGACCCCCTACCAGACCCACTCCTTTTTGGCATCTATTCCTCTGAAACAGAAGCAAACACAGAAGGTTTATGGCTGGCTAAGTTTGCAGATGATTGCAAGCTGGGGGTTAGCATTGACCCCACCCTGCAGACACTAGCATTGGTCAAAAACGCCTATCCCTGACTCATAAATGATGCCAAAGCCATGGTCTTAATCTCAATCCTAAGAAATGCATAATTGTACCCTTTGGGAAGTCAACCATCCTGGATAATGTCCATGTTGATGATATGCCCTTAAGATTCAGTCCAGTAGCAGGGTTGTGGGTCCACAAGTAGGCAAAAGGCTTACATTCAACCCTCATGTGGCCACAGTGGTGAGGAAATCCTTTTATGTTACCAAACCTATAACAAAGGGCATGGTATCTAGGTCCAAAAGAAGTAATTATCTCACTATTCTATGCACTTATCAGACCAATCATAGAGTTCCATGCTCTTTTCTGCATGTATGTGACCAGGCAAATGCAGCAGTTAGAGCAAACTCAGAGGTTTCTTACAAAAAATACAAGGTGTAACACGCCTGCCTTAAGGAGAAGACCTTAAAGCCTGTTCCCTCTACTCGGTCTCCTATAGATTGCTGAGGGGTGATCTATGCCTGGCTTACACTGCATCAGAAAACCCTCCATTTATGAATCTCCTGCATACTCATAAGTCAAACAGTACCAGAAATATAAGGTCTAGGGGCCTGAATTTTGTCTGTGACTTAAACAGAACATGCTGGAGAGACATATATGTGTCCCAGAGACTGCCCTCCTATGAAATAGGCTTTCATATATGTGAAGCTGATTTCGTCTATTACCAAAGTTAAGGACAGCCTAAACAGTGAATGGGGAATAGGAAATTTACACTGGTCCTGATACCCATGTCCCTTAATGACAGAGGTATCTTATAAATGCCTGCCCTTCAATGTCCTATTGGATATAGGACATCATTATTCTTTTGGAAAAACTTGGCTAGGCTTAAAAAGGACCCCTGAGTCATTAGCCTAGCAACAACATATGAATTTATGAATTTAGGAGAGCTGTACATTCTCTAGCCTCTGGTCTTACCTCTTGCCTTCCATGTCAAGGATCATTCTGGTAGCATTACCCTGGGTATTTTCCAGCAACCTGATGTCCATTTCATTATATGGCCTCCCGAACTGCATGAAGAACAGAGGACTGTGGTCTTACCAAGACCCAGTAGAGTGGGGATATTATTTCTTTGTTCAGGAATCTGTCACCCTGCGGGATATTTCTCAGCATTTATTAACTCTTCCATTGCCTTTTCATTCTAGTCCAGGTTGTCAAGTCCAAGTATAATCAACACCACCAGAGCCATTTCTGACTCTGTTGCCTTTAATTCAACTCCCCCAGTTGATACTTTACACAATCGTGGCTTTGGGTTAATCCAGTCCTCTGTATTTGTTTGCAATACAGTCCAACCATCACATTTCTGTCGACTTATTCAGACTTTCTAAATTCTTCCTTAGGATCTTTACCCATCCTCTACTGCTTTGCTGGTCTTAGGAGCAGTGGACTCAGAACAGTATAAGTATAATTTAAACCTGTGTTGCACTTTGTGAACTGCATTTTATTAAACTGCTGCTTCATTTTTACTGTTTTTTGCTGCAGTGATTGCTTCATTCTGCACTTTGTCATTGCTACTTCTGCCTTAAATAGCATAGGCTAGACTCAGACTTGCTGAATCTAGACTGTTTGGTGTCACTTGAGCACTAAAACCAGCCATCTTATATTAAGAGGGCCTTCCTGCAACCTTGGGACAGAAGTGTGTAGCTCAGTACCCAATTTACTTGTATTTAAGCATTATGTTTGCACACAGCTACGCACCACACAATGGGGTTTAGCAGTGCCTTGTTGAAACACAAATGCCTAGATGCAAATTTTTCCCTAGAGAACAGTCAGTGAATCCCTCCCAGGCTTTCCTGCTGCACTGTGTGCAACTCAGCTGCATACTGTTGCACTGTGGGCAACTCAGCTGACCACTAAGCAGCACTACCACACTTTTTAATCCCTAATCCTCAATAGAATAAGTACCCTTGCTACAAACCCTAGAGCAAACGCTGATCGAATTTGCCCACCCCAACAGTATTTATGGTTTAACCTGCTATAACAGACAATCAATTTCCCAACATTTCTCCAACCAACCTGATTGGCATGGGCATCCTGAGACAATATAGCAATTGCTTCATGTATACTGACAACCATTTGCTCCTACCGCAAACAAATACAGTATATGAGAGATGTAATTATGCTAGGAAAATGGAATCAGTCCTCTCATGTAACAATAAACAAGACATCAAACATGTTGTCAGCACACATACCTCTCTTCTCACACAAGATAAAGTCATAGCACACAAATCCACATATGTGGAGGTACTCATTAAGAGCCTACCAAAAGATAAAGAGATATCTCAAGCTCAAACAACTCACACATACTAGAGCATGACCAAAATATACTACACATAATACACATAACAGTGTCTTAGCAAATAAGCCCTTAAGGCAGAATACTTCAAAAACAAATGTCCTGGTGATGGGAGATTCCATAGTGAGACACACAGGTGTCCGCCTCATCAGACTGGACAAGGAGAAAATCACGGTCAGCTGTCTGTCAGGTGCCAGGATCTGTCAAATTATGCACACACTCATGTCCCTCAATAACAATTACCATTATGACTTTGTCAGTACCATAGCACATGGTGGAGTGAATAACTTGAGACATACCTCTGTGGACTATATGAAGAGAGACATAATTGAGCCCTCAGTGTATGTGCCTCAGGCAGGTATGTCCCTAGCCCTAAGCAGCATTCTACCTTCACCAGGATGATGCCACAATATAAACAAACATGACTGACTTCAACAATTGGCTTAGCTTCTGATGTCAATCCAGGGGGATCCAGTATCTGCCAGCCTGGGAAGACAAGGCCAACAGACCATGCTGCTTTGCCAGAGATGGTCTTCACATCTCTCCTGCAGGTGTTTAAATACTGACAAAGCTGCTTGCCTCCCCTATAGTTCCTTTTTCAGTCAATACTAAAACAACAAAACTTCTGATGAAAAAATTCACTACAGACAAACTCAAGGTCATGCTGCTTAATGCTATGAATCTAAACAGGAAACTGCACTCCCTGGAAGCTCTCCTCACCATGGAAGATGCTGACATCTGTGCAATCACTGAGACTTGGTTCAAGGCCGCAGAGAGCACCCTGGCCGTGCAAGACTCTAATGCCTTCCACATGTTCAGACCTCAAAATGAGCATGGAAGAACCAAAGGTGGAAGTTTATCCACCTTCATTAAATCCAGATACACCTACATAGTGATTAAACAGTATGACTCTCTTAAGCTACTCCAGGTCCAAATAACTGTAGGTAAAACACCCAACCACATCATTGCTAGCCCTACCATGAACAAGGAGAAGCACACCACCTATCTGGACATGCTTGAGTCACTCACTATACAGCCAAACACCTTGGTCATGGGAGATTTCAACTATCCTTCTATCTAGTGGGTGACATATACAAGCACAAACTCGATTGCCCTGGGGTTCCTGGACTTTGTTAATACAAATGCTATGGTACTGTTAGTCTACTCCCCCACAAGGGGATGGAATTTTCACAACAATATGGGGGAGCACTGCACTACCCCATGTTCTCTTCCCTCCCTAGTAAGGTCAGACCATAAATCTGTCTTATTTGAAGTAACAATTAGACTTGACACCTCCATAGGAACAAAAAAATTTGAAACTTCTCCAAAGCAAACTATAGCCTACTGGTTTCAAAAGTTTCAAACCCCTTGCAAACACAGCCAACAATGACTCCTATGCAGAGGAGTAAAGAGACACCATGTATAACCACATAAATAACTGTATTGACTCTGCTGTACTTGAAAGGATCAAAACCAAGTCTTCCCATAAAATCAAGCTACCATGGTGGACCTCGAATATAAACAGGTTATATAACGCAAGGAAGACAGGGGTCCAGGGAAGTAAATATTGTGGGAAGTAATAGCCAGGGAATTGTTATGGCTAGGCTTGTATAGGTCTTAGGGCTGATAGCCTAGTACCAACCTATGAACCTATGAACTGATATCTAAGAGCAAAAGGGAATTTAGCAGAGAAAGAATAGCCTTGACAGCTTGACCAAACAAATCAGATATCTGCTAAAGTCCAGTAAAGCTAGCTATGTGCCTAAATTAGCTTCCCTAGCTAAAGACAATCACAAGGCATTTTTAGCTACATCCAAAATCTAAAATGGAATACCCAGCTATGTGCCAAACTGATAGTGGACAGTACCACTGACACTGACCCAGAGGAAATTGCCAACCTTTTAGCTGACTTATTTGATGCAAATGTCATACTTAGCAACCTCCTATGAACCTATGAACCTATGAATAAACCTCTGTAGTATCCAAAAAGTCATCATCCAGATTTCTGACATTCTTTCTCCTCAACCATATTTGCCTTAGAATTCAGTCATGGAGTTCTCCAGCACTTCAGCCTTAGTCTTTCTATAAACCCTCCAGTTATCCTATCAGCCTCCTGGATGGATGCATAGTATGTATATTGGTGTTTTATACTTTGTTATGTTAACCTGGAATCTAATCATAAAACTGGAATATGTTTGATTGACAGCACATTTGGTCCCTGGAAACATGTTGGTCAGTATCTTGGAGACTGCAATCCAATCGGAATGTTGCTAGTTTTTCCTTAAGTATGCTTTCTACTTGACATTCTCAGAAATTGTTTTAATCAAATAGCCCTGTAGTTTCCCAAATATATCCTGCTTGCCCTATCTAGCTTATCTTATTAATGCATTCTAACTGTAGCTATGCCCCGAACTTTGACCCTAAACATTAACTTAAGAAAGTTATTTTCATTAACAGTACTACTACATAAGAAACTGGGATGTACATACAAATGCACAAGCACCATAAATGCACACAACACTATATATGTACCATAACCTAGTCTAAACTTTAACCCTAACCTGAAATACTCACATGTACATTCAAAAACAAATGTCACCACACTATAGCACAAATTCCCATTCAAAAAAATCACTCACAAATTCCAAAACAATCACTACATCTTAAGCTAACCCTGACCGAGAAACACTTACACATACACCGACACACACACATATGCGCACAGGCACACACACACACACACACACACACACACACACACACACACACACACACACACACACACCACTAATTGTCTCTCTCCACCTAGCCTCAACTCTAAACCTAACAAACACTCATACACATGCACTGCAAACCTCTCCCCTTGCCTATCCTCTACCTAACTACAACCTACAAACATTCATGCACACTCCCAACTCAATCTCACTTACTTAATTGATAAATATTTAAACTTTCTCCATTTGAGTAAAACAATATTCAAAATTATTGTGATTCATTCACAAGACTTATTGAGCAAAACACACAGTTAAACAAACTGCCATTTGACAAAATGTCAGACATCTCTCTCTCTCTCTCTGTATAAATATATGTATAAATATATACAGAAAAGGAGATAGTTACTGCACTTGAAACTACTATTATAGATTATCTGTAGCTATTGCAATTAATGCATCTTCATCTGTTGGGTTAGACTATCTGTTGCTCATTGCTTTTATCTGTCAGGCTGAGAACACATTAACGTATTAGATAAAAGTTTTCTTTTTTAAAACACCTTTATTAAATTAGCACTTGTGACATAGGCACACTTACATTTATATAAAAGTAAACAAGTTCATATCTGCAAACAGTATACATCACATATATTCTTCTGTACAGTATGATCAATCTAACATTACATAAAATGTTCAATTCCTGCCTTGTTTTAAATATCATTCCTCCTCCAATACATTTTTTCTACATGCATCGTTCAAAACAATTTCTATTTTTTCTATGTAATTTGCTCCTACCATTTTCTAAAGATCCCATTTCCTGTTCTTTAATGTCTGTTACAATATTCACTACTTCAAGTATGCGTGATTTAGACTTTGAATTCCATTTTTATGTAGCTTCTTTTATAACAGCCACCAGAATTAAATTTAACAAGGCCTTACAATATTTAGCCAATTTTGATCCTTTATACCAACTCAGAAATCATTTCCTTATTTACACTTATTTGCTCACCCAGTTTTATTGACAAAGTACTCTGTAGGAAATTTCTAAAATTTGCTGACTCAGTACATTCCAAAACCAATATTCCAAGCTGCCTGTATCTTCCCCATCACACCTCCAACATTTTGCCATCTACTGGAGAAAGAAATCTTTGCAGTCTGCTTAGGGTATAAAAGTGCCAATGCAAACACTTTCAAACAAAAATCTTAAATGTTCTAGACTTTGTTGCAGATTTGGGAGACATGCATATGTCTTCCCATTGTTTCTATGTAAATTATTTATCTAATCTCTCTTCCTTTTTTTTTTACCAGCAGCTTCTGTTTTAGAATCAACTAAAAACTCAGTGCAGCTCTTACACTTAGGATTTCCCTATCCCTTTTTATTTGCTTCTACTATGATATTAATCCTTGATAGAGAAGACAGCCTCTAGCCTGCAGTCCAAATGTCTTCTTGGCCTCTCCCTGTTTTATTAGCTTTTGCTCTCCAATTATTAGTTTCCAGTACCTTTGTTCCTTTGCCATCTTCCTCCAGTAAATTCCAGCCCACTCTTACCTATTCTCTGTACTCCTAATTACAGAAATCCTTTTCTGCAGAATCTCCTTTCATCATTCCCATGTTGGATTAGTTGTTAGAATACTTTCTGCTATTTTTTGAGTATCATATTTTGCAAGACTGTTGTTATTGTCCTTAAGGATCTGCATCCAGAATCCCACTTTCTCCTTTTTTCTTGAATTCCCCCACCTGTTTCATCACCATCATCCAGTTTCACATTGAATTGTAGTTTTCTGTTTGTTTGATATATATATATATATATATATATATATATATATATATATATATATATATATATATATATATATATTTAACCTTAACTTTATAGATAAAAAATAATCCTTCAAATTAAGTAATCCTAAATTACCTTGTTCTATGGAATGATCAACTTATCTCACTTGACTCTTTCCTTCTTCTTTTCCCAGATAAAATCCTTTAACTTTTGTTTTAATTACCATCCACAACTTCTCTGGTTGATAAAATATGCTTGACCTGTGTATAAAAACTAAAGGAACTTAAAACATTGTTACTGCTTGTATCTTGCTATCTATATCTTTAGGCAAGACATTCCAGTTTTGCAGTTTTTGTATTACCTTTTGATTAGTCTCTCCCCAAATATCTTTAGCTGCCATAACCAAATTCCTTTCAACTCATAATCTTATATACTTCATTTTTTATCTTGTCCAATAAATATAGATATTGCTGAACTAATGCATGCCTGGGTACATAGTTTACAGCTACAGTCTTTGTTTTATCTTCATTAATTTTATATCCTGAAAAAAAACTTAAAACTGTTTCTGAATGTTCCATAACACTGACATGTCATTTTATTAATTTTATCAGGTACAAAATAATATTGTCTGCAAATAAAGCCAACTTTATAGTTTACCATAAAAATTACATCCTTGAATTTCTGGGTCCCTTATTTTCTTTGCTAATGGCTCAATCCTGCCTGTTTCATCTGTTCAGATTAAACTTATCAGAGAGGAACCCTAACACTATTTTTGCCTCCAATCCCTCATACGTCCTTCTAAGTAACCTTATCATTGTATCAGGGAATGCAATTGCTTTCATTGCCCTACTCATAAAATCCCTACTTACTCTGTTGAATGCATTCTAACCATAAAGACCCACCAACAGGAGTTGTATTTTCTTACATTCTACTTCCCTATGGTTCATCACTGTTGCATTAAATTTGTCAAATGTTTGCCTGCCCTCCACAAAACCACATTGATCCATATCTATCAATTTTGGCAACACCTTTGTCATTCTATTAGCCATTATAGAAAATACATTGTATAATCGTGATTTAAAATTGAAATGGGCCTATATGAAGCTAGATCTGATGAGTCTTCATGATGTTTAGATATTACACCCACCGCATCTTTTTTCCAGGATGGTGGTGCTTTCCCTCCTTTTAAAATACTGTTAAACAAAACCTTCCAGATCTTTAAAACGTTCTTCCTTCCTAGCTTCCAAACTTCTACTGGAATGCCATCTATTCCTGGAGACATTCCCATGTATTGACTTTGTATCACTGTTTTTATATAATTTGCTCCTGTGTTAACTCTTAATTGTTGAATCTCTTCTACCTCTAACCCTGGCATATTTAAGTCTTCAATAAATATTTCCATATACCATTAAAAAAAAAAAGAAATGAAAGGAAGCAAGAAAGAAAATCCCTTCTAATTTATGTGCAGTCCACATGGAAGCTTCTACTCTGCCCTGCCTGTGTGCTATCTGGCTTTAGAACTTTCTCCCAATGGGTTAAAGACTCTGTGGTCATCCCCTACCCAACAGACTCGCCCAACAAAATACCTTGTGAAAGTGTTATAAATCTGCTTAAGTTACCTGCTTGAAGCTGTTCCAAAAACAAACAACCACAGCTTTCTAGCTCAACTGTAGGTGTTCCTCCTACTGTAATTTATTTACACTTTGAATGTGTTTTAAATTTGCTTTTTAAAAAGTGAACTGCTCCTTATCATTTAAAGTATTACTAAAGGGCAGGTGAGCACACACGCAGGTAAGTTTTTCTGGCTGTAATAACTTACTTTGGCCACCAGGAGGCAGCACAATGCCAGCAGTCTACCATATTCCCTGTTGTTTTAACTAAGAATTGTACCAATAGCTTTTAGTTTAATGTTATTTTAACTCTCAATAGTTCCAGTATATGTAGGTTTAATATTGCCAGCCACATTTTAGAGTGCTATTTAATGCCTAGTATGTCTTCTGTACCCTTTGTCTCCTGTTTTTAAATTTATATCTGCAACATTTCCATCTCTGGCTTGCTCTCTTCTTACATCTTCAGCTCTGATTTTCACAGTTGCTTCCTTTCTGATTGTCATTTTCAATGCTGTTTCACACTGCTGACCTGGCCCTGCCCACTCCATTCATCTTTGCTCTGCTCGAGCTCACTCCGCTCCCCTACCCTTCCCCCATTCCCAACCACCCCATTACAATTTCCTTTATACAATTCACTCCCTCCCCTTCCTTCCCCAAAATCCACTGACAAACTACTTCATGTCAGACTCCAAATACATCACTTCCTTCCCCTACTATTACACCCTATCCATAACCCTCTATAACTTCCTTCCCCAATATCCACTGACAAGCTACTTCCTGTCAGACTCCAAATACATCACTTCTTTCCCCTACTATTACACCCTGTCTATAACCTCTACACCCTCCATCAAAAATGAAACACCTTATCATCACCACCTCACTCCTATTTCTTCTCTCTTCTCTAACCTTTTATCACTCACACCTTCCTTATTCTCTTTTATGCTCTCCTACCTCCTATACCTTTGACACTCATTCTACACCTTCCTACTTTTATATCTCCCCATCCTTTTTCAAACTCTCCACCTCTTCTCTTCACAAATTGTCTATAATGCAAATCCACCCTCCTACCTACAAATATAAACCCAAGTTACACAAACTACATCTATGTACTACTGTACTCCCTCTTCACATTAATAACTTACGCATATCTGGACATGTCCACCCCAAACCTGGCCCCTCCCTCTCTTCCCTCAATCGAACACCCCCCTTATTTTCCTACCTTCCTTCCTTCCCCAAACAAGTCTCATCATACCCAGCTTTTTACACTAAACTCATCCATATCCAAGAACCTGGTAATATACTCTCTAAATATTCAAAGCCTAACCAACAAGATCACCAATTTCCATGCCTGGATAACATATACAAACCCTCACATCTTTTCTTTATCTGAAACCTGGCTTAAGTCACATATCACTAACAAAGAAATTCTCCCACCAGGCTATATCTATTGCTCTGATAGATTTAAAAAAAAAGTGGGTGGTGTAGCCATCCTCCACTCCAATAGCCTCAGTCTCTCAACTTTTCCCCCACCCATCCCTGACTTTCACCCAGCTGAACTCATCATCCTTAATTGCCACCTTAACCCTCACAAAAAAATTAGCTGTTGCTGCTATCTATATCCCTCCTGGAAACAATTTATCCACTTTAGAGAATAACTTATCCTGGTTTTCCCACAATATTCCTTATGAAACCCTCATCTTAGGCGATGTTAACCTAGATTGGTCTAAACTTAGAAATGACTCTCCAGAACTCAGCATCAACCTGCATGGTTTCCATCAACTAATATCTTCACCCACCTGCCTCCATAAAAAACTCATCTTTCAGCTCCATAATTGACTGGATACTTGCCAAATCCCTTCACCACTACCACAACCCATCTACCCTACCAGACCAACTTAGCGACCACCTCACCACCTTGGTCCTTAGATACACCACCCAACCCCCCAAATCCCATCTTTATAGAGATTGCCAAAAACTCTTTAATTTTAATGTAGTCCAGTTCAAATCTATTCTCTCCACCATTGACTGGTCCATCCTTAAATAAATCCCACTCAGTCACACAGTTACTAGGTTCAATAGCATCTTCCTAAATACCCTGAACTCCCTTGATCCCTTTAGGAAGGTTAGAATAAAACCCAATTATGTTCCCTGGCTCTCAAAAGAAACTAAGTCCCTTATGTTAAAAAGATATAGAGTTTGGAAAGCCTGGATCAAAACAAAGGAACTACTTCTGCTATGTAATTATAGACACCTCAGAAATCTTACAAAACAACAAACCAATAATGAGAAAAAGTCATTTTATAAGAAATCCAACCCTCGCAAGCTCTGGTATGCTATTAACAAAATTTTGTCTCCAATCTACCCCTCAACTCTCTGCCCCTTCCCAAATACATCTCCTCTGGAAACTGCTATTCTTCTCAATAAACACTTTATTGAAACCATTCAAAAACTCATACCTTCCAACTGTAACACAACTTCTCTGCCTACCCCTCCCAATCCTTCTAACAAACAACTATTCTCTTTATATCCAGTTCCTACTTCCTACATCAGATCTCTTCTTCACAAACTCAAACCCTGCTCTCCCTCCACTGACAATCTACCTCCCACCTTCCTCAAACTTGCTGCTGACTCCATTTCCTAGTCAGTATCTATACTAATCACTAGATGTATTCAGGAATCCACCGTCCCTACCCTCTGGAAATCCTTTTTCACTATTCCCCTGCATAAAGGTGGAAACTCTACAGACCCATCTAACTACTGACCTATATCTATTCTATCTCCCCTCTCTAAGATTCTCAAAAATGTATCCACTCACAACTACTTAACTACCTCCTCCAGCATAACCTCTTTACTCCCACCCAGCATGGTTTCCATCCCAACCACAGCACGACTTCCCTCTTATCCTTTACACATACCATTGCTGAGGCCCCAGACAATAACAAACTAATATCATGTCTCTTCCTTGACCTTTCCAAAGCCTTTGATACAGTCTCCTATCTCCTATCTAAACTTACAGACCTCAGTCTATCTTTTTCTTCCCTTGCCTGATACTCCAGTTACTTATCCTGCAGGCAGCAATCTGTTAAATGGCTCTCTTCCACATCTCCATTCATACCTGTCCCAACCGGGGTGCTACAAGATTCCATCCTGGGTCCCCTCCTATTTAATGTCTTTACCAATGATCTCTATACTTCTTGTAAACAATCCTCCCTCATCCAATATGCAGATGACGTGATTCTCATCTCCATCTCAGACAATATCTCCAATCTCCACACTTTTACTCAACAGGCCTTCCTATCCACTGAACAGTGGTTGTCCAGGAATCTACTCATTCTCAACCCTAAAATGACCAAATTATTATTATTTTTCCCCCAATCTCTCATTTACATCAAATCCACCTTTACTATTACTTCATCTAATATCACTGTTATCCAACCTGAAGCTCACACTAAACTGTTTGGGGTCATCATAAATGATGAACTCAAATTCAACTTGCACATCCTCCAAAGCATAAAAAAGACTCACCAGAAACTTTGTTTACTGTATGGCACCAAAAAATTCTAACTACAAATGCCAGACTCTCCCTTGCACAAGCTCTTCTCCTCCCCTCCCTTCTATATGCTGCCCCAGTACTCACCAACATCCAAAAAACTACTTTAAACAAACATCAACAAACTTACCACAAGCTAGATTTATCACAAACTCTCCATACAATACACATCACTGCCTTGCCCTAAATACTCTTCACTGGTTAGAATTCCCCCATCTTCTACTGCTGTCACAATTTCAAATGTTATACTTCATTCTTTACAAACCTTCTTCCTGCCCTGCTACTCTTCCTTCATCTCTATCTACACTCCTCCGTGGACTCTCCATACATCTAATCAGCAACTACTACAAATCTACCAACCCAAAACAGCTAGCATGCCCAACACTTCCTTAACAGTATAGATGTTTACTCTGTTCTGTAGAAAGTTAGACATCTTTCTAGAGGTCCCAATATCCTTGATCTAATTATCACAGATATAGCCATTCTTGCACATCTCCTTATGTATCATCCTTCCATGATATATCAGACTATAAATTAGTGATATTTTCCTTTTGAACTGGAGTACTGCCCTTTTAAATACCTTTGTGTTTATGGGATTCTCAAAATCAAAACTTCTGTAGCTACTTGATAACCTAAATAAATTCTGCTATAATCCTCCTCCGATGGATCCTATTGCTAAATCTGCTGCCTATGCCTTTGACTTCTAATACCATTCAAATAATTGCATTGAAAAGGCAGTCCCTATTCACACCAAGCATAATGATAAATGTAAATCAAACCCTATTTGGTGGAATACCCATATAAATGAATTTTACAACAAGAGAAATAAATTGCCTAATCCTTTTAATAGATCTCATTCTACCTGCCTACTTAAAGACTGCACGTAAACAAGCTACTAAAGATAAACAGGAACCATTAGGAAGTTTAAAGTGAAGTATGAAGCCACTAACACCAAACTACAAATCTTTGATAATATCAGAATGGTAAGAACTAGCATCCAACAATGTCCATAGCTAGTCCACAATAATACAAGAAAGTCTGCTCCATAGAAAATAGCCAGTATCCTAAATGACAAATTTAGGTCAAATTTTACTCCTAAACATTTGGTTACCATGGAACGAATTCTGTCAGCCTGCTCAAAAGCTAAAACACCTCATTCATGGACTCTGATGATATACTGGGATGCAAATATAGCCTATGCAAACCTCTATTTCACCTCTTTAATCTAAGCCTCTCCACTGATTACATTCCTGAAACCTGGGAAAACTGCCATTTTAATGCCAATACATAAGATGGCTAAACCACTGACCTTGATAACTATAGAACTATAGCTTTCAATATTCTCATATATAAAGCTAGGGAAAATATCTCAGACCTCATTAATCTGTGCATTAAGATCTGTTAACTATGGATCCTGATCAGTTCATCATTGCCACAGAATGCCTTACCTCTTTAATTTCATTCAAAAAGTAACCAAGGAAGCTGATAGTGGTTGTGCTCTGCATACAGCATATCTGGACCTGGCCACAGGTTTTGACACTATTCCCAAGCAGACTGTATATAAATCTTTATATTGTGCAGTGGATAGCTAACTGGTTGTCTAACACAAGCCATGTGGTTAGAGTTTCAGGTGCCATTACTGCAAGCAAAAATGTTACCAGAGTTGTACAACAGGGCTCAATGTTGGCCTCCTTCCTATTTGTACTTGTCAGAGCTTAGGTATCATTATTTGATCTTCCATGGACTCTTCCACTGACTCACAATTTTTCCAACATAGAGTAGACCATGCTGCAAATCAGTGGAAGGGCAATGGTTTCAGATTAAATGGGAACAAATGCATCATAATTCATTTTGGTATACAAAACATTTTAACATACTACATAGGCAATACACCCCTCAAATCAGACACTACCATGAGAGATCTAAAAAGTCTAGTTGACAAATCCTTATCATTTGAATATGATGTCTCCAGGATAGTTTGAGAATCCTTTTATCTGGCTCACCTAATTTCCAAAGCCATCTCCAATAGATCTAAAGAAGTCTTGACAGCTCTTTATTCATATCTTATCAGTCATTGAATATAATACACCTTTGGACATGTATTTGTCTAAAGATATCATGTAACATGAGAGGCCTCAGAGATTTATAATTAAAGTATCAGTAGCTTCAAGCATTTTACTCATTAAGACAATCTGGTAGCTGTCTCCATGCACTCTGTCTCTTATAGACTCCCCTGGGAATATTTTGTCCTAGCCTTTAGGGACATGAAAGATCCAAACCTCTTTGACATCTTATTCCTTTAGAACAAATGGTACCTCAAATGCTCAGTGGAAGGAGCTAAACCTTCATCAGCAGATAAATTCATATCCTAAGATATCCTTCATCTCTGGAACAAACTTTCACTGCATTCATGTCAGAGTAGCACACTAGCCTCATTCAAGTTAAACCTAGATAACTGGATGGGCAATGTCATACTCTTTTCCAGTCTATCTTGCTTTACTCACCTTGAGGCTGGAAGGAACTTTTTAAAAGAAGTTTTTGGCTAGACAGTAACAATATGCATAGATGGATATAAAGATACAGATAATGCCTGTAATAGTGATGGCCAAATAGTTGATGCATTAACATCAATAATCAAAAAGGTTGACAGCTGACTGTTGACTGGTGCCTGCTCTAAGGATTAACTTCAAAGGATGCAAAGTATAAAAAACATTATTTGCCGGGGGGGGGGGGCAGGCATACTTGCATCCCTTGCTAATTATACATACACTAGACTACTAGATTGTACAATCACTGGGGTAAGGGCATATTCTATCCCAGGGTCTGTTGATCTGCACACCTGTCAGCCATCAGTTTTTTTGATCAAAGCATGTCAGTGCAGTGGCTTTGTGATGTAGTGAACTACAGTCAGATACAGCTAGATAAATATATAGATAGAGTTGCTGTCATTTTATTAGCTATTGTGTTCTTTATATTTTAGTTATATAATGTTTCTATTTTTATTCTAAGCCTGTACTGTTGGTTTTGATGACCTAACAATTGTATTTTATATTACAGATGTTACAGTCTGATAATGTTAATGATTAGTTACCTCATCACCTGAGTTTTACATGTGTACTTAAAACCGTATTTTTGAGTCTCATTTTATTTTCTTGTTAGTACACATATCTTCTTTCTTAGTTACCTCATCACCAGAATTTTACATATGTACTTAAAACTGTCTTTTTGAGTCTCATTTCATTTTCTTGTTAGTACACATATCTTCTTTCTTTCTTTCAAATCCATCACCTCCACTGTTGTACTACATCTCTTCGATTTTAATTAATTTAGAATTACCCATGTTAGTTTAATTTGAATCTTATATTGTTTAATAATTCCAGTTAATGATTTACTCAAATTAGCCAAGAACCCATCAGTATCTTAAATACTATTGCTGGAAATGAAAGATTTTAGTAGTTCATAGTGTGTCTTGTCACTGAATCACATGACCAGTATGTTTAGAGGACTTTTGATGTATGTTTTTTTTCCAAACATTGCTGTATTTGCATGCAGTTGTCCACAAATACTACTATGTATTCTGCTAAAATTTATGTTAGCAACAAATGTACTTAAGTGGTTTGAAGCAAATAGAACTTAAGGTCAATATTGACTTGTGCTGTCTACGTTTTGTTGCTGACAGGACTGACAGCACTTCCTGGAAGGGTAACCCTGTGTTGTCTAATAGAAAATTGTTACCATTAGCACAGTATATATATCTGAGTAACTTATAGCAGCAGCAGGACTACCAAATGAGATACAAGTCAATGACACAGGTATAAATGAAAATAACTGTAACAAGCAATTACTTCTCACTGATGCAATAGCAAATGAACTTGAAGGACAAAACAACACATTTAAGAATATTGTTGAAAACTGAGGCGACTTTCTGGCTGCAGTGCAGGTGATAATAATCTATACAAACAGTTGACATGACTGACAATTTAGATAGACCAAGAAATTTAGCTGTGAATTTCAAATAAAGACTAAATGGCTAAATGTAGATCTAGAGTCTCCTCCGGCATGCCATTCAAGATAAAAGAGGCAATATACCTAACACTTAATATTCTCAAGTCCAAGTACTCAGTTAACTTCAGATGACCTCTGCAATGTCAGTCTTGGTAATAGGATCTTACATGTCTCTATCCCAAGTCAAATTTTAAACATGCAGGCCTTGGAGTGTTGTTAATACAGACTGTTATTCTTCAAGGTCTCTATAAATTGCCTAATATAAGTAGTGGTCATGCAAGTACCTCCTATTTACCAACTTGTAAGCTTACTGAGGTTAAGTATGGTGTTTCATCTTAATAGTAAGAAAATGGGATATAATTTATTGCAGGGCAGAATGACAATGACAAATTCAGCATCACTGAGATAGACACCCTAAGAGAAATAACTTTTAGAATTTTGCAGAAAGGATTTGTTCTATCAGTGATGCATATTATTCTATTTCTTAATGTTATAATTAGCTAGCGCAATCAATATTTTCACTTGCCACATGAAATTGTCATTACAAACTGATCATATTTCTCTTTGAAGAAAACTTGATAAATAATCCTAAGTACTGTGCAAAAGACTAATGCCATATAAATCGTTAGGACTGTAACCAATTTTTGGTATCAATGATTATTAAATTAATTATACACTTTTAGTGAAAAGCCTCACAATATCACATCAAGTTAAGTTGCTATGAGCTACTTTGTCATCCATCACTATAATGCAAGATGTCTTAGTTATGTAATCAATACACTATAATTTATAGCCACTAGAGAAAGCTCTGATGTGTTTGTCTTTGCAGAAATCTCTTTTTCTGATTTTCCACTTTTATCCTATGAGGCTATTCCAGTTACAGTAATTTCAGAAATCACAGTCTGATGCAGGTGTTTAGATATATGTTCCTGACACGTTCACTTTATGTTGCTTTTAAATGATAACACAAATAAATGTATCAATTCTGTTATAAAGGTATACAGTTTGCAAAGATTTTAAAGAAGCCATAGAATTGTTTCTGAAAAGAAAATTCTGAGTTTATGAACTCTGTTATAAATTAATTAAAGTCGCTACCACCTAATGCTGAGGAACTTTTAATTCTCCTACACACTCACACACACACACACACACACACACACACACACACACACACACACACACACACACACACACACACACACAATAAAAGTGACATTAAATATTTGAATGTTTTATCCATACCTGAGATTCTAGAGTTCTAGAAGTAGTGTTGACTTATCTATTATATTACTCACCTCCATGATATTTCTCCTTTAAGTAAATCTGATCATGCAGGTATTAAAACTGTTAGTGTCTTCTCCTAAAAGTAATATTCTCAGGTTAGTAAGGCTGGGAAATGTTATATAACTTACTCAATATTTATTTTAAAATTCATATAGGAATACAAAGGGTTAAATGGTCTTTGTCAGCTGTTGATCTCTGACAATTTTAGAATAATCTTTATAATATGTGGCTAGAAATGTGCTATTCTATTGAAAGCAGATAGAAGCTTAAACAATAATACTCTTTGGCTCGCAAGCATGTTGTGTGATTGAACATAATTTTGGTGAATGTGAAAGGAGTGAGTGGTTTTGACTGAAATTACATTCTGTGATAGTGGAGTTTGCTTTTCATTCCAATGTTGTGCTACCTCAGACTTATACATATATATGGGTCCACTTTGTAATTTTGAAATACTGAAATCCCAAATTTCAGTATTTCGAAATCACAAAGCTGAAAACCCAAGCACAAGTAAAAAATCTGAAAACACACAACTGCGAAATTCAAAATCCTGAAACTACACTACTCATACATTAAACGCATAAACAAACACAAAACTCCCCCCCACTATCAAACAAATGCATCTAAACTACACCCCTCTACTTATATATTCTAACTCCGAGATCACACAAACAGAAACATAAATGAAACTCATACACACACATCTTACAGTCCCTCACACACACACATCACAGTCACAACACACACTTACACACACTAAAGCCCCTAACCAACATACTTAGACACAAAAACATAGCTAAATTAAGACATCCACACACCGCACCAGTGGAAGCGGAAATTCAAAATCTCCGTGCTTCGGGTTTTTGAATTTCACGCTTCTGCTGGTTTCACAACTTTCAGTATTCAGCTTTGTGATTTAGAAATACTGAAATTCGGGATTTCAATATTTCAAAATTACAAAGTAGACCCATATGTATATATATATATATATATATATATATATATATATATATATATATATATATATAAAAGTCCAAGTGGTGTGGGGTTGTCCCCCTACATTGGGGGTGCGGGGGGGGGTCTTTCCTCCCTGCAAAAAAAAAAATATATAGTTGTTTGTTGGAGGTGGTTTCAGCGAAAGGTTTTTGATTTTTTTTCTGTTCATTGAAATTACCTTCGATGACTCACATGAATCCTTTTGTCTCTTTAGTAGGATTATACTATCCAAAAGAAGTTAACTAAAAATGTTGATTGTACAAATTTTTTTAAGAAAGATCTATCAACTGTGAACAGTAATAACAAATTAATTAACAGGATCATTCCTATCATGGAACTGTACCTGGAAAAAAACTCACAGCTAATATATTTTCTTTAATTATGATAAAGCAGTGGGTGGTTGCACTTATTCACCATTTAACTTGGTATATAAAGAACATTCTGTGAACCTACCAAGTGACATAAGTTTTGAAAGGTTTTTAGTGTTGTAGTATTCCCTTCTTTATTTCCAACTATATGACATTTGACAGTTAATGATACTATCTTTTCAACTATTTCAGAAGAATTATTGCAGGAGGTTTGTCAGAACTTTAAGGGGAATCTAGTTAGTTGTCCTTATGACAACCCTGGGATTTTCCTGAAAAGCATTAGTGGCAAATATTCTGGATCATTAGCCGATTGTTTTGGTTTGTGCTGTCTTTAGTGTATGTTCTTGAAAGCCAGAGAAAAAAAAAAAACGTTGTGCCAATTTTCAAGCCAGAAAATGTAGAGGGGCAGAAGAAAATACTGTCACATTAGTTTCACCTGCATTTGATGGAAGATGTAGAAGCAGACATTAATAAAATGAATTCCTTTGAGATTTTTAGAATTTTTGTGGTGTCAACCGATATGGCTTTTTTGTCAGTTTGCTCTTGCATTTTGAACCTTCTACACCTGAGTACTTGAAGCTACAACCAAGGTATTCGTAGGCAGATTTAAAATATCTTGCTAGCATTTCCTTAGCACGTTTGCCACTCACCGTAAGGTCTTTAACATCAATCTTTTCATTTCTATTTATTTCAAACTCTCTTCTAATAATACCACATATCTGACATTTTCTAAATTTGACAACCCATGCAATGTTATAATCATTTCAGTCTATGACTGAAATGACATAAACATTTCCCCTGTGTTAAACAACTGTATAGCAGAAATTATAGAGAGAAATATATTCACAGAACATTTTATAGAAGCCCATCCCTGTACTATGTAGAATGTCAAAAGTTTAAATGCCAGTGAATTGTCTGGATTCACAGTTCATACTCCATTATAACATTAGACGTAACTCCACAAAACATGAGGACCATTTTTATTTTACATGACCTGAGGTCAAGATATTTTAGGAAACTTGAGTGACCAAGTTTATTTTCAAAATGTAATCTTTCTGACAAGCATAGTTAATATTTTAGATAGAGTGTGGTTCCTTCCTGAAGTATCAGTTTCTAAATTCTTTAGCTGATGCTTTAGGTGTCAGCCAATATATGTATTAAGTGACAAGTACTGGTATAACAAATGGAATGCCAACTTTACAGCATAAAAGATACTGTTTTATCAAGGAAATTATGAACACATAGTAAAGCACCTTGCTGAATATAGTAGTGAAAATGCATTACAAAATGAGCAAGGCTGTAAATATTTTAATCAAAATTGAGGTATTTTTTTGTATGGCATATCCTAGTAAAATAGGAAACTAAGGGGAATATATCCAATGTTTCTGTTTCATCAGGACTTAGAAGCAACGGCTTAAACACAAAGATCACTGGAATACTCACAAGTTTCTCACTCAGCTTAATAAACACAGGTATACATCAGCTGCTAAGGCTCTGGGAAATAAAATACATCACTGACGAGCACATTATAGAAGGAAAACCCTTACCAACTAGACATGTGACAAATAAAGGCTTTTCCAAAAACCTGTTTGAAATTTGTCAAAAAAAAAAAGAGTATTATTATTATTATTATTATTATTTACAAAGAAAGTAGTCCATAGGTTACACCGACTAATCATTTACATTTAGTAGAATTAATTACAGTGTTTTTCATTCCAGAAACTACTGTACAGAATGATGCTGAGGGATTGGTCATAAACTAAATTCATTCAGGTCCTGGAATCCCAGCAGTTTTGTAAACAGGATTCATTCAGGTCATGGGATCCCAACAGCTTTTTTATACAAACTGAATACTGCAGAATCAAGAAGGACTCTTCTGTTGGTCATATTGCTTTAATTGTGGTCTATACGCAAAATTAGGAATTTTATTTGTAACTGCTTTTCCAGCACATTTTGGAAAATGGATATATTTTTAACTTGTGGAAGGCTGCAATAGTCATTGCAGTACAAAATAACAGGAATGACCTAATCCCCCAGAACTATAGACCCATCAGCTTGCCATCAAAATGTTTTATTGCCATTACTAATGAGATTTTTTATCATAAAATACCCAGGAAGCTGAGATCACTTAATACTGATTAACACTGAGACACTCAATGATTTACTGAGACTAGCTGCCATCTTTCAAACATGGTAAACTTGTATACATCTCTTACTAATATCATTGAAAATAACATTTTGATGAGCATAGTTTATATAGATTTGTCAAAAGCTTTTGAACCTGTCCCATGCTTAGCTATTTTGGAAAGAGGCTAAGGCTCTGAACACCCCTATAGTATCTTTTTTAGGTAGTGTCACAAGAACAAAACTCCCAATGTAAAAATACCGGGTCTATATTATGTTATCGAATACTCATGAATTCGAAAATGTAATAGTCGACCCCTAATTGTCGAAAATGTCAACCGTCGAACTTTTCAATGGAGATCTCAGTACAGTGCGAAAATGGAAGTTTTCCATTGTCTACACTGTATGGCAATCTCAGAGTTGGTATATTTAAGTAGCATTTAAATGGTTTGTTTGGGTGGGTTTTTGTACTTTTTTTTGTTGTTCGACATTTGATGGTTTCGACAATTAGGGGTCGACTATTTAGTTTTCGAATACATGAGTACTCGATAACATAATATAGACCCAAAAATACCAACCAGAAGCAATCTCAACTTCATGCTGCTAAATGCTAGGAGTCTTAACGTGAAACTGCACTCACTGGAAGCAGTTCTCTCCCTGGAGGACACAGACATTTGTGCAGTCACAGAGACCTGCTTCAAGGCTGTGGTGAGCACCTCAACCACACTGGGTCACACCTACTTCCACACATTCAGACCACAAACAGAAGGCAAGAAAACTAAAGGAGGGGGTGCATCAATATTCATCAAGGATAAATACAACTCCAAATTGGTTAAACAGTATGATGTCCTAGAGATACTTCAGGTACATTTAGCCATTGGTAGGACACCTATTCAAGTCATTGCCAGCTACAGAACCTCCTTCATGAATCAGGACACACGCTCTGCCCATCTGGATTAATTTGAGTCTAGCAAGATACATCTGAGCACCATGGTTTTGGGTGACTTTAACTACCCTAGCATTGACTGGGTGAATTACTCATGCTCAAACTCACCTGCCCAAAGGTTCCTCATCTTTGTCAACTCCAATGCCCTGGACCAGCTGGTTGACACCCCCACTAGAGGTGCCAGCATCCTGGATCTGGTGCTTACAAATATGAGAGACCGATGTAACTCCCCCACTGTGAGTTCATCCCTGGTGACATCTGACCACAATTCAGTATCATTTGAAGTAACTATCATACCTGACCTCCCCCCAGCAGCAACTAGTCTAAAAAACTTCTCCAAAGCAGATTATAACCTCTTACTGGATGGTATAAATAGCTTCACTGCACCTCCCTCCACAGACGGAACAAATAACTATCCTGAGCTCTACACCAATGCCCTATACAAGCACCTGTGTAACTGCATTGACTCAGTATTACCTGTTAGGACCAAACCAAGCTTTCGAGGAAGAGCAAACTTGCTTGGTGGACAACCGCTATTAACAGGCTTTACAATAAGTGGAAGAAACTGCTGTCTAAGTGTAAGAAGGAGTGAGCTTTAAACTTGAGACACTTCATTCTCAGCTTAAATAAGCAAATAAGATTTCTTGTGAAGTTCTCCAAAGCAAACTTCAAATCCAGGTTAGCTTCTTCAACAAAGGACAGCCATAAGGCATTCTTTAGGTACATCTGTAACATAAAAGGTAAGGCCCAGATTTGCACCAAACTGGTAGCTAATGGTAACACATATACTGAGCCGGTGGGGATAGGTAACCTGTTAGTTGACAGGTTTGGTGAAAACTTCACTCCGCTGTCCCCACCACATGTACCTCATGACATCCCTACCGCCTGTCCCCTACCTTGTATCTCTAAAGAGCAGGTCGTAAATGCCCTCCCTAAAGCCAAAAACACAGCATCAATGGCACCTGATAACATCCCATGCTGCGTCCTACATAGGCTCAAACAAGAAATTGCATTACCATTGGGTACTTTTTCAATCACAGTCTAAGCACTGGCTTCATCCCAGCTAAATGGAGAACATCCACCATTATCCCCTTGCACAAAGGTGGTGTTTCTATTGACCCTGTGAACTACAGACCTATTAGCCTGACTAGCCTTATCTGCAAGGCCATGGAGAGAATCATCATGGACTTTATCAGAAAAGATATAGGTAGCCTCCAAACACTAGATCATACCCAATTTGGATTTATCAAGGGGAGAGCATGCCTATTAAACCTGGTGGACTTCTTTGAGACAGTCACCAAAGTCTTGGATGAGGGGAAGTCTGTGCATACAGCCAACCTAGGCCTAGCCAAGGCATTTGACACTATCCCTCACTCAGGCATCTTTGACAAACTCTCCCAGCTAGATATCAACCTTTATATCATAATGTGAGTTGTGAACTGGCTCACTGATAGAACCCATACAATCAAAATAGGGGAATCCACCTCCAGCAGCAGACCCATAACCTGATCATATGGGTAAATTTGGCTAGGCTTGTAAGGGTCCTCGGGCCATTAGCCTAGTAACTTCCTATGATCCTATGACTTGATGTCAACTCATATACAGTAACATGGATCACAGACTGCTTATGTTATAGATATGATCATGTTAGGTTCAAAGACTTCTTGCCTCGAGTCATAGAGTGGTACTACAGGGATAAGTGCTTGGCCTGTTTTTAATTTAGTAACTAGTTGCAAGCAAAGCAAAGTGCTAGCCACACTTTGATAACTAATCTGTTTTTAATTTAAATATTGACGTCTTAGTTACAAATATAAATAATCATAACGACACAAAAATTTTGTTGAATGTGCTACATGCCTGGGGTAGTGGCAATCATATAAAATGTAAAAGATAAAATAATCAACAATGCATATTTGATATCACAACCATTGCTTTCCACATGCTGAGAATGATGAAGCTCTGACTTGTATTTCACTAGGCACTACCCAAGGACATAGTAGTGATACATGACAGAGGATTGAACTTCACCTGTGATGTTAATATGACTATTAGAAATATGTTTGGTGCACAAGAGCAATTGTGTAGACTACAGCATCTAGATACTCTTCATTCCTATTACTTTTGTATGCAGCATTATTATATCCAGGTAGGGTATTGTGTGCCTATCATATGTCTACTGTTTAAGATGTATCCAAGTTGGAGAGGATGGAGAGAAAACAGAAATAATTTACAAAGGAGGTTGTAGAGTTCAAAAATATTCATTAAAATGAAAGAGTAAATGAATTGATCCTTCATTTATTGCTGATCACCCAGTCTGTCAGATAGCACATAAGATGAAGGCAATGTGCTGTTAATGAGATGCTGCTTGTCGTCTGGGCTTTGTTTTGTTTTTTTTTTTTGTTTTTTTTTTTGGTTTCTCCCTCTTTCCACTTGCCTATTGAGTGACTTTGAGTGAAACACTGAACCAAATCATCATCTAGGTTAATTGGAAAACTGGGCTCAGATCCTTAATGGTCTCCTGGACTTCATCTCTAGTATTTACCTTTGGACCTAAAAAGTGGTAGTGTAATTTTGACATACAAGTACAGAACAGATGATCTGCTATTTTTCACAATAGCAATTAGGTTTGCTTCTTCCACATAGAGAACTAGAAAAGTATTTTTATAGAAATTTATAATTTCAATATCCTGGTTATTTTATTTAACGAGCAGCATTCATATAACATGGTATACATTTTCAGTCTGATTAATGAATTAAAAGACTAAGCATATGCCACTTGGGACACATAGATTGAAAGATGGAAGATTTACAAAGTTTAAAAATGTCAGAAATGTTGAAATCATTGCTAGTTACATTAGACCCTAACTTGAGTATGGAATAGCAATATGGAAACCCTATAAGAAAACAAGTATGACCAAATTGGAAAGAGTACAGCGGAAATATACTAAGGGTATCCATGGATGTGAAAATTTAAGGTATTATGTAAGACTAAAATATCTGAACGTGTTCAGTGTCTCATGCATACATTTAAGAGGAGACCTTATTCTGGTATACAGAGCATTTAGAGACAACTATATTTGGGAATGTTTGTTAATATTAAAAAGTAGTAATCATCAGACAATCTATGTAGAAGATTGCACTGGAATGACAGGGTATACTAAATGCTTCTGTGAGAGAGTTGCTGATGCATAGAATTGACAACCAAACTACATTAATGATTGCACTAGCTTAGATATTTTTAAGAACAACCTGGACACTTATTATGGGAATAACTTTATCATATATTGGCAGACTAGAAGGGTGTTATTGCCTGTGCTTGAAATATTTGTATATATTTCTGTGTGTGAGAGTTCATAGTTATTTAAACAATTGTAGGATATCCTTTTGGAAGAAACAGACTACCAGGCAGAAATGAAGCTTCTGTTTTGCATGCCTTATTGTTTAACCTATTCATTATGTCAATTCCTATCCTTAAAGCTATTATCTGCAGTAAATTTGCAGATGACTGCAAGGTTGTCTTTGATTTGCAGATAACTCCAAGGTTATTTTTGTCAGTACAGTAAAGACTCAATCAATCCTGTAATAATATTACCTATTTGTTAAACAGGAAGGCCAGGTATCCATTTTCACAGGCTATCAAGAGGCAATGTCTGATTGAATGACTTGTTCAAGGTCACACAGTAATCAAATGAGGAATGAAGGAAATAAACCCTGTATTACAGGAACTACAGATCACAGACTTAACCCCTGAAATAACTCCCAATATCATTTCAAATTGCTAAGTGGTTGACTTCAACAAACAACCATTATTTTACCTTTAGTAATAAAAAGGGTGTTGTCTTATATTTTTGTAAATCCAACAGAGTTTTTGTATGGTATTAATGCTTTTTGTATTAAACCCGTTACTGTCTTCCAAGCTCTGGGATTATACATATCATGGATTTTACAAACACCTTGTTTGTTGTGTCTATTTGGAGATCCCGTGGTATTACTAGTTTAACTTTTAGAACTATATTTGTTGTGTCGAGCAAGGTGATATTGCAGATATTTCTTGCCATTAATGGGCCTCTTGTAAGTTTGGGTACTTCTTTTACAATATTGTGTAAGTGTACATAAGAAATGCACAGTAGATTTTCACTTGAAAAATCATGTCTTTAAAATCAAGAATATGTAAATAGACTGATAGTGATATCATACTTAGTGTTTTACATGCTGAGAAGTGGTAACCTATTCAAGACATACACTTGCTTTTATTATAACATCTTAGTAGCAAATATGAATATCTTATCATAGTCTCATGGGGTTAATCCTAACGACTGTGCTTAGCTTGCAAAGACTGTTAAGTGTTTAAGTTTTCAATTATGGTTGCTAATCAATGGAATAGACTACCTGCAGGAGTCAATAAAGTCTGTGTAGACTCCATGTAGAGCCTGCTCGAAGTGTATTCATGTACATGGCCCCGATGTGCTCTCGGCAACGTGCAATGCATGTTAATGATGTCCGGCATACCTAAGTGAGGTTTTGTGGCATGTCACAGTAGTGTTGGCAGCGAAAACCTCATAGAACAACATGGGTAATGAATCCATGTACAGGTGAGCACTGATAGTCTGCCCCATACCTCTCATCTTCTTAGAGCAACAAATCTGTACAAAACCATTAAAGTGGGAAAGGCTGAGAAATAGGGACATAGTGACATATTGCCTTTATAAACTTAGAGAGTTGACAGAATAAATTGGTATGCATTAGCATGCCCCTTATGAAGATTATAAAGTCCAAAACAAAAACATCTGTCATTATTCAGTGACTTCCATCCCGAATGATTATTATAAAACCACAAATGTTATGAGGAACATTGCAAAAATATAAGCCAAAACCCTTGTAAAACTGGCAGAACCAGTTATATCCGAATAGTTTGGCTTTTCTCCTATTTTTCTTTATTTATTTTATTTTTGCCATGTTTGTGTGATGTGCTGCAGCATTTGTCTATGCTTACCTTGTTTGGGCAACGGGACTACCCATGTATCAGACATGACCTAGACATCCAAAAATAGAAACTGGATGCTTTTATTTGCTATTGCTGAGCAACACTGGACATTGCGTAAGCCTGGTAAGCGGGGCTGCACAAAGCGAATACCATCAGTTAGCAAAGAATACTACAATACGTGATTACATGTAACAGATTCTGTGGTGACACATGTTAAGTGTTGGACTGGAGTGCAGATGGTCCTGAGCCCTAGTCCAGGGTATGCAAACTTTTATTTATACTTTTGTAACATTGCAGCTTGTACAATAAAGTGGTACACTAATGAAATAACTGTGGAATTGCATTGGTTGAAACTTATTTTCTGATACATTCAAAAAAGGTGCGCACCAAATGGTATCACACAAACCAATGCACTTGTTTTACCATGTCTGTGTGATGGTAAGAGGTGCACAGCTTTTTTGAATGTATCAAAATGCAGACAGTCTGAATGCTCAGTAACCGCAATTAGTAGGAAAACATGATATTGAAAGGTGAATTGGCAGGAACTGCACCTTAGACATTGAGCTTGAATTTGCGTAGATATGTCAGGTGTTGGAGAGAATGTGCTCTGGAGTCCAAGTTCTTTATTGGGCTCCTGGTGAAGGGTCCTGGGCCTGTCTGATGCAGGAAAACTATACTGGTTTACAATATAAATCTAAAGCCTGGGATAGTTTTGCAAGGGCTCTTACCAGTGCGACTGGTATCCCATGCTCTGGTGAACAATGTTGCCACCATTATGATGATTTCTGTGGGAGGAAAATGGATACCGTTGATCAGTGGATCAGGAAGTATCAGGCAGGGAATGTTCCAGAGATGTGCATGCATGATTTTCATTTAGTACTCATAAATATTCAAGCTGAATATGGTAAAAACTGGTATTCATTATGCTTTTTTCATTTTCCCTTTTTCCACACCTACAGAAGAGAGATCCTTGAATGTGAGGTCCTATGCAAGCTGACTGGCAGGGTGCAAGAAGCATGGGTATGTAAGCATAATTATATAAAGCACTGTTATTGCAGCCTTAGCACTTATAGATGGATTAGTTGTTGTATCATACAGTTGTATGAACTTGGGAATGCATATCTGAACTGTAAAAGCAAATATGCATGCATTACTCTGTAGCGCAGCTTTCAAATGTAGTTATTTCTGCTGAATACCCAAATTTAAGAATCACTGGTTTGGTCTGTTCATTGTAAGATTCATGGTTGTCTGGCAAGTAACTGATACTGAAATTAATAAATAATGAGTGCCGAAATGTATGTTAACACAAATGCTATGCAATTATCCATGTGTGCAAAATCAGTATTTGAAATACATTCCTAGTTATGGCTCATTGTACAGCCATTATTTTATGATATGTCAAGATATCCTGCTCTAAAAAGTCGAGAAGTACAGTCTGTAATACAAAGCAACAGCTGCACATTCTCAGATGACAGTGACCATGAATCTGTAAAGTGTAAAAGGAAAAAGTGGTTGCATTATGTGGGATTCCAATGGAAAAGTAGTGTTGGTTCTAATACCACACTCCCCAAATTTAAAACTCAAATTTAAAACAACACTGTATTAGCTTGTCATCAATAAAATATACAGTACAGTTAAGTAATCATTATAGCATTTGAAGCGCAGACCTCTAGACCTGTGGCTTGAATGTCCTGCTGTCAAGTGTAATCACTGTACACGTATTCCAAGTAATAAAGGAAATTCTTAGCAGTTGGTATTGTAAAAAGTGGAATGTAACAGAATAACATACATTCATTGTAGAAAGCTTTGTATATTATCTGTGAAGTTATTAATCTTCATTTTTTTCTCTCACTCTACCCCTTCTCTTTTATTTTAATTTATGGATTTCTTATTTGTATTACTATTTTTATTTGTATTATATTATTTATATAGTCATATTTTTTATTATGTTATTTTGTATTACTTCTTTTGTTTTGTTTATTATATATAATTTTATATTGCTTTGTTGTTAAATACTTTTTCATTGTTATTATTTATTATTATGTTTATAATTATATTCAAAACTTTTTAAGATGACTTATTATAGTTTATCTTTTATTATTTTTATTTAAATTGCTTTATATTTTATTTCATTTTTGGTCTGAATTTTATTTATGTTATTACTACAGCACAACTGGATAGGCCAGTTCCCCATGATCCACCTACACTCGCTCCACCAGCTGAAGCACCAAGGCCCAGCACTTCTGGGCTGCAGCTTGCAGCACCCCCCCCCCCCGCTGCTCCTGCCCTACCTGTCCCCTCAGGTAGTTCTTCCCCAGAGGTCAGGCCTGTAGCCCCCTATGGGAGCAGATGCATATGGGGTGCATATAGCACCTGAGCAGAGTTGCCAGGTTTGGTGAATAGGATTGTGCACCAAACTGTGGGCACACACCTACTCCAGATGGAGAGCCTGCTTTCCATCCTAGTACAGCAGACCAGCTGTAAGGGCAGACATTGGGCAATGCAGTCAGCAGTGCAGGGATGGAACAGTGCTAACAGTCCAATGGGTGAGCTCACACTGTCACTGTGCTGACATCCATGGGACCTTGACCCCCCACCTCCAGACTAACCAAGGTGTTCTCCCCCATCTTGTATCCTTCACCAACCTTGTCTCTTGTTTTGTGTGTCTAGTCTGTCAGCAAATGCTTCCTCTCCTTCCAAACTTACCTGCCTCAGACTTGGGTGAACTGCCCCAGACTTGGTGGGGGTGAACACCTTGATTGGGGTGGGCTGGGGGCATCGCAAACCAATGGGCATCATGTTTGGTGACAGTGAGAATCAAGTCCTCACCCACTGGACTGTTATCACTGCCACCTCACTGCACTGATGGCCACAGTGTCTGGCATCTGCATTTCCTTGTGTTATTTAAGACAATGATAGAGAGCAGTGTCTCCACTTGGTGTAGGTGGGCACCAATTGTGTAGTGCACAATCCTATGAACCAGACCTGGCCGTTCAACTTGGATGACAAAACCACACCCTCTGCCTCTATTCCCAGAGGAAACCAGGGCAGGAGCAGTGTGGGTGGTGCTGCCAGGGTCTATATTAAATCAGCAAAAACCCAATTAAATGAACAGCATTTTACTGGAAATCCTGTTCATCTAATTCTGCTCTTGTGGGGGGCTGCACCCCCAACCCCCCGCTAATTATATATACCAACTCTGAGATCGCACTACAGTGAGGAAAGGGCAAATTTTCCGATCTTCACTCTACCGATATCTCAGTATGAACAGTTCGACAAATGGCATGTTCGATGTAAGTGCACCAACAATGTTGTTCGTTGAACTGAATTTTCGATGGTCTAATATAGACTCTGCTGCTAGACTGCAGCCCAGAAGTGCTGGGCCTTGGTGCCATAGCCAGTGAAGGGAGTGTAGGTAAACCAAGGGGAGCTTGCCTACCCTGCTGTGCTGTAGTTATAACATAAATACAATTAAAATCCCATAATGAAATAAAACATAACACAAAATAATTGACAAAATAACTAAATAAAATGTAAACATATATTAAATTAATATAAAAATAATAAATAATAAAATTTCAACCACAATGATAAATAATATGAAATGAAAATGGATTTAACAGAAAAACAATAGAAAATTATACATAATAAACAAAACATAGGTAATAAAAATAATTATGATAATGAAAATATGATTATGTATAATATAATAACAATACAAATAAGAAAAAATAAGAAATACATTAAAAAAAAGGAAGAAAAGGGGTGGGGTAGGAGAAAAAAAAGAAAGAACGTTAGTAACTGCACAGATAATATAAAAAATGTTTCTACAAATAATTTACTATATTCTGTTATGTTTTACTTTTAATACTACCAAATGCTAATAAATACTTCTATTACTTTGAATACTACCCTGTTGCTAACACAGACACACTATAGTTAAGATCATATCACATCCAGAAATCATTCATGGGTGCATATATTGCATATATGCATGTTTCAGTTAAACTGATTACATTTGACAGCAAGCCATCCGAGCCACAGCTATAGAGGTCTGCATTTGTAATGCTATCATCATGAATATGTAACACTACTGTAGTCTTACTGATGACAACCTAAAATAGCACTGTAAAGAGCTAATTTTAAATTTGGGGAGTGTGGTATTTAAACCCACAAGCAGTGAGTAATGTAATACTGTACTTCTCCTTTGGGATACAACATAATGCAAGCGCTCTTTCCATTTACACTTTATAGATGCAGGATCACTGTTATAATGATAACAATCTGCAGCATGCTCTTGTTGTCCATGGTATATAAGTCATACTTTACATTGCAATATTTATGTCTGCTTAAACGTACTGTGTAGTTTGAATGTGTGGTTTTCTAAATTACAACCCCTGTCTGTGCTGTAATACTATACTGTTTACTCAATGTGTTACACGTGTTTACCACAATAAGCTGTATTTACTTCCAGTGCTAAAATAACAGTAATGTTTGGAAGCACACATACCACTTGCATCTTGCATCCTTCTCAAACTTTCCTCATAGGTTCACATATCCCATGACAGATCTGCATTAGCTGTGGGAAAAACAAAATACAACATCATACCAATAAGAAAACCAGTCATGAACATATGCACCTGATACCTCCTACAAGCAGTGCCTGTAAGTGATACTTACACATCTGTAGAGTGCTGTCAGTCCTGCATTCCTCAATCCAATGGTCAAGGGTATCCCTTTTCCTCATCCTGAGATCTCAGTAATGATTCCTACACTGTTCACCAGTGCGGGGGATACCAGTAACACTGGACAAATCCCATTCCAAACTATTCCATGCATTTAATTTGTAATCTGATCCATGATAGTGCTCCTGCAATAGCCTTGGACTACAATCAGTCACTAGGAGTGCAGCAAACACTTTAGACTCTTGCACATCTCATATTTGAGACTGAAATATCAGAACCTCTCCCTAATCACCAGCCATCTCTAATACAGATGAAAACCAATGTATAATGACTTTTACCGCCAATTCCAGTTATGACAGATACGAGGAATGTGCACTGTTTGATTTTGCAACATTTGAAAATGGTAAGCGCTGCTTAGCATCTCACAAAATGGGAAATGTGTTTGCATGATGGGGACCAATAAAGAGAAGTTAATCAATACAGATGTTATCATATCAGTATATAAATGACAATATTAGTGTGTCATCCATCAGGAAAATATTTAGGATATAAGAAATACTAGCTCAAATACTATAATCGAGGATGACTATAATGTGAAGTGGAACGCCACTGATAAAAAGACAGATGTCTGCTGTATTAGAACCCTGGGCCTTATCCATGGTAGTCCTACACTCACAGCTGTTGCCAGTTGAAGGATTAAAGAATACATGTGTATGTTTAATGACATTGCTATGCAATGCAAGGTCACATTAGTAAAATACAAGTTGTAGCCCTTGTATCAGTACCCAGGACCATGTGAACTTCAGGCCAACACATGACATCTGCAGTCACAGGAGAAGTTACATGAGGATCTACTACATTAATATTTATCCTGAGGTTCTTACTGTTACATGCAGCAGAACAGAATTTAGTGGGTTTGCGCTATGCAGACTGACAGTAAGACAATGCATACCAGGTATATTTTTAGATGTCTGGTTCCCATCTGCAAACTGGGTGGTCCTCTTCTACAATTTGTGCACTGCCGCTGTGTTCACAAACCAGCTGCTCATAGTTGATGCCATTTGTACTATGTGCACCAACGTGCAAACAGTGGCACCCAATATTGATTAAAAAACAAGAGATAATAGGCAGAATATAAATTCAATGTATCACATACACTACTAGAATATGTAACTTCACAGGAAATATCCCTATGTAGTTCTACAATCCAATTCATCATCCAATGCACATGCCAAACACAGGATGGGTGCCTTAACTCTGTGTTTCAAACATACACCTTTGTAACAAGCAGCAACAATCATCCACCATACCTCTCAACTTCTTAGAGTAGGAATATGGACAAAGGCACAAATAATGGGGGGACAAAGGCCTGAAAAAAGGGACACTCTTTAAATATTGCTCTTACATACTTAGGAAGTGGATAGCATAACAGGTTATGCATTAGCCTGAATTTTCTGAAGGATATGAAGTCTGAAACTCAGGCGTGTGCCATTATTTCCTTAGTCTTCAATGGTTTGCCAGTGATTTGCTAGAAAATCACAATTTTATGAGAAACAGACCAATTTATGAGTCTACCATCTGGATATTCTGCAAAAATCTGTACAGTTGAGAGGGATGTCCAGCACACAATCAAACTGAAAATTATATACAGTCATAATTGTCTTTTTGGCTTTTCCCGGTTAGGGATCGCCACAGTGGAACTCTGGTCCGCTAATTATTGGTAGTTAAGTTTTACGTGCCGAGTTACCAGCCCTGACGCACAACCTTCAACGAAGGTACGCCCATTCACGCATGTGTTCATGCAGAAGATGCTCTAGCTGAAAATCGAACCGGACAGCGTCTTACTGCGAGGCGACAACACTACCAGAGCACCACCACCGCAGATTTAAAATATTATTTTATCAGTATATTCAGTGAAATGTTTCACTTTTAAAATACTGCACTTACTGATTGCACACCCCATTATGATGTTTGCTTGCAAATATAATATAGCACTATTTTACATGTCTGTGTTTCTTGGTCACTCAGCAGTTATCTGTCCAGTAGTCTGGGACATACAGTGTGTACACCATTCAGTATCATTGCATTTAAAATGTCAAGGGATATTAACTGGGAATAATATGATATGCGGCTGCAACAAAGGAAAAACAGGTTTGTTGACACAAACAAACATTGATTGTTCTTTTAGGAGTGGGGGAGCAAAGATGTGCGTCTGCTATGGCACTAACAAGACTGTGTTATAGTCATCCTCAGTTATAGTAGTTGACCTAGTATTTACTTTATTTAACATTTTTTTTACTGGGGAAGTCTGATGAGTGATAAGTTCCTACAGAGGATGTAGAGTAGGCCAAAGGTCTAATGCTGTGTGATAACTATGCACGCATGTTTCATGGAAAGATGCTTTGATAAGACTTTTAACATTTCACTTTATTTGGATTGCACAATTGTCTTAGTCTGCTGTTTTGTTTGTGGGGGGGGGGGGGTGACTTCCTGCTATGGCAGACACTAGAATGGACTGTTGTGTTGGGTGGGTGAGCATAGTTGAGTATCTGTTATGGCACAAACCAGGATATGCTAGTCAGCTACTCTCCCTGTTTTGTAGCCCCCATGTTATTTTTTGACCACTGTTGAATCTCTAAATTGTAATCAACTGGTGAATACTGAGAGCCTTCCTGTACTACCTTATCTGTGCACAGTTCATTTGGACTGATGTAATCCTTATATTTGTTATCATTATTTTGTCTTTCAGTAAACAATATGTCCACTCACCATAAGGCCCCATTTTCTAAGGTAGAGAATGACCTCATAATTGAAACATTATGCCAACATCATGCAGTCCTGATGTCCAAAAGGTGGGCTAATATGTCAGAACATGCAGCCCTGTGAGACGAATTGGTCTGAAATTTCAGTGCAATTGGGAGACAAAATCACCGCTACGATCAGGTGTGACATAGAGCCACAGACTTGAATCATGCTGTAAGGAGGCGTCCAGCTGAAGTGTCACATTATCATCAGGTCAATGGTAGAGGGCCTGCAGCAGAAAACCCTGTCACTGGCACAGAAGATGTTGGGGGTGGAGAGGATGAACTGTCAGCTCAACCATGCATGGCTCACAACTGTCAAACACAGACACACAGGGCTAGCACTTAGCTTGGCTGTGTTCTTCCAGACACTTGCGCACCAATGTCACATTGAGGGCACCACCAGACACACAAACAACATTTACATGGTACATCTTGCCTGCTTCCCTTGCTTACTCACACCCACACACTTGCCAACCCGTTGTGTCCGTCTAGGCCTCCTGCACCCCCAACCAATACTCTATGCAAGTGATGATAACTGCGCCACATCCCTGTCTATCTTTTGGATTCAGGATACTAAAGCCATGTGTCTAATGCACATCTTTTGGATTCAGGATACTAAAGCCATGTGTCTAATGCACATCTTTTGGATTCAGGATACTAAAGCCATGTGTCTAATGCACATCTTTTGGATTCAGGATACTAAAGCCATGTGTCTAATGCACATCTTTTGGATTCAGGATACTAAAGCCATGTGTCTAATGCACAGGGTGACTATCTATATTAATATGACTTTATTATCTCCATTTGTGCTGTTGAACTGATAATTGCATTTGTCATTTTTATTCTATTTATTTTATTTTATTTACATTTGTTAACTGGGTAGTGTCTGACTGGGTTGAAAACAAAACTGTTTTCAGGAGAGACCCGGGGAGAAAATCTCTACAACATAAAGAACATTATTAAGTTACAAGCAGTAAACTTAGTTTAAGTAGTACATTGCTAACAAAATATGTAAATGAGCTCAACTAAAATATTATAGCAAAATATAATAACAGAATACAGTATAAACATGCTTGTTTCAGGCATACAGGAATACTATTTTTTTTTACAATATATGTGAGGTACATAAGTCATGTAGCTTTACAAGGTGTCACTTCTGAAAGACCAAAATTAGTAGTGTAGTTTTACAAGCTAGGTCATCTGAAGGAACAAAGATTAATGAAGATAAGCCAGATAGTCGGATAGCCCTATGTGGGATGAACACTATTTGGGCTAACAAGTGTGAGATGAGTGGGGAAAAAATAAGAAGAATATTAGTTGGGAGCAAAACAGAGGCATAGCCAATTATTATTTAAATAGTCTTTCAGGGTAGTTATAAATGTGGACAGGTTGGGGTTTTTAGTTATCTGTTGAGGAAGGGTGTTCCAATCTTTGGCTATTTTATAGGAGTAGAGGGAGTATCTGTGACTTAGATTGTACGTAGTCATTTAGACAGTTGCTAGCATAATAATTTGTCTACTTTATTTGTCTACTTTATAGTAGATGCTTTTGTAAGGGCTGTGAAGTCAGACAATTAAATGTGTCTCATTAATATATCTAACATTCTCTATAAGGATTGTTTAGTACAAACATATGGGTACACATCCAGAGTCAACCCATCAGATTCAGAGCTCAGGACTGTATGTCAGCACTGAAGACAAATCTCATCAGAATGGTAATACAGTATAATGTTCTTTTTTGCATGTACATCGCCATTGGTTCTGAGGTTCATAGGATGTGACTAGGGCATTGACCTGATGGTGTTTAGAAGGATAGCTGTTATATCACAATATAATATTCAATGGCAGATATAGTGCATGGACAAGTTTTGTCTAGCAAGGACCACCCATGTCCAGGAGGGAAACAGCAGTGACCCATGGTGGATAACATTTTCACATCAAGTCATCCAGTCTGTCCTTTAACAGGGTAATGGAGGTGCTCTGCTTGACATGGATTTGAAGCCTATGGCAGAGAAGTGACAACCTTTAAGAGATCTATCTGTCTCTCCAGCACGTCTTATGTATGGCACAGTGAACATTGAGGTCCCTGGAACAGGTAAATCTAGACCCACATTAATTATGGATGTGCAGCATTTTCATCCCATTTTGGCCACAGATAGCCATGTAAAGCATAAATAATTTGCCTCAAAGCTATCTGTATGATACTGCATACAGTCACAGCTATGTCAGTCTGCCCTGAGAAGACATGTGTTTGTGACCCTCTGATGTTTTATTACTCAGAAATGTCTGAGGTCTGTCAAGTTAGTGCATGTGTCTGGTACAATACATATCAAAGGGAATATTCTATTCATTAATGCAGCTGATGAGAGATGACTGTAGGGGATTGATAACATATTGCTATTGATGTAATGCCATTGCTAATCAGATAAAAGACGTAGAATGCCTACCTCCTCACAGTAGACCCAGGTTGCAGTCGACCTGTGTTCCAAGGTCTATCAACACAGACGTGGGGAACAGTATACTCAAGGAAATTTTATAATAAGCAGGAACATTTATTATTACCATAGGGTATGCTGATGCATTTCTGTGCAGTTCATGTAACACCCATGGCTTTGTCAGCAGTCATTAGTGCCACAAAGATGGTTTGTCACAGACCCTCTGTTTTGATCAGGACTTCTGAGACGTATATGTCAAACATGAGAGGCCACAGCACTTACACTTTTATTACCACAAAGGTGATAGATCTGCTGCTTGAGGTGAATTCTTGCACTGTGGTTGACTGTTGTTGGTCTGTGATCCCATTTGCAAACCAAATGATAGCACAGGATTTGATATTCACCTTGGTTACTCACTGAGACCAAATGTTGGATTGTGTTAAAGGCCTTGGCCAAGTTACAATAAGATGTGTGCACAGCTATGACTTTGTGTATGTTTCTGGTCTTAGTCTTGAATCCCACCAGGATTTGCTGTCACAAGATACCCTTGGGAACACGGAACACATCTAGTGTTTGGAAGTCACCTAGTTCCTTGTGTCTGAAATGCAAGCAAATTGTATTCATTGCCTTACAGCAAAGGTTACATAAAGTTATGGTTCTATAAGTACACTTGTTTTTTGCCAATCATCCCTTGTGTGGTTGGAAAACGGTCATTGTATTCCATTCATTAATGGACAACAGCAGTATTCAAACAGTGGTTGAATATGGTGCCTACTGGAGTAGCTCACTGTTGAAGCACATGAAGGACACATGCTGGAATGCCATCTGGTCCATTGGAAGCTGTAGTGATAACTTTCTCATTGTTGATACCACAGGTTGGAGGTGATGTTGCACATATGGTTTCTAGTAGGTTTGATGGTGGAAGGGGGGGGGGGCACTTTTCAGCCAAACGTGTCTGCTAGCAGGTTTGGAATTTACACTGGGTGACTGTGTGTGTGCTACCATACACAACCGGATTCAAATACGTCTGAGTTATATATATCAGTTTACAGATGTAAATGAAAAAAGACTTATGGTTATCCCTGGATATGTTGTTGTGTAAATTATTAGTATAATTGCTCTGTGAGGGTTTTTGAAGGTGTCTTATTTGCATGTTTATGCTAAGGAGAGGGGCTTTCTGGTCCTAGATTCTCTATGCTGTATTTGTAAACAGCAGCTTCTTTCACTTACTGTATAATATAGTAATGATAGATATCCACCAGTATGTATTTTCCAGATAATCTTTGTTTGAGCCTATTGGGCAGGGCTGTGTTTATACATTTGTGTAGATGCATGCACAAGGCATCAGGGAGTAAATTACTATAGTTGTCAATGTCCTTTGTAGAAACTGTATCTTGGAAGTAGATTAGACCATAACTTAGGAGGGTGCAGCTACCTTGGATGGTGTTTTTCAACCCAAGTCCTCCTTTTGGGAGTTCAGTAGCTATATCTACTTCAAAACATAACGTCTAATGGTTAGATTAAGAGTGCAGGCACTACACATGTGCAATTACATAGCTCGCTCATATTGGGCTGGCATAATGGTCCAGGTGCTTACCTTACAGACACAAGGTACAGGGTTTGATTCTCACATGGGGTAACTGGCTAGGCTTAAAATGGCCCACAAGGGCAGCTAACCTAGTACTAATCTATGAACTAATCTATGAACTAATTGTTGAGGTGCAGGTCTAGAATATGAGAATACCTTGTGAGGTGGTGCACTATTTCTTCCATGCCATTTCAGTTCACAAACTCCAGGTAATATTTTGCAAGTTAGTTTGTTGTCATATAATTATCCCAATCAGTGGATGAATAATTTCACTCACCCGTCCCTGGGTTGTTTTGTTCTACATTAATTGTTCCATGTGGTAATATATAGGCTGTGTGGCCTTTTGTGTTTATGGGAGGTGACCTATTAATGGTGATAACATGAAGGGGTTTCCTATCCACATTATGTTGGACATAAAATAACTCCATATAGTTATCTTATCTAAACAGTCTGAGGCATACTAATCTTCAATGTAAATAGATACGACACCTGCTGTGGTTCAAACAACTGACATTTTCTGTCTGGATGTTTGGAAGGCATTGTAGCCTTGGAAAGCCAAAATACTTACTGCAGTCGTTAACCAGGTTTCTGTGACTGCACAGACATCAACATCTTCACTGCAAAGAGTGCTTACAGAGAGTGCAGTTTAAGATGTGAACTCCTAGGCTTTAGCAGCATTGCCCTTACTTTGTTGGACTTGTACATTTTCACATTGGTAATTATGGTTTTGTGACCTTGCCTGATAAAGAGATTATGGTGCAATCAAGTGCCTTATATCTGGCAAAGCAGTGTGCTCTTTCCATTATTTCATCCGACACTGACAGATACTGTACTACCTTAGAATGACAACAGAAGCTTAGGCAAGTTCAGAAAATCTGCTGTTCTTTATATAGTGGCATTATCCTAGACAAGGGTATAATGCTGCTAAAACAATGGGACATACCTGGTTGGGGTCCACATTTTGATAGCTGAATCATATCTGCATTCATATATTTCATATAGTCATGTCTCATGTGCATACCAAGAGAAGGTATGTTGGGTTAAGAGTGGGACTTGTTGAGAGACTTGATTGCATGTGTGCTGTGACAACTTCATCTGCCACACAGCTAACACTACACTAATCCATGTTTCAGTTGGTGAGTAGGGCATCTGTACATCTCACTCTTCAGTGAACTATTATGAAATCCTTCGAGATACATGCCCATTGCCTTAAGTACTTCTATGCTGAGACAGTGGTGATGATATTTCTTATGTATATTGTCTGCTTGTAGCCCGATTTTTTAGGATGTGTCTGCTGTTTAGGTTGGTTTGTGAGAAGTACCTCTACACATGATGGCTTGTGTTGGGTACATATTATGAGCAGGAGTCAAGGAGTGTGAGTGGACAACCTGTTTACACTTCTGCAAGCAAGAGAGCACTGATTTCAGATTCCTTCTATAGGTGGATCTATTGAAATTTGTACTTCAGTGATTTAGGAGATGCAGGCTATTCAATGCACGTGAGGCATTATCTGCACACTGAATCACAAAACTCATGTCAGCTATGCTAGCAGGGAAACTGAGGGGAAATGATAGGTGATAATGGGAGGTTTGAACCTGGTATCTGAATAGAGAATGCAAAAAGGAGGAGTATGTGTGTTCTGACTGCTATTTTTAGGTGACTAATCTACTGGGTGTACATTATGAGGTCCTTCATAAGGTGACTCAATACCACTGCTATTGATAGTTAAGTGTAAAATTGCTGCTTATTATGCAACAGAGGTTCTGACAGCTAGATTTGTTCTGCTACATAACAGCAGCCAATTATATTTGAAGGAATGTTTATTTACATTTCTGCATATATGACGGCAAAGTCTTACAGCCTTTGCACATAATCCAGTGCAGGTAATTCAAATACACACTGTTAAAGCCAAAACTAGGTCCAGACCCACTAACCTTCAAATAAATACTCCCACTGTACACTCCTGTTACAAGTGTACAGATGGTGTTTCTCCAAACACAGATGTCATCTTCTTCTTCCTATTCTTTTGGATAGTACCACTAGGGCTCGCCACAGCAGATCATCTGCTTTCATTTCCACCCATCTTCTGCACCTTGCTATGTCACACCAACCACCTGCATGTCCTCTGTCACCACATCCATAAACCTTATCTTTGGCCTTCCTCTTTTCCTCTTACCTGGGCAGCTCCATCCTTATTCTCCCAATATGCCCAGCATCACTCCTCAGCACATATCCAAACCAAAACAATCCAACCCCTCTGGCTTTGTCTCCAAATCATACAACCTGAGCTGTCACTCTAATATACAGTTAATACTCCTACCCATCCTCAGCACACACAATACAAATCATAACATCTGGGAGTCTGGCAGCACCTGTTATGACTCCTGTCTTTTTGTCAGTAGCACCATCCCATCCCATATGGTATAGCTGGTTGCACTACCATCTTGTAGACCTTCCCATTCACTCTTATTGATGCCACTCTGTGAAAAATCACTCTTGACACTCCTCTCCACCCACTCCACTCTGCATGCTCTCTCTTTCACTTGTCTTCCACACTCACCATTACTCTGAACTGTTGATCCAAATTATTTCACATTGTATGCCCTTGCTAACTGTACTCCCTGCATCCTCACCATTCCTTTATTCTCCCTCTTATTCACACACATATATTTGGTCTTAGTCCTGCTGACCTTCATTTCTCTCCGCTGTAGAGCATATATCTCTACCATTTCCTAAACCTGTTTTCTACTCTCAGTACAGATCACTATATCATCCACAAACATCATAGCCCATGGAGACTCCTATGTGATCTAATGTATCTGTTGAAGACAAGAGGACAGTGCCCCTTAAGCTGCTGTAAAATGCTTTGTGTAACATCCACCAACAGTTCACACACAGTTGACTGCTGTGAGAATAGATCCCCAACTTATCTAAGTTTATGGACTACAGAAAACAGTACGTAATGCATGCTCCACAGCACAAATCTGATCGCAGTATGACTGCAGGTGATCTTATGGTATATGACATCAGTAGGACAAATGGGGGCACGAGTTTGGAGGCCTGCTTTGACTAGATGTTTGTGGAAGCACCAGAACAGTGCAAAATTATGCCATTTGTGAAGTCAGTCAGGATACAAACTTACACCATTCTTTATGGAGACTCACACACCAAGTTGGCTGCAGTGAGGTTAGGTCCCATATCTATCCAGATTTATATACTACATATCATAGTACTTAACATGCACATCACAACACAAGCGTCATTTTAGCAGGATTGCAGGTGATCTTATGGTAGATGACATCAGCAGGCCATGTGCTGGACAAGAGTTTGGAAGCCTGCTTTGACTGAAGTTTGTGAAAGCACCAAAACGGTGTAAAACTATGGAGAAGTTACTGTGGGATACACACTTACACTGTTCTTTATGGAAACATATACACACCATGTTGACTACAGTGAGAATAGAACCACTACCTGTTTAGGTTTACATACTACATATCACAGTAATTAATACACGTGCTACAGCACATGTCTGATTTTATTAAGACTGCAGGTGATCTTATGGTAGATGAGGCATGCTTCAACTAGATGTTTGTGCAAGAAGAAAAACCATGCCCCTTGAAGGGTCAGTGTGGGATAAACACTTACACCATTTTTATGGAGACACTCAGACACAAACCAAGTTGGCTGACATGAGGATATAACACGTAACTATATAGGTTTACTTGCTACAGATCACAGTACTTAACACACATGCCACAGCTCAAATCTGGTTTTAGTAGAACTACAGGTGATTTTTTATGGTAGATGACATTAACAGGCCATGTGGGGTACAAGAGTTTAGAGACTTGGTTGACTGGATTTTGTGCAAGCAGAAAAACAATGGAAACTGATACCATTTGTGAAGTCGGATTGAGATACACACTTCCACTTTTGGTTATGCACACACTTGACTGTACTGATATTAGAACCCCTAGTTGTTTAGGTTTTACAAACTACATGCAATAACTAATATCTAAATTTTTAAGAGCAATATTTATAAAGTGTCTCTATTTTAGGCCTTTGTCCCAGTATTATTTGTGGCTTTGTCCAGATTTCTTGTTCTGAGAGCTTGAGAAGTATGTAGGGCACTAAGAATATGAATATATATTTATATATATACATATATATATATATATATATATATATATATATATATATATATATATATAATATATAATGCAATAGAGCAAGAAGCATTGGGTATGGTTAACTAAGTATACATGCATGCATGATTGCTTTTTTTTACCTGTTTGCATTGCTGACATCTGAGACTTTCTATTGTGCACTAGGAACCAATTGAACAATACCATTCAAACACCACCAAACCAGGGAAGCAACAAAAGACACCAGAAACCAGCTTCAATAAAACTAAGTGCTTTCATCTTTAATTTCAAGACTTCTTCAGGGTTAAAATACCTGAAACAATCAACATTTAAGTAACAAATAAGGTATATCACATGCTTAAAACACACCCCTCCATTTACCCAATGAAATGCACACTTTAAAAAATATAAATTTTAATATACACCTCTATTAAAGACAAAACAAAATATACTAAAAACAATTCATAATATTGATTTCTCATTACACTATATAAGATTTTAATTTTAATGCACTCATAATAGAAAAATAGTCATTTAAACCTGGAAAAACTCCTGCTTTCAACCTAAGTTGCCATAGCAGCTCAGAATACTCCAGCAAATCTTCCCATGGTCCACCCCTTGGGTTTTGTACAACTTGGTCCAAACCACAAAAAAGTAAATAATGCCCTGAGTTATCAATAATGTGATATTATATCCCCTAGTTGTTTAGGTTTTACAAACTACATACAATAGTACTTAAAGCATGTGCCACAGCACAAGCCTAATTTGTGCCACATAGTCACTTTGCTTCATAGTGTCATCTGAGGCTAGTAGCCTAGCAGATGAATACTGTTTAGTAGCCTAGCTGTGTAACAGAAATACTGTTATTGAGCAAATTTCTCCTTGATTGGATGAGCAAGCCTGTGAGCACCAACAATTGGTGCTGTCCATATGGGAGCATGCAAAATTATATGTTACAACTTGTACAATGGTTGATATATATGTGAAAAAATCAAGGTGGCCCAGGGTTGTTGTGATTGTTGGTGTTGTTGTTGGTGGGAAAACAAATGGATGGCTTTTCAATATATGTACATATACCTATATTGTGCCCTCAATTTGCAAGGTTTCCACATGTAGTCTTAGGAGAGACATTGAGTCTGATAATGATAGGGCACCAGACCTCTCAACTGTCCAGATTTTCACAGACTGCCTATATGTTTGACTCATATTTTTGGTCTGTTTCTCACAAAATTGTGACTTTCTGGAAAAATCAGTGGCAAACCATTGAGAAATGAAGTCAGATAATAATGGCAGATATCTGAATTTCAGACATCATATCCTTCAGAAAATACATGCTAACGCCACACCTGTTATTCTATCAACCTTCTAAGTTTGTAAGAGCAATATTTGTAAAGAGTCTCTATTTTGGGTCTTTGTCCCACCATTATTTGTGGCTTTGTCCACATTTCTTGCTTTGCGAGCTTAAGGAGTATGTAGGGCACTAAGAATATATATATATATATATATATATATATATATATATATATATATATATATATATATAATGCAATAGAGCAAGAAGCATTGGATTTGCACTATGGTTAAATAAGTATTCATGCATGCATGATTGTTTTTTTTTACCTTTTTGCAATGCTGACACCTGAGACTTTCTATTGCGTACCAGGAACCAATGGGACAATACCATTCAAACACCAGAAAACCAGGGAAGCAACAAAAGACACCAGAAATCAGCTTCAATAAAACAAAGTGCTTTGTTCTTTAATTTCAAGACTTCTTCAGAGTTAAAATCCCTGAAACAATCAACATTTAAGTAACAAAGTACATCACATGCTTAAAACACACCCCTCCATTTACCAAATCAAATTCACACTTTAAAAAATAAAAATTTAAATATAAACCTCTATTAAAGACAAACAAAATACACTAAAAAAATTTCATAATATTGATTTCTCATTACACTATATAAGACTTCAATTTTAATGCACTCATAAAAGAAAAATAGTAATTTATACCTGGAAAAACTCCTCTGTTCAACCTAGATTGCCATAGCAGCTCAGAATGCTCCAGTAAATCTTCCCACGGTCCACCCCTTGGGTTTGTACAACTTGGTTCAAACCACAAAAAAGGAAATAATGTCCTAAGTTATCAATAATGTGTTTAGCTAAGGCACTATTGGCCTTATTCTTCCAAATATCCAGGACATGTTCGTATAGTCTTTCCTTAAGCTTTCTTTTGGTTTTCCCTACATAGAACCCCTTACATGTCTGACACAGGCAAAGGTAAATAACCCCATGGGTGTTACAGTTACAAAACATTCTAGCCCTGAGGTTTCTACCATTGATGTGTTTTTGTTCCCTTCAAAAAGAAACTTACATTGGGAGCAGAAACCACATTTGGTGGTAGTGTTTTTTTATGTGCCACATTAGTGAAACTAAGTTCACTTTGATCCAAGTAGTTCTTAATAGTTTTTACTTTATGGTAGACAAATAAGGGTTTCTCTCCCATTTTGTCAACCATACCAAACACTGAAAATTGACCAATACTTATTCATTATTCCCCGTATTTCCTAGTCTAAAAACAATACTCCATCACAAAGGTGCTAGAGAAGTCCTTATTGGGGGCTGCACTATTCCCAAAGTTAACATTACCACTATTACCATGGGATTCTGTCCTAAGTATGGGGGGATTTCCCCTTTTCTCATTCTTTGATCAACTTCCCCCTTATTTTGTTCACCAATTCAAGGGGGTATCCTCTAGCTACAAACATATCAGCCAAGTTCTTACTCTCTGTGCTATACTAGGAATCCTCAGATATCATCCTGGCTAATATTATAAATAATGCCCTTTAATAATTCCCAGAGTTTGAAATTCTGGATAATTACTAGAATAATGCAATAAACTATTGTTATATTTAGGCTTTCTGTAGATTACTAGTGATACTCTTGTGGCCATGATCCTTCATAATTCTAACATCTAAATAGCTAATACTTTCAGTATTAATATAAAAGGTGAACTTAAGGAAGGAGGTAGTAGAATTAATATACTCAATAAAATAACCTACCTCATCAAATTCACTTTACCAGGCAATACAAATGCCATTGAAAAATTTAGTATATACCTTCCAAGGTGGACTAACAAAATGGTTAAATAAATATTGTTTTTCCCATTTAATAAGGACAATATTAACAAACAAAGGGGCGCATGATGCATCCATAGCGACACTCTTACTTTCTTTGAAGTATTGCCCCTCAAGAAATACAAAATTGTATTTAAGAACAATTTCCATGAATACATTTAAAATGTTAATGTCATCCTGCTGGAGAGTAGTAGACTCCAATAAAAATTAATCTTACCACTTCAACCCTACATCATGTGGTATAACATTAAATAATTCAACCACATCAATTGTTAGAAACGTCATTGATTTAGAATAGCCCAGACTTTGATTTTTAAACAAAAACTCCCAGGAATATTTACATAAATATGTAAATTCATCCACATATTTAATTTTTAAATCGATATACTTGGCTAAAGGATGTATCTTAGGACAACTTGCATTAACAATTGGCCTGGGGGGAGGTCGGTTGTACTTTTGTGTATTTTCGGAATACCGAAAATGGTGGTGACCATAGGGTGTTGCACATGCAAATAATTATACAGGGAATAATCAATCTGCCCTTGATCTAACAGATCCTTCACCCAGTAATCAATATCATTACATGAAATTCTGAATGAAATTATAGGACACTTCTTCATAAAATCCTACCTGTAACACAAAACGTAACATCCTGTTCAAATAGTCCTCCTTATTCATAACCACTGCACTCTCCATCAGGTTTCATAATTCCTATAGTTTTGTTTTTTGGCCAACATCGTCAACAATTCCCTCTCACCAGCAGTTAAATTTGCCAAATTGTTAACATGCTTGTTATCAAGACAAGTGCGTCTAAAATCATACTCAACCAGCTTTTCAAACAGTATCAAAGGCAATGCAAGACTTGGGTTAAACACACTGCTACAGCAAAAAATGTCTCTAGTTTTTCTTATATTGTCAATTCCCATAACCAGGTTTAAATTCAGTTTCCTGAAATAAATTTTTAAATCCACCAAAACGTTCTCTATTTTGACTTTACTGGTTGGCACAATTGTAAAACCCTTAGACAATAAGTTCACATGTTCACTACCAAAAGCCAAAAAAAATTAAATTATATAGACAAAAGTCACCTTGACTGTTCTATATAGTGGACATGCTGCAGGAATCCACATGGAAACAGTTGCCATAGTCATTCAATGAATCCAAGCATTTTATCTCCATTAGCAGCTGTTGTACGTTGTCCTCTGCCTGCCATAATGGCCAGAGTTCCTGTAATGCGTCCTTCCCTGTTGAAAGGTCGGCTGTTGGTTGTTCCTGTTTCTTATCCTCTCTGATCATCAGATAGACTCCTGCTCTAGAGGGGCATCATCCAAAGGTTCTGAATCAGCAATATCATCAGCCATTCTCATGTTATAATTAACCGGAGTGGTAGAAAAATTATCCGTTCCTCCCTGGGAGTGTGGATAAGCACACCCCTTCATATTCTGTCCCTATTCATCTTCTTTTCTTTTCAAAGTTTTATGTTGGAAATATCCTTGTCAATGTTTGTGAAGATTGCACAATATCGGGCCATAGTCTGCTCATATAACAAATCCTTCCTAATGGCCATATCAAGCCTATCTATTTGCACATTCAGATCATCAAATTGTTGTTGGCTGTGCTTTATAAGCACCTCCAGAAGTTCACATCCCTGCTTATCAAACTGACTGACAAGTTCACGATGAAAAGCAGAAACTGGCAAAACACCATTTGGAAATTTCTGTTGTGTATGATATACCTGTTACTACAGCCTATGCCTATATCTACTTCAAGCCAGGATTTCCCACTTAAACAACAATAATTGAATGTATCCAGTGTCTGTGGTTCCTACATGGTGTTTATGTTTCCAAAGGATGTCAATGACTTCAGTTGGTGTATCAGGTCCCTTTCTTTTGTTTTTTTTTGTTTTTTTTGTGTATTGCACATGTTTGCACAGTGCACAGCTTGCCACAAATAGTTTTGGTGATGCATACCTTGTTTGTGGATCTAGACCACCCAAGTATCAGACATGAGTTATACGTCCAAAAATAGAAACCAGATGCATTGCTTACACAGTCATCCAGTCAAAGCAGGACTCCAAACTCTCGTATCCTACATGTCCTGCTGATGCCACCTACTATAAGATCACCTGCAGTCCAGATCAAACCAGACTTTTGCTGTGGTGCATGCTTTAAGTACTGTGATCTGTAGTATATAAACCTAGGTAAGTGGGGATTCTATCCTGACTGCAGTCAACTTGGTGTGTGTCTGTGTTTCCATAAAGAAGACTGGAAGTATTTATCCCACACTGACTTTTCAAATGATGTGGTTTTGCACATCCAGTTGAAGCAGGCCTCCAAACTCTTGTCCCCCACATGTCCTGCTGATATCATCTACTGTAATATAACATGCAGTCATGGCAAAATCAGACTTGTGGCACATGCATTAAGTACTGTATTCTGTAGTCTATAAGCTTAGATATGTAGAGGTTCCTCCTCACTGCAGTCAGCTTGATGTGTGTGTCTTTCTGTAAGGAAGGATGTGTACTGTACTCTGTAGTCTGTAAAGTAAGATAAATAGGGGTTCTATACTCCGTGTAGTCAACTTGGTGTGAGTGTGTATTTCTATAAAAAAGACTGTAAGTGTGTATCCCACACTGACTTCTCAAATGGCACGGTTTTACACTGTTGGAGCTTGCACAAACATCCAGTAGAAGCAGGTCTCCAAACTCTTGCCCCCACATGGCCTACAGTGTTATTAAAAATTGACTTGTGCCATGGCACGTGTTAAGTACTGTTCTTTATAGTCTGTAAACTTAGATCAGTAAGGGTTCTATTCTCACTGCAGTCAGTTATGTGCGTATGTGTGTGAACTGTTGGTGGATGTTACACAAAGCATTTTAAAGCAGCCTATGGGACACTGTCCTCTTGTTTTCAACAGACACTGATGATGTCATCAGTGATATCAGATTATTGGATATGTATGCATCACAAGAAGGCCATGGTCACACACTGACCTAACAGATGGGTAGATGTCACCTTATCCCATATAAGACAGACAACAGTGACATTTCTGTTATTGTATGTACAAACATCATGACATCTATTTGCAATGGTGATACACAGATTGAGACATTAGATCACACAGGACTCCACGTAGACTGTGATGTTTGTGGATGATATTGTGGTCTGTAATGAGAGTAGGAAACAGGATTAGGAGACCTTGGAGAAGTGAAGATATGTTCTACAGAAGAGAAGAATGAAGATCAGCAGGATTAAGACATAATATATGTGTGTGAATGAGAGGGAGGATAGAGGAATGGTGGGGATGCAGAGAGTAAAGTTTGTGACGGCATATAATTTGAAATATTTAGGATCAACAGCTCAGAGGAATGGTGAGTGCAGAAGACAGGTGAAGAAGAGAGTGAGTGCAGGGTGGAGTGGGTGGAGAAGGGTGTCATGAATGATTTTTGCAGACAGGTACCAATAAGAGTGAAATGGATGGTCTACAAGATAGTAGTGTGACCAGCTATGTTATATGGGTTGCAGATGGTGGCACTGACAAAAAGACAGAAATCATAACAGATGTGGGCAGAGTTATAGATTTTAAGATTTGCACTGGGTGTGCTGAGGATGGACAGGAGTATTAATCCATATGTTAGACTGTCAACTCAGGTTGTACGGTTTGGAGACAAAGCCAGAGTGTTGGCAATGTGTTTGTTTGAACATGTGCTGAAGATTGATTGAGAGAAGGATGCTAAGGATGGAGTTGCCAGGTAAGATGAAAGATGAAGGCCTATGATAAGAAATATGGATGTGCTGACAGAGGGCAAGCAGGTGGTTGGTGTGACATAGCAAGATGCAGAGGACAGAAGGAAATGGAAGCAGATGATCTGCTGAAGTGGCCTCTAATGGTACTATCTAAAAGTAGATGACATCTGTGTTTGGAGAAACCCCATCTGTACACTTGTGGCAGGAGTGTTCAGTAGGACTGTCTATTTGAAGGTTAGTATTTGTGGACTCAGTTTGTGCTTTAACAGTGTGTCTATGTATTACCTGCTCTGCTCTGGATTTTGTGCAGAGGCTGTAACACTTTGCCCTTATACATGAAGAAACGTCAATACACTTGTTTTCAAATACAATCAGCTGATACTATGTAGCAAAGCAGATCTAGCTGACAGAACCTATGTTACATAAAAAGCAGCAATTTAACCACTTACCTATCAAAAACAAAAGTTTTGCTCCACCTAGTAAAGGACTTCTAATGTACACCCCATAGGTTAGTCTCCTGAAAATAGCAGTCAGATCACATATCCCCTCCTTTTTGCATTCTCTATTCAAATACCAGGTTCAAACCTCCCATTATCACCTATCATTTCCCCTCTGTTTCCCCTGCTAGCATAGTTGACATGGGTTTTGTGACTCAGTGCAGATAATGCCTCATGGGCACTGAACAGCCTGTATCTTCTTCATCACTGAAGTACAATTTTCAAGAGATCCAACTATAGTAGGAATCTGGAATCAGTGCTCTCTTGCTTCTAGAAGAGCAACACTAAACAGGTTGTCCACACACATACCTTGACTCCTACTCATAATATGCACCCAACACAAACCATCATGTCCAGAGGTACTCTCCACAAACCAAGCTAAACAGCAGACACATCCTAAACACAATCATGCTACATCTAACACTACACCCAAAGCAGAGAATATAGATAAGAAATATTATCAACAGTGTCTCACCATAGAAGTGCTTAAGGCAATGGGCATCTATTCCAAAAGTTTTCATATTAGTTGACTGTATAGTGAGATGTACAGATGCCCCACTAACCAGCTTAAAGAAGGATAAGTTTAGTGTCGCTCTCTGGCAGAGGTAGTCATCACAACACACATACAATCAAGTCTCTTAACAACAAGTCCTGCTCTTAATCCAGCATACTTCATGTTCATATGCACAACTTGAGACATGACTATATGAAATATGTGAACACAGACATGATTGAGCTATCTAAGTATAGGTCCAAATCAGGTATGTCCCTGTGTTTAAGCAGCATTATACCCTCATCTAGGTTGATACCACTAGATAAAGAACAGATTTTCTGAACTTGCCTATGTTTCTGGTGTCATTCTATGGGGATATAGTACCTGTCAGTGTGGGATGACATGGTGGATAGAGCATTCTGCTTTACGAGACATAAGACACTTGACTGCACCATAATCCCTTTATTACGCAAGGTTACAAAAGCAGAATTATCAATGTGAAAATATACAACTCCAACAAAGTAAGGGTCATGCTGCTACACCCTAGAGAGTTTACATCTTAAACTGCACTATCTGTAAGCACTATGTAAGTAGTCAAGATGTTGATGTCTGTGCAATCCCAGAAACCTGGTTTAAGGCTGCTGTAAATACTCTGTCCTTGCTAGGCTACAATGCCTTCCAAACATCCAGACATTAAACTGAAGTTGTTTGAACCACAGGAGGTGTTGTATCTATTTACATTAAAGAAAATTACACCTCAAGATACAGAAGATAATTACATGGAGTTATTCTACATCCAATGTACTGTGGATAGGTAACCCCTTCATGTTATCTCCACTAATAGGTCACTGTCCCTAAACAAGAAAGGCCACACAGCCTATTTATTACTACATGGAGCAATTAAAGCAGAACAAATAACCCATACAAGAGCGAGTGAAACTATTCATCCATCGATCAGGATAATTATAGGACAACAGACTCACTTGTTTAATATTTCCTGGAGTTTGTTAAATGACATGGCATGGAAGAAATAGTGCACAACCCCACACGTTTATCTCATATTCCAGATCTGCTCCTCAGCAATATAAGTGAACAATGTAATGGCACATGTGTAGTTCCTGCACAGTTAATCCAACCGTAAAGCAGTATGTTTTGAAGTAGCTATAGCTACTGAACTCCCTTAAAGATGAGCCAGGTTAAAAATCATCATCCAAGGTAAATACACCCTCCTAAAGGAAGGTCTAACCTACTTCAAAACCCCAGTTTCTAGAAAGGACATTGACAGCTATAGTAAGTTACTCCCTGATGTGCTGTCTACACATCTACACAAATCTATATGCACAGCAGTGCTGATAGGCTCAAACAAAGATCCTCTGGAAAATACAAACCATACTGGTGATATCTGTCATTACTACATGATACAGTAAGTGCAAGAAGCTGCTGTTTACAAATACAACATTGAGAAACCAGTGCTGGAAGGCCACTCTCCTCAGCATAAACATGCAAATACGACACCTTCAAAAACTCTCACAAAGCAACTATGTTAATAATTTACAAAACATATCCAAGGATAATCAGAAGACTTTCTTAATTTACATATGCAAACTGATACATATAATTCAGATGTATTTGGAACTAAATGTGTGTGGTATCACACACACTGAACCAGTGTAAATTCCAAACCTGCTAGCAGACACATTTGGCTGAAAACTGTCCCCCTCCCTCCACCAAATCTACTACAAACCATGTGTGCTACATCACCTCCACCTGTGGTATATATAAAGAGAAAGTTGTCACTGCCCTCTCCAAGAGTAGGAGCACAGTTTCCATGGCACCAGATGTCATTCCAGGCTGTGTTCTTCATGTGCTTCATGTGCTTCATCAGTGAGCTACCTCACTAGGCACCATATTCAGTCACAGTCTAAATACTGCTGTTGTCCACACTGAATGGAATACAGTGACCATCTTCCAACCACACAAGGAATGATCTGCAAAATACAAGTGTAATTATAGACCCATAACTTTATGCAACCTCGGCATTGGAAACAATTTGCATGCATCTCAGACACAAGGACATAGGTGACCTTCAAACACTAGATGTGTTCCAGTTAGGTGTTCCCAAAGGTAGCTTGTGGCTGCAAAACCCGGTGGGATTCAAGACTGAGACCAGAAACATACACAAAGTCATAGCTGTGCACACATCCTATCGTAACTTTGCCAAGTCCTTCAACACAATCCAACATTTGGTCTCAGTGAGAAACTAACCAAGGTGAATATTATTTGTCATCAGTTGGTTTGCAAATGGGATCACAGACCAACAACATTCAATCACAGAGACAGATTTCACCTCAGGCAGCAGACCTGTCACCTGTGTCATAACAGAGGTGTCAGTGCTGTGGCCCTCATGTTTGAAATATATATCTCAGAAGTCCTGAACAAAGCAAAGGGTCTGTGGCAAACTATCTTTGTGGCACTAATGACTGCTGACAAAACCATGGGTGTTACATCAGCTGCACAAAAATGCATCAGCATACCCTGTGGTAATAACAAATGTTCCTGCTTATTATAGAATAACCAAGAATACCCTATTCCTCAATTCTGTATTGACTGACTTTGGAACACATGTTGAATGCAAACTGCGTCTACTGTGGGGAAAAAGGGATTCTACATCTTACATCTGATTAGCAATGACATTAAATCAATAGCAAACTATGTTATCAATCCCCTATACTCATCCATTATCAGCTGTATTAATGAATATAATTCTCCTTTTAATAAGTATTGTACCAGACATCTGCACCAACTTGACAGACCTCAAACATTTCTGAGTAATAAAACATCAGAGGATCTCCAACACGTGTCTTCTGTGGGCAGACTGAAGTAGCTGTGACTGTCTTCTGTATCTAATAGCTAGCTTTGAGGCAGGTTATGTATGCCTTACAGGGCTATCCGTGGCCAAAATGGGATGAAAATGCATTCTGCACATCCATAACTAATGTGGGACTAGATTTACCTGCTCCAGGTACCTCACTGTACACTATGACATACCTAGGACATACTAGATACACAGATGCATCTCTCAAAGGTTGTCACTTCTCTGTAGTAGGCTTCAAATCCATGTCAAGCAGAGCACCTCTGTTAGGCCAAGCTGAATGACTTGCTGTGAAAAAAATATCTGCAATGGATCACTGCTGCTTCTCTCCTGGACATGGGTAGTCTTTGCTAGGCAAAACCTGGCCATGCATTATATCTGCAATTGAATATGATATTGTGATGTAATGGCTATGCTTCTTTATAACCTTCAGGTGAATATCTTAGTTATATCCTATTAACCTCAGAACCTGTAGTGATGTACATAGAAAAAAATATCGTTACACTATATTACCATTCTGATGTGATTTGTCTTCAATGCTGACATACACTCCTGCGCTCTGGAACTGATTGGTTGACTTCAGATGTGGTCCCATAAGTTTGTACTAAAAAATCCTTAGAAAGAAAGTTAGATATATTAATGAGACACATTTCATTGTCTGACTTCACAACCCTTACAAAAGCATAAAGTAGATAAATTATTACACCAGCAACTGTCTAACTGATGAAGTACAATCTAGCTGACAGGTACAATTATCAGTTCAACAACACAAATGGAGGTAAAACATTCATGTTAACAAAGACATAGCTTTAGTATTCCTCAGTCCAAAAGATAGACAACAGGGATGTGTCACAGTTATCATCACTTGCAGAAGGTGTTGTGTGGGGATGCAGGAGACTTAGGCTGACACAAAAGGTTGCGCGTGTGTGTGTGTGTGTGTGTGTGTGTGAGCAACTGAAGCAGGCAAGATGGTCTATGTAAATGTTGTGTGTGTCTGTAGGTGCAATCACTGTAATACTGGTGTGTGAGTGTATGCATGAAAACGGCTAAGGTCAGTGCTAGCCCTACATGTCTGTATGTTGGACAGCTGTGAGCTGTGTATGGTAGAGCTGACAGTTAATTTTCTCCACCTCTGACCATGAGATATGGCTCTGCCTGGAGTTGCACTGGCACCTCCATGCCCAAGGCAGATTCTGTGCTACTACCTGAAGTTGACCAAGGTCTGCTGGACGTGTTTCCTTCATAGAAACACCCACAACCACGACTCCATGACCTGCTATGACTGTGTGTGGACAGCACACTCCCTGCTGGAGCAGTGGATATACTGCCACTATGGGAGAGTGTTCAGGCATGACCATGTAGGCCTCAGCAGATGTAGTCACTGACCTTCGGCCACGAGGTAAACGCTTCTCTCCCAGCAGATATTCTATCACATACAATGTGCTTTCCATGACAGAAGCTCTGCACTTCCTCACCGAAACATTCCGTTTTAATGTGTCATTCAACCGATTAAGGGAATCAACAATACTGTGGAGGCAGTCACGGATGTCAGATTGTGCTGCATCTATAACTCTGAGCATTCTTCTGGAGTTCATTTCTGAACATATGTGTGCCTCCATGACAGCCCTAAACATATGTTGAGTGACATGTGAAGAGACACCTGCAACAGATGAAGGAGAGACAGGAGTCCTCCTCTGAGTACCCCTATTAATCCGCCTGCATGGCACCTCAACAACAGTTTGGCTATGGCCAGTGTCAACGTTCACTGAAGCCACAGTAGCCACACTTTCCTGGTCAATGTCCTCACCCTCCAACGGTCCAATATCTATGGCATCAGCGGACTGGGTATGTGTAGGCATACTGGATGTGTCTGCTGATAATGAGGGTGGTTGCTGGATGTCAACCTTTGTGTTAGATTCAGCCTCTGCAACCCCTAGCTATGCCTCACTTTGGCCACCGTCATCATCAGAGTCTGAAGAGACACTGACATCGGGTGACATAGGGGGCACAGAGCCACTTCCATGTTCACCTTTGATAAAAGGAAGTAAAATAGGAATACATTAATACCTGCACTACTATGCTGCAATATATGTTAAGCAATTTACACTGCTGTCACTATTACAGACATTTATACCACTCAACCTCTTAGAGCAAGAAATGTGGACAAAGCCATGAATAATGGGTGGACAAATGCCCAGGAATATGGACCATTGCAACATATTGCCCTTAGAAACCTACAAAGTTGATAGAATATCAGCTTTTGCTTCACCATGACATTTCTGAGAGGTATGCATTCTGAATATGAGATCTATGTCATTATTTTATGTCTCCAATCCTTTATGACTTGTCAATAATTTGCAAGTCAGTCACTATGATCTTAAACACAGGCTAGAAGTACAAGTCAAACATCTAGACATGCTGTAAATATCTGTATAGTTGACAAGTATGCAGACAGTACAGCAATCCATACTGCAGGTCTGAGAGGACACTTTAGCAGTTATGTTGGAATATATCTATAGTACTGACATAAATGTATTCTGCTTACCAACTGCAGGAGCACTATATCTGTGAATGTCTGACAGTCCTGAAAAAAGTAAAGGAAGAGGTAATGGTAACAGCACCACATTTAACAGTATAACAGGGGGTTACACTTTTAATCATCTATATCTATGGTCACTGCAATGTTAACAAGAATGTGGCTGACAACCTCAAAATGAGCTTAAAACTGCAGATATCTTAAATACCCCCACCAAAAAACAACCTGACATACATATAAAATATATACAGAAGGAATGCAACAGTATTCTACTGATGATCTAACAAACATACCTGGATGTTCCTCCTGAGACTCAGGAGTAGCAACCACATCCAGAACGTATTGGATAATGGATTGGTGGTCAGGAATTTTTTCTGTGTTGGCCAGGAATTTCTCAGTGGCAGTGAGATGGTGTTCTGCTGCAGGCATACCACTGGTGCTCTGTCGATCATATGCCACTTCAACTGCACACCTCCTTGCAGCATGAATCATATCCATGTCTCTGTGTCACACAAGCTGCAATTGTGTCACCCAGTTGCGTTAGGGTTTTGGACCAATTATCCCACAGAGCTGCACCTTCTAACATATTGGCCCAACCTATGGACATCAGGACTGAAGATGTTAGCAATGCTTCAATTATGAGGTCATTCTCTGCCTCAGAAAATAGGGGCCTACGGCAAGTGGGCATATTGTTTACTGAAAGACAAAATAATGATAACACATATAAGGATCACATAAGTACAAATAAACTGTGTATAAATAAGGCATTAAAGAAAGGGTCTCTGTATTCATCACTTGACTACAATCTAAAGATTCAATAGTGGTAAAAACATAATAAGGGGGTACAAAACAAGGACAATAGCAAAAGGAACATATCCTTGTTTGTGCCATAACAGATATTCAACTATGCTCACCCACCCAAAATAACAGTCCATTCTAATTTGTGCCATAGCAGGAAATCATCCCCCCACAAACAAAATAGCAGGCTAACAGACAATTGTGCTAACCAAACAACAGTGAAATGTTAAAAGTGTTACCAAAGGACTTTTACATGAAACGTGTGCATAGTTATCACACAGCATTATATCTTTGCCCTACTCTACATCCTCTGTACCTCTCAAATGGCCGGATAGCAATGCCATGTCATGAATACAGTTCTAACAAATACATACAGATTTACTTCACATTATTCCTAAGTACATGCCAACATATGCATTATTTAGGTAACAAACTGGATACATACCTCATGGAGTACAATAGTCCTCTAACGAAATATACTGATCCAAAAGAAATGTGTAACTGAGTTTGACTTATGAAATAACTCTTATCCACATTGGTTTGCCTAGCTACACATTTGCCTTTTTATAATGGAGTGTATTAGTAACTGATTGCATCTGGCTTAGTCTGTGCTTCAGAGATGCTAATTGCAGGATGAATTGCTGAACTGCATGCTAATCAACCAATCCCATGGAGATACTCAACAAGATATAAGGGATCAATGTAGACTCCTTGTCCTTTCTTATATATGGATTGAGAAAATAGGGGAGTACAGACACAAAGTAAGCGCAGACAGATTGTTAGTAGCAATTACTTTTTAAATACACTTTTCTGTTCTATAGGCTGACGCCGATGCTGCTGCTGTCAATAGCCATAGACCGAGATGATGAAGACTTTGCAGGCTGACAACAGAGTAGAGGAACTGTGGGACCTCTGGCAACCTTCTTTTTGCCATTGCTGCATGATGCTGCACAATGCACACCACTGGGCAAAGATTCTATAAAGAAAAGAAATGATGGAGACAGGAAAGTGGTGAACTGGGAGCAAGCATGGGGAAAAAAGTGAAAGAAAATCAGGAATGTGCAGGAAGGGTGTAGATAAGAACCATAACTATCCATTTCTTCAACAATAACAACTGAGCACATGTACAGATTCTTAGCTGAATTTGGACTGTCAGCTCCAGAGACAGGTGTGATAACAACATAATTACATTGTGAGGCCAATTGGACCAAATTAAGTGTGTCAAGTGGAGACGTGTGAAATGGAGAGCTATGTATGGCATGACATTTTTTTTGGACAGGTGCTCCTTTTTTTAAGGAGTGAGTGGAATGTTGGGGAATGGGCATAGGCAAGGGCAGGCAAGTTGAGAAGATGAGGAAGCATTTGCTGACAGACAAGACATATAAGACAGGAGACAGGGTTGTTGAAGGACACATGAGGGAGCTGAACACTATGGTGTGGGTGGGGGTTGGGAGTTTGAGGTCCCATAGACATCAGGTATGGTAACAGTGTGACTTAAGTCCTCACCCATTGGATTGCCATCACTGTTCTATAACTGAGCTACTGGCTGGAGTGGCCAACATCTGTGCATATGGCCTTTCTGCCATACCGGGATGTAAAGCAGGCTCTCCATTCAGCATAATTGAGGGCCCACAGTCTGGTGCACAGTCCTATACACTCCACCTGGCAACTCTGCTCGGGTAATGAATGCACCCTCTCTTCCTCTGCTCCCAGAAAAGACCACAGGCCTAGCCTCTGGGGCAGAACTACCTGAGGGTTCAGGTAGGGCAGGGGCAGCAGGGGGATTGCCGCCAGGCATCAGCCCAGAAATGTTGGGCCTTAGTGCTTCAGCAGGTGGAGTGAGGGTAGGCAGATCATGGAGAACAAGCCTAACTTGCAGTGCTGTAGTAATAACTTAAATGCAATTAAACTTCAATAATGAAATTAAACATAACACAACATAATGGAAACAATAACATTAAATAAAATTTAAACATATAATAAATTATTATAAAAATAATAAATAATTACAAACACAATGATAAATAGTAAGAAATGAAAATGTATTTAACTTTAAAATTGAAAATTATACGTAATAAACAAAACATAAGAAATAAAAATAATTATGTTAATACAAATATGATTATATAGATAATATAATAATAATAACAATACAAATAATAATGAAAATAGCAAATACATAAGAAAAAAGCAAACAAAGAGAAAGGGTGGGGTGGGGTGAGAGAAAAAAGACAACATTAGTAACTGCACAGATAATATACAAAGCTTTCAACAAATAATTTACTATATTCTGTTACAATTTAATGTTAACACTACCAAATGCTAAGAAATTTCTTTATTTCTTTGAATAATACCATGTTCCTAACAAATACACACTGTAGTACAGATCATATCGCATCCAGCTATCATTCATGGGTGCATATATTGCACATATGCATGTTTCATGTACAGCGATTACACTCGACAGCAGGCCATTCAAGCCACAGGTATACAGGTCTGCACTTCAAATGCTATAATGGTGATTACATAACAGTCCTGTATTTTTATTGATGACAAACTAAAACTGTATTGTAATCAGCTGAGTTTTAAATTTGGGAAGTGCTGTATTTGAATCCACAAGCAGTGACTACTGTAATACTACACTTTTCCTTTGGACTACAACATAACGCAAGCACTCTTTCCTTTTACGCTTTATAGATTCATGTCCGATGTCATTTGAGAATGTGCAACTGTTGCTTTGTATTACAGACCATACCTCTTCACCTTTTACAGCAGGATATCTTGACATATAGGTTCATAGGTAGGTACTAGGCTATTGGCCCAAGGGCTTAAGTAAACCTTGCCAACAAGGTTCCCTGGCTTATGCCACCCAAGAAAGTTATTTTCATGTGCCCCTGTCGAGCAGAGATACAGAAGTGATCCCTGGGGTGTATTTCCTATTTCCCTTCCACTCATCATGATTTTTCTTGAAGAGTGCTAATGAGGAACTTTGCTTGACATAGATGGGTAGCTTGTCCCATAGTATGGGAAGTCTCTGGGACAGGAATCTATCCCTCCAGCATGTCCTGTTTATTGTGGTGACAAGGTTTAGGTCCCTAGAGCATGTAGCTTGGAGGGACTGGGATTTCTTTAGGTGCAGCATATCCAACAGCTCTGGGTCTGCTTTATATGATAGGCAGAGATCACCTCAGAGTAGGCAATATGCTATGGAGTAAAGCTGGAGTTTTTTTGAGACGGTCAGTGGAGGGCATCTGTTTGAGGCCAGTAATCCTCGTTGTGAGGTACTACTGTGGCCTTTCCAGCTGCTGCAGATGTCTTGTGAAATTCATTCCAAAAGGGGCATTGTACTCTATAATGGGTCTAATGAGTGTTGAGTAGGGAGGAGCAATGACCTCTTTTTTTATGAAGAGGTGTGCCATGTAGAAGGATTTCCTGACTACTGTGGCAATGTGACTATCAAAGGAGAGACTACTGTCTACCTGGGTCCCAAGGTCTGTTATCACACATTCGGCATTAAGTAGACTGCCGTTTATGCGGTAGTTCATGGGTACATAGTTTTTAGCAAAGGGGATGACAATGCGCTTTTTGGCATTGAGCTTGAGCCATGGCTCTGACACCAGGCATCTGTCTCTGTGAGGCCCTTCTGCAGGATGTCCACATCATTTGGGGACTCAACTATGGCTCCTAGTTTGAAGTCATCTGCAAACTTCATTAGCTAAAAGCCTTCTGTGCTAGCCTGTACTTCAGAGAAGTAGATACCAAACAGGAGAGATCCAAGGACTAAACCCTGTGGTACTCCACTTGTCACTGATTTGAAGTCAGATTTGAAATCTGCAACTTTTACAGTGTGGGTTCTGTCAGTGAGGCAGTTGGCAACCCATCTTGTGACATAAGGATTTATACCTAGTTTAGTGAGTTTATCTATAATTCCAGAATGGGGGATGGTGTCGAAAGCCTTGGTGAAGTCAAGATAGGCTGTGTGAACCACCTACAGCTTTGGTGACTGCATCAAAGAAGTTGATCAGGTTCAGGAGGCATGATCTGCCTTTCACAAACCTGAACTGGGTGGGGTCCAGAGTTTGGAGTTTACCAATGTCTTTGCTTATGAGTTCCATGATGATATGTTCCATGGCCTTACAGAGCAGGCTCGTCAGGCTAAGAGGGCGATAGTTCCCAGAATCAGTGGTGGCTCCCCCCTTTTGGATTGGGATAACTGTTGCTGTGTGCCATTCATTGGGCAAAAAGCCTGATGTGAGGCTATGATTGAACATGGTGCTTAGGTGGGGAGCCAGTTCGTTCTTAAGTTCGTGTAAAACACAGCCTGAGATGTTGTCCGGTACCATGGATGCTGTGTATTTGGCTTTAGAGAGTGCAGCTTTTACCTTTATAGTTGTGATTACAGGGACTCTGCATTCTTCCTGTGTAGAAATTGTCCCTTTAGGGGGTGAGAGAGGGGTAAAGTTAGCACTGAACCTATCTGCCAGGATGTTGGCAATATCAGTTGGTTCTGTAATTTTCTTGCCTTTGTGCTGTAACTCAGAGCAGATCTGGGTGTTGCCATTGAGATTCCTGACATAGCTATAGAATGCTTTGTGGTTGTCCTTAGAATCAGTGGTGATTTTGCTTTTGTAGCTAGCTTTGGAGGATCTTATAAGGGATCTTAGCATCTTACTGAGGCTGACCAGGGAGCTCCTCCACTCATGGGATTTTACTCTCTTTTGCAACAGTTTCTTCCTTCTGTTGTAGAGTTTGTGGCAGGGGACCACCAGATTGACTTCCCTTTTTTGGAGGATAGTGTCTTGGTTCTGTTTGGGATAGCACAATCCATGCACTCATGTAAGTGCTTATAGAGTGCATTTGTATAGGATTCAGCAGTCATAACTGTATTGTCCATCTGCATGGGCGTCATGAAGTTTGCCTCTTCTGTCTTAAGAAGCATGAAGTTGGCTTTGGAGAAATTTTTTACCATGGTTTCCTTAATGGGGGGAGGGGGTGAGATCTGGATATCTGGGGTGATTAGCTTATGGTCGGATCTGATCTGACCGACAAGGAGTTGACTTCAGGTGGGGAACACCCGTCACTCATGTTGGTAATGACTAGGTCTAGGATATTGTTGCCCCTGGTGGGGGTGTGGATAAGTTGATCCAGGGCATTGTAATTTATGAATTCCAGAAAGCATTGATTGAAGGAGTTGTTATGAGTAGTTTTCCCAGTTAATAGTGGGGTAGTTGAAATCACCCATTATTAGGGTGTTTGCTTGAACCCTAATATTTTCCGGTATATCAAGAAAAGAGGAGTGTGAATCCTGGGGCATGATGGGGGATCTGTAGCAAGCTACAATTTGGATTGCAGTTTTTCCTAGAGTTAGTTGCACTTGGATAACCTCGGATGCATTATGCTAAGCAACTAGCCTGGAGGTGTGGGTATCCTTAATGAATATGGACACACCTCCGCCTTTGGTGTTCTGGTCCAGGTTAGATGGCCGAAACGTCTGGTATGAGTTATAGCCTGGTAGTGCAGGGGTGCACTCTGGAACCTTGAACCAGGTCTCAGTCACTGCACAGATATCGATGTTCTCCATTTTAAGGAGTGCTCTCTAGAGAGTGCATTTTGAGATTTAGACTTCTAGCATTGAGTAGCATTAGCCTCAATTTTTGCTTGCCTGTTCCTGTTATGGTGATGAATTTGTCATTTGAACCTTGCCTAAAAAAGGCACTATAGGGGTGGCAAGATTCTTAGCCAGTATCCAGAATCTCAGGGGTGACAGGTGCAGGCCATCTCTGTCAAAGCATAGTGGTCTGTCTTCCATGTCATCCCAGGCAGACAGCTACTGGATCCCCTTAGAATGACACCAGAAGCTTAGCCAATTGTTGAAGTCAATCATTTTGTCCTTGTACTGCAGTATCATTCTGGGCGATGGCAGGATGTTACTCAGTGCTAGGGTCATACCTGCCTGGGTTACAAGATCGGAGAGCTCTTCCATGTCTCTTTTCATGTAGTCCAGGGAGGTACATCTTAGGTCATTCACACCAGCATGGACAGTGACAGAGTCATTTTTGTACTTGTTGTGGAGTGACCTGAGTGCATGGGTTATGTGGTGGATCCTAGCACCTGACAGGCAGATGACAGTAACCTTCTCCTTATTTAGCCTGGTGAGTGGGACATCAGTGTGCCTGAATAATGGGTGTACAATGACCCATACCTAGGAACATATTTCAAGTATTGCTCTTGCACACATGGATAGTTGCATAGTATTTGTGTTCACATACACTTTGACACTCATTATTTATTGACTTCCACATCATTTACTTGCCAGACAACCATAAATCTTACAATGTTACAATGAACAGACTGACACAGTGATTCTTAAATCTGGGTATTCAGCAGATATAAGTACAGCTGAAAGTTATGTTACAGAGTAATGCATGCATACTTGGCTTTTACAGTTCAGATATGCATTCCTAAATTCATACAACTGTATGATATAACAACCAATCCATCATTAACTGGCAAGAGTGCAATAACGTACTTTATGTAATTATCCTTATATACCATATGCTTCACGCATCATGGTCAATCGCCTGGGATGGGACGTCACATTCAAGACCCTCCCCTCTGTAGCTGTGGAAAGAGGGAAAAAGAAAAAAGCATCACAAATACTAGTTTTTACCATATTCAGCTTGAATATTTATGAGTACTAAATGAAATTCATACGTACCCATCTCTGGGGTGCTCCCTGCCTGACACTCCCTGATTAAATGATTAAGGTTATTCTATTATCTCCATCAGAGGTCATCAAAATAGTGAAGACATTGTTCCCCTGTGTGTGGGATACTGGTCAACTGGACAGACCCCTTGACAAACTAGACCAGGCTTCAGATTTGTATTGGGAAATGGTATAGTTTTCCTGCATGAGGCAGGGTCCATGACCCTTAACCAGGAGCCCAATAAAGACATTGGACACCAGAGCACTATGCTCTGAATCCCACACCCTCTCCAACACCTGACATATCCGCACAAGTTCATGTTCAATGTCTAAGGTGCAATTCCCATAAATTCACCTTGAAATATCATGTTTTTCCCACCAATAGCGCTTGCTGAGAGTGCATACTGTCTGCATTTTGATACATTTGACAAAGCTGCATGTAGCTTACCATCACACAAACACCATAAAACAGGTGCATTGGTTTACGTGATGTTAAGTGGTGCACAGCTTTTTCAAATGTATCAGAAAATAACTTTCAACCAATGCAATTCCATGGTTATTTCATTAGAGTGCAACTTTATTTGTATTACCAGCAATGTCATAACAGTATAAGTAAAGTTTGCACACCCTGAATTAGAACCCAAGAACATCTGCACTCCAGTCCAACACTCAACACATGTTGCCACAGGATTAATTACATGAGGTCACGTATTGTAGCATTCATTGTTAATTGATTGTATGCGCTTTGCGCAGCCCCGCTTACACAACTTGTGCAATGCCTAGTGTTGCTCAGTAATAGAAACTGAAAGCATCCGGTTTCTATTTTTGGATGTCTGGGTCATGTCTGATACACAGGTGATCTCATTGCACAAATGAGGTAAGCATAGTCAAACACCATGGCACATCGTGCGAACATGAAAAAAATAGGAGAAAAGCCATGTGTGCAGATATAACTCGTTCTGAAATTTTTCCACAACATCACTCATGGCATTGGCCAAATGTCTTGCACTAACCCATTGAGAAAACTGGTCTGCGCATCTAACAGTGATTACTGATCATTTATGTGCAGGGAGGCTATACCTCTTAATTGTACAGATTTTTGCAGGATATCCAGAGTTTTGGCTGATATTTTTGCTGTGTTCTCATAAAATGTGTGTGTTTTTTTTTTTTTAATCATTTGGGATGGCAGTCACTATATAATGACAGATGTTTTTGTTTCAAACTTCATATTCTTCAAAATTGCATGCTAATGCATAGACTTTTATTCTGTTAAATTTCTAAGTTTATAAGGCCAATGCATCCCTATGCCCCTATTTTTCAGCCTTTGTCCCACTTTATTTAATAGCTTTGTACATATTTTTTGCTCTATGAGGTTGAGAGGTATGGGGTTGGAGCATCAGTGCTCTCCTGTATATGGATTTATTATCCATGTTGTTCTACAAGGTTTTGCAGCCAACACTACTGGAATGTGCCACAAAACCTCACTTAGGCATGCCACCCATCATTAATATGCATTGCACATTGCTAAGAGCACACTGTGGCCATGTACATGGATACTCTCCATGTAGGGTCTACATGGAGCCTACACAGAGTTTATTGAATCCTGCAGTATAATTTGAAACATGAGAGCTGTGAAAATCTTACATAAATCTGTTAGGCATATTTGATGTCAAAGAGAGGTTATGCAGTTTTGGTAGAAGCTTGGCCCTTTCGTATTTTCAGATGACGTTGTCCTCTTGTCATCAAGTAACCAAGGTACACAACTTGCATTTGTGCAGTTTATTGATTAGTGTGAAAGAAACCCTTCAGATGAAAATGAGCACCTCCAAATCAAAAGTTATGATTTTGTCTGGCAAAGGGCAGCTTGCTTTTTGCTGCTGAGGTGGGTGCAACTTTGTCAAGAGCAAGGCTGATTGACTTGTTCAAAACTGAGAGCACAGAGTATTAAGAGAAGCCTATTGGATGAGTGCAAAAGAAAAAGTCCTGCAGGTATCGTACCAGAAATGTGTGGGGGAATGACAGCACCATGTTGAGCAAAGCTCTCGGTTTTCTGGACAATTTATACCCCCATCCTCAACTGTGATCAAGAGGTTTGTGTAATAACTGAAAACACAAATTATGCTTTCAAGTGGTGAAAATAACATGCAGGACTCATTAACCCAAATAAATTGAGGTGTGTGGCTAACCAGATGAATTGCTAAGTACAACCACTACTTTACCATATCAGTTTCTAAGATACTGATTCTCACTGTAAAGCTCAACACTTACTACATAATTACAACAGTCTCATGACTGTTCCAAGCTAAATCTAAATACTGAAAATAGTATCCACCTTTTCACATCTCCATATCAGGTCCTATTGCACACACAGTTTCTCATAACATAACCTAAGTGATATCACTTTTCTGTTGCCAACTTACAATTGAGCGGCTTTACTGCTCTGTCTGTCCACTTTGTATGCATTCCATTTTGCTCTGAAAAACTAATTCCTCTCTTTCAATCCATATCATATACTATAGATTCTCTTTTCCTTTTTAATTTCCCAAATGTCCCAAACTATATGTCAAAAAACACTTTTTTGTCATTCAGCCTATCACTTCTGCTTACTCTGTTCTTAATCTTCATATTACCACTATCTGACTATTCGGTTCTCCTATTCTTATCCTAGAACTGACTTATCAATAGGCAATACATTTTTATACCTACATCTCCTCTATTTATTTGCCTTCTAGGTTTTATAAAACCTATAGTGTTGATATCTCACTTAAACTTTTTTTTAATAATACAGTTACTTAATTGCAACTGAATAATAGCTACTGTCCACCATTAGTTGGCAGACTGTATTTCTGATAGCAAGTGTATTCCCTGAGATATGGTTGGGACTTGCTACTCTGTAGGTCACACTTCACACTCGTTGCATGTGAAAGAACCTTCTCAAAGTCAGAAGCAGCATTATGGAATGAACTACCTGAGAAACTTTGTGCAACGGGCAAACTTCTACACTTCAAGAGAACTCTTATAAACCACGTATTTTTGGGAAACAAGTGTGACTGCTTATTAGGAAATGGTTAGCTTATACTAAATAGCATTTACAGTCAAGTAATTCATCACTAATGACTGCAGGGAACAGTGACAAGTACTCCTTTCCTTTATTAAATATGTAAAATCTAATGATAAATGTTATATGTTTACTTTACTTCTAAAATTTAATATGTTGATCTTAACTTCCTTGCCATCTTTAGATGTCCACAAAGGACTGGTAAGAGCATTAGCTTTCTCTACCAAGTATTGGTTATATTATTGGCTTACTCTGTTTTCTCTTTCATTATTTTTTTATAGTGTCATTTTGTACTGCTACAAAATCTTACAATAGTTTAAATTTATATTATGTTAGATTTAATAATTTGAAAGTGCTTCTTTTCAATTGTAATGTCTTGTCTATGATGTTCTTCTTAATCTACTGTTACATAATATTTTCAATCTGTCTTGCCTTGCAACATGTGCAAGAACATATCTGGCTTCAACAGACAGCAGGGGGAAAGACTCTTACAGCACAGGCATTCTACAATATAGCCCATTCCTTTGAGGACCTGTGCACCACTGACTGCATACCTCTTGCCAACAAGGCCACCTGTGCTTCACGCAGCATCTAGTACATCATCTGGAAAGACTTTCACCACATTGACTGTCAGGTGGTATGCAATGCACAGTGTATTATAAACAATGTGTCTGTGTGCTATCCAGGCAGTTTTCATGATTCCATCATCTGGCACATATTTGGCCTAAACTGGGGTTTTGTACAGGGTGAATTTTCATAGGTCATCTGATTTGCAGGTGCATGTTTCCATCCACAGAGTGTTCAATATGCTGTTCATATGAACGCAGGCAGCAGACCCCTCATATTTGTGGGCACTATTGTTTCTTGCAGGCGATGCAGTATTATGGCAGATAACCACCTTTCTGTAACCCACAGACCATGAGGGATGTTGTGAATAACACAAAGCTGTCACAGATGCAGAACATTGACAAACATGATTTAGGACTTATGAATGCTCTCTTCCATCACTTGGATACATCTTTTGTCACAATGCAGTGTGCACCAAAGACCTGCAATAAGATATTTATTGTCTGTACTATACTGTGCAAAGACAGTTACAACATAGGAACACTGTAGCACTGCCAAATAGATCTGTGTTAGCAGTGGAACTGGGATTTGGCGAGTAGCCATTGGAGAAACTGACTTCAGTAGTACCCATATAAGGTAGACATGGAAACAACACATAGCAGCAAGGCAAAAGAGGCAGCATATGGTCATGGCAAGGACAAAACAGAATAAAACTGATGTATACATTAAGGCATCAAGGCTATACAATGCATTGCATTGACTAACCATTCTGTAGATCAGACATTATCATCTCGCACAGACCCAGAGGGTGGGCACAGACAGTCATTTTCATTTTTTCACAGGTGAGGTATAGCATAGTTGGAGGGGTCAGCAACATTACGATAGGTGGAAGGTATAGGAATGTTACAACTAGGGAAATGGCCAGAGATATGCATCATATTGACTATGATGTGAACATTGAATGTATGCTGAGTATGTCCTTCAGTATCAGGACCAGAGGTTTACTGACCATTTTATGAGGTCTCACTTTATAAGTATGTCCAAGAAACTTCATGTAGCCCCCCTCATGTGAGGAGGCAGTAAATATCAGTGTCTAGATGCTTGCAAAGGGCTATGGCTAGGAATTGCACTGAGAAGGACAACAGGATAGTGGGTTTGGGTGGTGCTGCAAGACAATGAGTTGCTATCCTGGTGGAGTGGTCCCACTGAGGAGGAGGAAAACCATCAGCCATGATCATAAGAGTTTCCATGCTTAGGAACAGAAGCAACCATGGAGAGTGTGATAGTGATGCTGTCCCTAGAATGCTATGGACCTTCTGAGTACAACTGGTATATGAATGTATACCCTGCACTTATCCACTAACATGGCCATGGTGTGCATTTGCCAATATCTTCATGGCTATACCAATGTTTGTTTAGTGGGCCACCACTGTCCTTGGCAGCTATGAGTTGCAGGTATATCCTGCAGTCCCTTCAGCATCTCCTCTCATAACCCACACAGCATACTCTGCATCCTTAGTGTCCCTGAAATAGTATGCACAGTGACATGATTTTTCGGTTAGTGACATGCATATTTGCTGATTGATGCCAAGCATGAAAGCCAGGCCTGGTCAGGGAATTACTTGAAGTCAGGATCATGAAGATCACATACTTGCCTTTTCTCCTATGGTGGATACAATTCAGCACTGAGATTCTTATCTGTGGTGGTGACTCTTATTAAGTTGCAGTAGGCCGACGTGAACAGAAAGTCCAGTACTAGACGGAATGACAAACATTCTTCTTGCCTTCCGCCATTATCTCAGCTGTGGGAGATGTATGCATGCCACCAGTGTTAGTGTTGCTAACAGAGCCATGGTATTGTTAGACTTTGCCATGACCATGGTCTGCCACAAGTGACCTGTTGACATCAGGCATGTTCCGACGTGTTGTGATGGACCCTTTATCCATGGAACCTATGAAAACATAAAGGTAGAATGCCTATGTTAATACCAGATTATAGGTGGCATTCCAGTAAATATGTGGCACACAGATTGCTACATGCTAATTATATGCATAGTCTATGACAGCAAACATACTTTGTGACACAGACTGACATGGTCACACACATAATGTAGCCAGAGAAAAGATATGCATATGTGTACTGTTGACAAAACCATTCTCACTAGAGGGTCACTGTATTAAAGTATTGTAACATAGTAATACTATCTTGGTGCCACTCCTACAGGCACCTTGTCTGCTCTCAGCATTTCTGCTGTATACGCATGCCACTGCTAGGTATGAAGGCTCTCTCACAATCTCTAGACAGTGGTATCTGGAATTCCTGCAGCTCTTTGAAATGGTGCTTGTTGGTGGTCCACCACCTGTCTATGACAGTATCCTGTGACTTGCTGTTGGCATGCAGTACTAAAAATATCTCAGTACTATTCCATTCTCCCATTCACAGAACTGTCTGACAATAAGCTGACACCAAACACTGTCCAATATTGACAGCAGCAATGGGGATATTATGTACCATCCTTTAACACTGTGCTGATACCACAAGCAGTGGCATCAGTAAAAGGTGCCCCATATCCTCCACTGCATGTCTTATGGTCTGTATGCATATGGTACACTGATCAGCATCCTACAAAGCAGGGGAGTATCCCATCCTGACCTTATTCCACGTGAACTATCAAGGTGAGCCCTCCACCACAGCATCACTATAAACTGTCTGTACCTTGTACTCCATTCCCTGTGAAGGTGTGCCACCTCCCACAGCAGTACTGAAACCTGTTCTGACCTTGTACTCTTGTCCCAGTCATAGTGAACTCACAGCATATCAATCCCCTGTCATACCTTGTGTTATATTACCCAAAATGCTCCTATGCTTAGTATCCATTGCTTTCCTTCAATCTTCTCTGTGCACTGCAGTCTTAGGGACAAATAGTAGTTGTCCTGTCTGCTATCAATGTGCTTACATGGCAGTACAATCAGTTGTCTGTGATATTCCATTTTCTATGATGCATGTTATAATGTGTTCCTCTGCGGTGTGGTGATAGCACGTTCTATCTTGCAAAACAGGACTTCTAGTAAAGTAATTATGTTAATGAGGTGATTTATTATGATTTGTCTCTGAATCAGTTCTATAACTGAATGCATTACCGGCTATAGTCAGTGCTACCATGATCATGTCTGCCCATGCCTAGGCTGAGAAATTACATTCAGGTGCACAGATGCATGACCAGTGTGAAACCCATGCTGGTGATAATTTGTATCATGCAAACATAATGCCAGACAATGCCCCATCACGTAATGCCCACTACTTGCATTTTCTTTTCTGGTGCAGATTTCAGCATGTCTCTTCCAGTGCAGCAAGGAAACTAAAATCTTTCTCCACCTGCTGCAGAGGGTCTATAGAGAACTCTTTCTGGGGTACTATGATACTTTCTTCTTTAAAACTAATGCCAATTCCAGCTAGTCAGGCCATTGAATGATGAAATCTGCACAAAGGATCAGCGACCTGCTAAAACACCACCTAGTTCTGCTACACCATTAAGAGACAGAGGTGAGCAAAAGGGACCTGACCATATACTGTAAGCATTCTGTACTTGTTTTGGTAATGTACATTCTACCAATCATATGTTGCTGTAATTGTATTGTTAGGGATATATGGTTCTTCTGATTGTTATCTGTCTTAAAAGTGGAATATGTGTTGTTTGTAGCTGGCTATACTTTAATATTTCAAAAATGCATCATAAACATGTACTGATCTACTATATTTGTTTTCTTCTTTTTCTACAGCATCAGGTGTTTTGAAGGCTGAGGTGGGGCAGCATCCACCAACTCTGCAATGGCCACTGTGCCTGCTGCTGGTTCATGAGGATTCCCAAGTCTTACCTTTCTGTAAGATGATGAAGGTACGACAGAAGGCTCACTGCTGGTCTATATGGCTACCGCTCTTGAGAGGATGAATCTGTATCCTCTGAGTGTGGTGTGGAGTGCTACCCTAGTTCTTCAATCAACAGGTGCTGTAGCTAGTGAGAAATAAAATGGAACAACAGCTGGATGCCCATAATGGCACACTGAAATGTCTCCTTGTACATCTTAAAGAATAGCAAACCATCTCCGTCCATCATACCACCAAAGGTGGCAAATACCCATGAAATCAGTCATAGAAGAGATTAATTTCTTGGTGAGTTCATCAGGAAGACCATCCAGACCATTCACCTTCCTATAACATCAGTGTTCTGTTTCTTACATGTCATATATATGATCAAGTCCCATTGCGTTGCATGATTACATGCGGATATGCCCTATATAATCAAAGTCTGGTCTACTTGCAGTTGTCCACCTTCTGTCAGTCTGCATCTGTCTACTGTCACCCCACCTCCCATGTCAGTAACTCCCATGTTACTCTCATAGGTTCATAGGTTAATATTAGGCTGTTGGTCCAGTGGGCCCTTTGTGGCCTAGCCAAAAGATCTCAAATAGAATTTACGTGCATGTGAATTAAATACCAGATCCCACAGGGATGAAGTACATACCTAGTTTCAAACCCTTTTATTAAGGGCTTGAGGAATCAGGCCAGGGTTGTACTGACTATCCCATCCAATCACCCAGGTTATACTTACAAAGGGACAGGTAGCTACTCTGTGCTATATAGAACAGCACACTTAGATTGTGAGTATACCTTCATGTCTTTTTATTGGGTATGTGAACATCAATTGTCATGGAGTCCTATGATTGTGATGAACACACAGAGCTTCCAGATACCAGTCTTACTCTTCTGTTTACACAGTAAGGCAGGTTAATGGTTGGGTGATACTTTTGTAAAGAAATTACAGACCAGTGTAACAATGTTCTCTTTAACATAAATAATTGATTAGTATGCTGCTTTTTGTTGTCTTAATAGTGTTTGCTTGTCATTTGTACTGCTATGTAATAAGGGTATATTTCATTTGGAGCTAAGATTTAACAAATTACCCTAGATTATACTTCATTTTATTTTCACAACCATAGTACTGTTTGTTCTCTATGGTTGTGAAAACAAAATTAAGTATAATCTAGGGTAATTTGTTAAATCTTAGCTCCAAATGAAATATACCCTTATTACATAGCAGTACAAACCATAGTACTATTTGTTCTATGGAAGCTGTGGTGGTGCAGCGGTAGCGTTGTTGCCTCACAGCAAGAGGTCCGCTGGTTTAAATCTCGGCTGGATTGTCTTCTGTGTGGAGTCTGCATGTCCTCCCTGTGGTTGAGTGGTGTTCAAAAGACATGTGTAGAATGGGGTTGCCTTTGTTGAAGGTTGGGCATTGAGCTGGCACCTGTAAAAAATCTACTGCCAATCATTAGTGGATCAGAGTTCTGCTGTGGTGACCCCTAACTGGGAAAAGCTGAATGAAAAACAAAAAAAAATTACTGTTTGTTCTTTGAACTTAGTTACTCCTGTTTTATTGTTTCTGACAATTCTCCTTAGTTTAAGATGAATACCATAATTGTAAATTGTGTGGGTTGCTGCAATAGGGAATTCATACAGATCTGCACTTAATGATCCCAACTCCTCTTTCAGATAGCATTGACATTTGGAAAATATAATCCGGTAATGACCAAGATGTGCACTTCGTTCTTAATTTTTTTTTTATGTTTATGCATTTTCTTCCCATTGTCCTTGTGCTGCAGGCAGACAGGCTAAGATTAGGTCTGACTTGGAATGTTAGTTAATAGGTTCAAAGGTTCATAGGTAGGTACTAGGCTATCGGCCCAAGGGCCTACGCAAGCCTAGCCAACAAGGTTCCATAGCTTACTCCACCCAAGAAAGTTATTTTCCTGTGCTATGTAAGTATGGGTATTTTTTCTCAATATTTATCCCACTGTAATTGACAACTTGGTTAGTTATTACCCTTTCTCTTGCCATTTATTGAAAAAAATCATAATTCACTGCACCAATTTATTTGCCAGAAATATTTATTTTCTGAAAACTATTTCTACAATAAAGGTCAAGCTTACTGGTGCTCCAAGGCAGTTAGATGATTGTTGTTCGTCCAGCTTTTAGACTTTTTGAATGTTGTAGTCTGTAAGTTATATATCAGAAATGCAATACTTTTAACTGGGAGTACAATGTGAGCACGCACACACACACACGAATGTGTTTGTGTGTGTGTGTGTGTGTGTGTGTGTGTGTGTATGTTAGCTGCTAGCTGACAAATCATATAGATCATTTTACTCTAGCCTGTGATCTCTTTGAGCTA